>NC_139229.1:54594210-55194210 GCF_977018435.1 Lepisma saccharinum
AGTGGGACAGAAAATGTAGAAAGGGGGCAATTCCCTCGCTGCCCCTTTCAGTTCAAACACTGTTCACTAGACGAGACTGGACCTCCCCGATGGCGTATGGTAACGTGTAATCAAATGGTTTCGGGTTCGATAAACAGTGGATGCTCATAGTGGTTCGGATTCCAATTTAAACTGTAGGCGCAGTCCAGATTAGCCTTTCTGTGCATAAAATGAACTTATAACCAACTCAAACAAAAGAGATGAGACTGCACTGCTTTTCCCAGTATTTATATTAAAAGTTTTTAAGTCATAGTTCTACCTAATTCCTGTTCTGTTTCTATTTGAGGAAAACTCCACGTATGAGCAACCTGAAGCACCTTGAACACGTCCAAGATTGAAACAGCAGGCTATCCGAGAAGAGCATGGCGGAGAATGTGTAAAGGCTTCATCCCAAAAGAGACCTGGATCTACAATCTGAAAGCTGCGTTCCTGAACACAGGTTTTGCCAACGATGTTCCGATGTTGTATAAAGAAATTATCTCGAGTTTTGATAATACACACATGAATATGTGAAATTACGAATGTGTGAGATACAGTTTGTTTCAGTTATACGAGGATCATTCCAAAACTAAAGCGTTCAGGTGCAAGTATACATAAGAAAGGCATGTCAAATATACTCATATCAAACAGCATATGCTCATCCATATGTTCACGTAAGAACCTGAGTTTTAGAGATTTAAGATAGGCACGTTGAGGGATCCGAATACTTACCTTTTTACCTTGTTTTTGAGTACATAAAAAAATTACAAATGTGTAATTTGCCTTGTTTTGAAAAAAATGACACAGTGTTGTAATCGGCTCATTGTTTTACTAAAAATAAACCAAAAAAGTGTTACAAAGTAACGAAACACCTCCGGGTAAATACGCCAGCGTTAGAATAGTACTGGAAACTTTTTATAAGAACAGAAGTAAGAAATTATATTAAAAAGTTGAAGTTAATAGTAAAACAAAATATAAAATTTTAAATGTAGAAGAGGGCAATGGCATTAACTAGAACAATTAGGACAATTTAATATTAATTTCCTACTTTTTAATGCATTTTAAAATAACAGTGTGTAATTTAACAAAAACTTGTTTCTAAAAAAAATTTTATAAGAATAACAGTGGCAAAAGTGTTGGAAAGAGTTGGTGAAAGAAAAATAATTCTGGAAGGGATCAAGAAAAAAAATTGGCTGGTACACTGGCTAAGAAGGACACCTACTGAAGGACGCACGGGAAGTAATGGTTAACGGGAAAACAGTGGCGTGCCCAAGGGGGAAGGACGTAACCCCCCCCTTTTTGGTCGAGTATTCCTAAAAAAAAGAACGCAGGAAAAGATGGCAAAATGAGGGCTGAGTACTAAAAAATATATATACGTACCTCCCCCCGTGTCCTCCTGTTAGCGGATAGTTCATGGAGCGAACAGGGCATGGAGCGGACACAACTTGATTGACATGTTATGTAGTGAACTAATCAGTTAGAAAATCTAAACCTCCCGCCCCCGCGCGCTGCTGGTAGGCAGCAACCAGTTCATGGAGCGGACACGTATTCATTGACCTCCCCCGTAAACCGGGAAGCTTCATACTTCCTGTCCTGTCTCCTGCGAGTTTTTTCCATTTTTGTGCGATTAACCTAGCTGTTCGTTCCTGTTAAGTTAGTTCCGAAATTTAAGAATATGAAGATCGTAGAGACCAGGAAAGGGAAACAGTGTGCAATGTTGAACGGATATTCGTACCGGAAATTTTGCGTAAACAAATCTGCTGTTGTAACGTGGCTTTGTGACAATGAGAAATCGACGAAATGCAAAGGTACGATGAAGACCAAGGATATTCAATTTTAATTGTGACCGATCACCAATGTGTGCCCGACGAAGCCAGCATCGAATCAAATGAGAAAATTATTAGAATGGAGCTCAACTTGGAAGGAGTGAAGAGAGAGATGAAATATGTTAAGTTATATGCAAGCATATAAAAAACTTCTGACGTAGCACAAAACTTATGTGGCCGGACCCTGTGGCCGAGTGGTAAGCACATCGCGCTGCGACGCCAAGGGTCCCGGATTCGAATCCCGCTCGGGCTTGGTTGTTTGTGAATGTCCATTCATCAATTTCATCATTTCATCACTCATCCCCATCTTTGCAAATTAGCCAAGAGGCACAAAACGCGAAGTAAAATAAACTAAATCAATCAATCAATCAAACATGCGTTTGACAAAGCAGCTTGGCTTAATGCTGCTGATGGAACTAGGCCTAAATTTCTGAAGACTACGTCTTCATTCCGAAACTGGATTGATAGCATGTAAAGAACTTTTGACGCAGCACAAAGTGTACGTGTTTGACGAAGCAGATTAATGCTGCTGATGGGACTAGGCCTTCAGGCCGAGTACGGTTATCCGTGCGGGTCTATCGCATCCGTGGGTCTTTGTTGAACCACCTGTCGCATTGCTGGTGACACTTACAGAATAATGAGGTGGCCGAATGTGAAGAACGCAAGCAGTCCCGGCTGGCACTAAGTATATACCTTTTCACACTTCATTGTAAGGATATGTACAAGTTTTGTTTGGCACAAAGTGGACGTAAATACAAATCCATCCATCCTTTAGTAACACAATTTCCAGCGGGGTGGGGGAGGTCGATGAACATGTGTCCGCTCCATGAACTGGTTGCTGCCTGCCAGCAGCGCGTGGGGACGGGAGGTTTAGATTTTCTAACTGATTAGTTCACTAGATAGCATGTCAATCAAGTTGTGTGCGCTCCATGTCCTGTTCGCTCCATGAACTGACCGCTAACAGGACAGCTCCCCCCCTCAATAATACACACTTTCGAAAATCCTGGGCACGCCACTGCAGGAAAGGATCCGGGGAAGAAGAAGATATCAACTGATAGATTATATTAAATTTCGGAAAGCTTAGAGGTTGCAGAAAAACTTGCCTATCAAGGCAGAGAACTGACGAATGAATACGTGAATGAAAGCAATGCTTGGCGTATTTACCTTTACTGCATCTCATTTTTCAGAGGGTTCATTATTGATGTACATAAGTTAATCAATACACCTCCTAAATTGACATAATTACAATAAGGTGTACAATCACGTTAAAGTATTAGTAAAGCTTAAAGTATAATATGTACTAAGTTTGTACAACGTTTAGTGAAGTAGAACGCCACCTGGAAATGAGTTTCGCGTTACTCTGCGTTAAAATAAGTGGCTCTTGCTGGTTGAGAGATAAGATTCGATATTGTTAACAACACCTACTTAGCGTATTTTTATGATTGCGCATTGTTTATTCTCCCACGAATAAACACAGGGACGTAAGTTCTTCTGCTCATTACATTTCACATCTACGTACAGTGGGATCTATGAGTATTACCGTGCAAATTGTCCATGACTATTTTCATTAATTTTTCTCCTATGTTTTCTTAAGCGGTGGATTTTTACGTATGCTGGTGCAGAAGTTGAAAACAGCTTGTTTTGAGTCCTCTTTTAATTCTTGAAGCTCTTATTGGGTTAAATAAAGTGCGCGAACATAGTGATGGACAATTTGCACGGTAATACTCACGGATCCCATTGTGTAAGTAGGGTCGTCCCCAGCGGGAGGGCACGGCTGCGCTCTAGCTCACTATAAAATTCCCTTTGCCCATCCGTTTGCTCACACAAATAGGATATGAGAAGCAAGATTGGCACTCAGAGGTATAGATAAAAGGAAAGAGCAGGAAAGATAGACGAAAATGAATAAAGTGAGAAATAAGTAAGAGAGAAACAAAGGGAAAGAGATTGAGGAAGAGAGAAAGAAAGATTGACAAAAGAGGGAACAGAACAAGAAAGAGAGAGCGTTAGAAACAGAGGAACAAAAGAGATCCAGAGAAATAGTAAAAGAAAGAAAGACAGAATCGTGGAAAGAAAAGAGCCAGTAAGAAAGATAGAAGGGTGGAAACAGAAAGAGTAATAAGATAGAAACCTGGAATGAAAGTAGTAAAGAAAGAGGCGTGGAAAGAAAGAGTGCGTGAGTAAAATAGAAACCTGAAAGAAAGAGAGAGTAAGGGAGATCTAAAAATTGAAAGAAAGAGAGAAAGAATGATAGAATCGTTGAAAGAAAAATAAGAGTAATAAAGATAGCAAAGTGGAAAGAAAAGGAGGGTAAGAATGAGAAAAGTTGAAAGAAAGAATAATAAAGAGAAGAATGGAAAGAAAGAGTAATTAAATTAGAAGCATGGAAAGAGAGAGTAAGAAAGATTGAAAGGTGGAAATAAAGAAAGAGGAAGGAAGGAAGATGAAAGGAGAGAAAGTGAGAGAGAGAGAGAGAGAGAGATAGGAATAGAGAAAAAGTATATCTTCGTATCCATGACCACCAAAGCATAGTCCGTCCATCTATAAATAATCCGTCCACCCCTGAGCTCATCCGAACGAAAGTCTGGCAACGTCACTGCCAATGATAAATTTCAATGTTTTATTAGCTCAAATCAAAGCTGCTTAGTTGATTAGTTGCGGTGAAAACTGAGTTTTAACTCGAGTGTAAGAGTCGGTATATCTTTGGACGGGATGCTGTAAATCGCAAGTAGCATATCAATATCGTACATGTACATAATACATTTTTCAAATAATTAGGTAATTAGCGTTTTTCAATGTAATATTAATAATTTACACATTTCTTTATCATGAAATGGTTTGTCTTTCATAATAGTGTTATTTAACCTTATTCTTGATTGTTTGTACGACTAATTTTTCTGATTCATTGATTGATTGAGTTGGTGTTTTAAGTCCACTTTATTCACAGTAAGGCTAATTGGGAGTAGACCTACAGTTTAAAGTGGGATCCGAACCACTAAGTGCCTCCACTGGGTATGAAACGCTGGACCCCTTGATTACAAGGCGACGACGCTACCACTAATGCAAAATGGGACCGAAGTGTACATTTATTTCAGAGATAGCCGAATTATCTTGTTCATTCAATTTATAACAATATTGTGACTAGATGATTTAGGAAAAAGCAAGAAACAAAAGAAGTAATAATATCATGCAGCTATTCTAAAAGTTATATGAAATCATCCCCTCCCGAAAATGAGATGTAAAAAAAAACGAAAACAAAAAAGAAAGGAACACCTAGGAATTGATACTAAAGAGAAGAAAGATTGGAGAAGGATAGAGAAAATGAATGGAAAAGCAGAGAAATTGCGAAATATATAAAATGTTAAGTAGTCAGGTTTTTTTGATCAGGTCAATGCCTTGAATATGTATTTGCTTAATTCCATGTTTTTCACACTTTGATGTTGTTGTTTTTTTTTCCAAAATGTCTACAATCGTGTCTCGCACTTTTTTGAGTAATCCAAAATGAGCTGTGCAACTCCGTAAAGGCTGTTGTAATATATTTCCATTTCACGGATACATTTCTTCCATCGAACAGAACAGCATTGTAAAATTTTGCAAATGATAGATGCAGAGCCTTACGACAGATTATTTTATAATTGACAGTACTAATTGACACACAGAATTTTTGCTTCGTAAATTGACTACAGTATGTATTCATTTCATCCAAACACCCAACACATATTTCAGATTTTGACTCTTTCCGTTTTTCAAAACACTTCTGCATATCGCATCCAGAAGGGGGGGGGGGGGGCGGGTCAAGCGGTCAACCTAAAATTATATATTTTACCCATGTAATTTCGTTCCAATCACAAAAAATTATGTTAATTATTACAAGGTCGTTGCAGGAGCATGATACATTCAAACTAAAGCAGTATTTCTTGAGGAGACAACACACTATTACGGGGGGGAGGGAAAGTATGCCTCTTTTGCCCATTCCACACACAAAAAAACTGCCTTGCTTGCCCCTCCCTGAAAAAAATCCATGCCTCTGCACACACTACGAGGGTCACTATTTCTATTTTGAGCCTTGGCAACACTGATTGAAGTTAGGCTCGATTTGACGTTTGCACGGAATCGTCTGGCATTATTGACCATAACGTACTTCAAATGTTTTGTCAATAGCTTCATTTGCGTTGTTTATGTTGCCTTGGAGATTGAGCGACAACAATAAAATGGAATTAACTCGTGAACATTTTCGTGCGATGATTATTTACGATTTTCGACGTGGATTATCAAGACAAGAGTGCATCGATCAACTTACTTCCACATTTGGCGATGAAGCCCCATCCTTTGCCACTGTGAAACGCTGGTATAACGAATTTAATCGTGGCCGCCATTCGCTCACCGACGAGATTCGCGAAGGTCGTCCAAAATCTGTTGTTGTTCAAGAAAACATTGATGCTGTGCAAAACCTAATACTGCAAGATCGTCATGTGACATACTGTGAGATTGAGGCAACCATAGGCATTAGTTCCACCAGGATATATAAAATACTACATGATCATTTAGCTGTGAGAAAGGTATGTTCTCGTTGGATCCCACACAATTTGACAAAAAACTCAAAAAGACGCTCGCGTCAATTGGTGCAAACAAATGCTCAATAAATACAATCGTGGTGCTTCAAAAGACGTATATAAGATTGTAACAGGTGACGAATCATGGATATATGCATATGAGCCGGAACGTAAACAGCAGTCGACTGTATGGGTGTTTCAAGATGAACCCAATCCAACAAAAGTTGTTCGCGCTCGAAGCACATCGAAACAAATGGTCGCCTGTTTTTTCGGGAAAACTGGTCATGTGGCAACTGTGCCTTTAGAGGAACGTAGAACGGTCAACTCTGAATGGTACACAACAATTTGTTTGCCAGAGGTCTTCGGTCAAATACGGAAAACAAACAAACGCCGTCGGATCATGCCAGCTGTCACACATCTCGTCTAACAACCGACTTTATGAACAGTCAAAAAATCGAATTGATGGGTCATCCGCCGTACAGTCCTGATTTGGCACCCAATGACTTCTTCTTGTTCCCGAATGTCAAGAATAAATTGCGTGGACAACGATTTTCGTCGGCGGAAGACGCCGTTGATGCGTTCAAAAACCATATTATGGAGGTGTCTCAAGAAGATTGAAAAAACTGCTTTGACAAATGGTTCGAACGAATGCAAAAGTGTATTGACCATAGAGGAGAATACTTCGCAAACAATAAAGCAGTTTTCAATGCCAAATTCCTGTTTTTTCATTGTTAGGCTCAAAATATAAATAGTGACTCTCGTATCTATCAACCATCGGTTGATACAAATAACATTTTTTTAAAGAAATGAGTTAAAACTTCATGTCTCTCTCAGATATTTTTTTTTGTATTGCGACCGGAGCTAGGAAGATATTTTTTACTCTTTGCAAACCGACATTATTACTTTTATCAGGCCTGTACCCAACGGGGGGCAGGGGGGCCATGCCCCCCTCTCGAGCCATGAAAAATTTTAATATGAACGTATAAAAACCTACAAAAATTACGTTGACGTTTTTCAAATTTTGCATTAACTTCGATTTTGTCCTTGCGCAAATGAATAGGTTGTTTCTGGACAGAGGCAGGCTTTAGAAGTCTGCAGTCTGCAATATTGGGCTATTTTAGTTCTATAACAATTGATACAAGGCTATCAGACGTTCCGATTTAGTCGGGACAATCCATTCCTTTTAATCCATGCCCCGACTTTTTCTTCTCGGCTCGGACACTACTTGCTATAAGGGAAGAAGACTCTTGCGCCACTACAGACACTGATTGAACTGGCTATGTAGGACTTTCTGTAGAATACTGTGTACATTACTAAAATTGTCTGAACTTTTTATGAGTCAAAAACTGTTGTTTGACACTCGACAACACCACTTGATTGTTGAATGCTTTCTTCGATTACAGTGTCACTAATGTTTCACCTAATTAGAATAGAGGGGAATTTTCTATACTCTTTACATTAGGGAAGAAAGGTTCCTCAATGACTGCAATACAAAACCAACCATGTAAGGGGCATTTAGCTCTCCACCCGCACTTCAAGTTCTGTGATCCCTTTTCGCCACCACTGAGCAGAAGGATAAAAAGCTTTATTTTCTTTCTCCAACATCAGGGGTTTTCTGCAACTGATGTCCATTCTGCCACTCAATGGCTTAGGGTTAATTAATATTATGTAAATAGGAAAATCCACTTCACAGCAGAATCGATGGTTCATTTTTGGGGCGAAAAATTGCCTGAAGCACTTCTAACGTATATTGTTATTTGTCCAAAACACTCAAGAAATTAAGTACATTATTATTTACGAAATTCTGTCAATCTGAATTTGTTTTACTGGAACTTTTCTTCTTTTCTACTTGTAATTTTCTTGTACATAAATACACAGTGGTGTGACCGTACAGCAGACAACTTTCACAGTGTGCAGAGGACATCAAGGCCAAAAAATTCGATCCTACGAGCCGTTGAAAATGGCATTTTCTAACCCAAATGTATGCAACTCTATTTAATAGCTTCTTGGTTGCCACTGGCATTTATTTTTACTGTCGAATAATATTCTAAAAGCGAAAATACGCCATAGAAACAATATTACGTCAGCAGACACACTACCAGGGTGAATTCACTTAACCGTTCACTTCAGGTAATTTATTTACAGGGTTCGCACTAACTCCAAAGTCCTGGACAACTGGAGGAGTCAGGAAAACAAGGCTAGGACGGAGGTCATTGGAAACAATTGATTTTTTTTAAAAAAAATCAAAACCTGGAAAAGTCAGGGGAATTAAATGATTTTTGCTTCGCAGAATTTGTAACCGGAAACACGTTTCGTTTCATCTTCCCAACAATCTTCCTTTTTGGATAATATTGCTTATAAAAAGGTTATTTCATTTTATTTTAAATTTATTTTCAAAAATGTTCAACAAACGTGATTTATTTGATTAACTTACAAAGTTGAAGTGTAACTCTTATTTTCTAGCATGTTAAATTATTACACAGTTATGTAAAATACCTGGAAAAGTCAGGGACTTTGGAAAGTGGGTGTGAACCCTCATCTATCAACCCCACACACATATGTTGCTTTTCGTAGGCTATTTGAATTATTTGTATTATGCATACATGTAGTCTACCCGTATCATACAATTTTTCTTTTCGCTCTCTGACAGAAACACATGTCAGGGTCAACTGCAAATATTTGTCACGTGGTTGTACACATATAGATTAGAAAATGCTGTTCTTCAACATTTCGTAGTAAAATGAATAAATTTCTCTAACCACCCTCTCGAATACACTCCTCCCCACATACACATATATACACAGTGTATAATGAGAAAATTTATGAAAATTTGCCTATGGGTCTGCCCCCTCTCAAAAAATCCTGGTTACAGGCCTGACTTTAATAGAACGTCAATAATTTTAGAGGACACCTTGTCACTCATACAACTTTCGTTTGCGCCCTCGGATTTCGGGTTCGATCCCTGGTGGAGGCACAAAGTAGTTGGGATCCCACATTAAACTGTAGGCCCAGTCCCCAGTGGATTTAAAACTTTTGCCTCCGCGCTCGAGGTGATCGCCCCACACACCCACGACACACTCAATTACATAAACTGCAATGTTTATCTTGTTGTTAATGTCGAATAATAATTTTGTTCTGTTGAAATTCCATACATCTAAAGCTATGCCAAACTGCAGTGTATATTCCAGTCGTGAATTTCTGTATCTTACGTCACTGTTTTCTCATTTCTAATTGTGAGACAAAACACATTGTTCTCCGGTGCTTTTATCTTGGGAGAAACTGAAGTGTAATGGTATGCGACGAAAGTCCCGCTATCTGGTAGCCTCCAGGTGAACTACGGCTCGCCAGGTGAAGCGGGGAGGTGAGCTTTGCGAACACAAACTCTCCGACAGGCAGGAGGTAACCAGTCGGGCGCCATTTTGAGGTGGTTGGTCAACGCAGCTTGTGTCCGCAGAATGCCCGTGGAGTGAAAAAACCTGTGATGTGCCGAAGTGAGTGTCTCCTTTGAGGAGATTTGTTGCCGAAAGTAACCTTGTGCGCGCGTGTGTGTTTTGACAGTGTGCAAGTTTTCCGAAGCAAGCGAACATGGGTTCCAAAGTGGAGTATGTAGAATCCTCCCAGATATACACAACGAACTACATTCGTAACTCTAAAGCCATAGGTGTGTTGTGGGGTATCTTTACGATCTGCTACGCTATTATCAATGTTGTGGCGTTCGTTACACCCGAGTGGATAGGAGACACCCAGGAGTCCAATTATCCTGGAAGATTTGGACTTTGGACATACTGCTTTTTTCTTACCGAAAACGGGATCGAGGACTGTCAAGGCAGGTTGGATGACTTTAGTACGATCCCCAACCCAGCATTTAGGGCGGCAACAGTTTTCGTCGGCCTGTCAGTGATTATCACTCTGCTGTGCATATGCTGTATGCTTTTGTTCTTTTTCTTCCAATCCACCACCGTTTTCCACATATGCGGATGGATGCAGGTGTTTTCAGGTAAGGGGAAACATGTTTTTACTTGTTTTTGAGCATAATTGTTGACGTTTTTGCAGTGTTTACTACAGAACGTTGTCCAGTGCTACGTCAGTATCGCGTACATGCTAAAATATTTCCTCTGACGCACATTCCAGTAACATGAATAGGTGTTTAGACAGGTAACGGGACGGTGTCCGACGTTGCCACATTTCCACCTGTATGCAATACGCAAGAAGTCAATGAAAACCACCAGTTTATGAAGCTTTGGAGTGCAATTGAAAAGCTGTAAGGTTATTGGGAATTAAAAACGGTGAAAAGAAATGCTTGTCACGGAATCCGTAGACTTAACATGCCCACATATGCAACGTTGGTATTCGCTTCCCCTACACATCCTTGGGAATGTTTTTTTTCTTCTTAATAACTTATGGTTCATTGCGTCAGGTGCCAAGATTCTGAGAATGGGTATTGACCAGTAGGAAGCCACGTTGTATACTACATAGGTACGCTGACGATTGGATGTGTGTAAAAGCAAAATTGAGAAATGTTGAAAATTTCCTATCTGCATGCATAATAGTGAAATATTATTTATCAGTGGTAATTTATTGCACAGGTCAGGGCTGTCCACAGGGGGGGTTAAGGGAGCAGGCTGCGCCATCGATATTTGGGGGGGGGGGATTTTTCCCTTCAAATAATATAAAATTGAACATTTATATATTAGATAAAGAAAATAAAGTGTTTAAGGGTATTATCGAAGGGGGATGGGAGAAATATCCAACTCTTACATATTAGGCCTTAATTGACAAGTGATTTCTGGGGGGGGGGGATTCTAAATTAAACGTTTTGGAGGGGGAGCAGTATCCATTTCTAGGTCTTAGATTATGGCGGGTATTTTAGTTAGAGGGGAATTGAGCATTAAATTGAGGGGGGTATCGAATTCTTGTGTATTACTAGTGTCTTAGAATGTTGCGGAAATTCTGGTGTGGAGATTTAGAATTAAATTTTTGGAGGAAGCAATATCCACTCTTCAATATCAACAGTAAGTCTAAAATTGACATGGATATTTTGGTGGTAGGATTGAGTAAAAAAAGGGGGAAAAAGGAGTAACTGAGAAAATTAACCCCAAAATAAATTCCAAAATTGAAATTTTTGTGTTCGAGGTTACACAACGTAATCTTAATAAAATTCCCCCCTTGACTTTCAAAGATTTGTCTTGAGTTAATGTTTGTAAAAGTTAACAGAAATATTTAACAATATTAACGGTATGAAAGGAGAATAATAATAATTATTATTATTTCATTTATGTCATCGGCCCGACTTTCTGCCGACACCCATGTCCACACCTTATTAAATCATAACTTTTCATCTCCATCACTGTGGTTAACCTAGATAGATAAAAGAGACGAAAAATATCCGAAAGTGTAAATTGAAATGACGAAAAGAAAACGAGAACACTACGTCCCAGTTGCAATATCTATTGTGTATAACCCTCGCAGGTTGGCAAACCAATCGCTGTTCTCAATCAAGGCCGCCTACCCACATGTGTGTACTTGTTTTCGCAATCGCTTGTTATCGTCTGCATGTCTGGTATCCTTATGTCATTGTACAGCTTGTAACAAACTGACGCTTCTTGGCATTTTGTTTTGTTTTGGCAATAAATAGTTGCTTGACACAAAGTAATGGGCTCTGATCTAAAGCTAATTTGCTTAACCAGGGCGTATCAAAGGTGTTGTTGGTCGGCCCCCTTCCACTCACCTTCGAATGCGTGCACCACTGCTCCCCCCAAATTAAGCAAAATTGAACGAATATTTAAGATTGATCTGGGTTAATTTACTTCACTTCTCTACCACTTTTGACTATTTGCGAAGATGCAAGTGAGTGATGATGTGATGACATTTGATGCGCAAAGAACTCCCAGGCCATGATCGAACCCGGGCCCCCTGGAGTTGTAGCGCGCTGTGTTAACCACTCCGCCACATAAGAATCGAGTTATCTGAGAAAATATGAAATTAATAACAAATATTTTTCTACAGCAAAGCATTTTGTTCCAATTAGTCGTTCAATTTATACATTTCTGTGAAAAGATATTACGAATTAGCTTATTGTCAGTGCGAAATTCTTGGAGTCATTTAGCTATAGAAAAACAAGGCAATCACGTTCTCTTCGCTCTCCTCCACACACATACACTGAAGTAGGAGTGAGGGTGTTGAACCCCCCCGCCCCCACCCTTCCCTGGAAATTGGCATTTTTCATTTCTAGTTGAAAGAAGCAGAAAGCTTGTTATTTTTATTATTAATAACATAAATAACGTTCATTAGTTACATTCTAACAGAATAACCAAAATAAAAACTGCGTTAGATCGAAAATATTGAGTTTAAAATGGAGGAGCCTTTCAATTTAATGTAAAGAATAAATAATGCCTCAGTCTGAAAAATTATAAAAATTAGTTTTATGTGAGAGTTTACACACCTTAAACTTTATGACTAAAATTTCTCCTAACTTTTAAAGCAATTTCCGGAATGAATTGCGTAAGAGAGTGATTTGGCTTATTTTACTTCGCATTTCTGCCACTTTGACTAATCGCGAAAATGAAGATGAGTGATGATATGATGAAATTGATGAAGGGACACTTAAATAACACTCACGCCCAGTGATTTATACGCACACCCCCAACACCCCAAAATTTCCTCAATACCCCCTAAAATTTTTCAAAAAGGCCCAATTATGGTAATTTTGGCTTAAAATTTACCCTTACATCCCCTAAATTTGGACTCATACCCGCAAATGGAAAATTCTGGATAAAGTACTGCCATTGCCTAGGTCGGGATTCGAACCCGGGACAATGTAGAATTCAAGTGTTATGTGTATAGGCATGCAATACAGAATTGAGATACAAAAGAAAAACGTCTCATAATTTAAATTTGTCTCCTTTTTCTTTTAAAAGATTATAAATTATGATTGTGTGACCCACAAATATATTTTTAGAAACTGAATAATTAAAATCATATTAATTAGATTAACTACATAAATAGTCGATTCATGGTCATTTCTTGTTGTATTCGGAACAGTTGACTTTGGCGGTTTTAGACCATTTCCACACGCAACTTTTTTTTTACGATGCACCATATTTATCTGGAAAATGGGAAAAGAAAATGTCACATATCGAGGAGTTGGAAATTTCTCGCCCGCGCCTCTTCGCTGAGATCAGCGAGCAAGCACTGACCTGAGCAATTTAAGAGTAGGCGGGTTTAAACGGAGCGTAATTTCGAAATTCTTCCACATTAATGGTCAGCAGCATGACACAGAATATTGAATCTAGAATCTCGGAGCTGCCTAGGGGTGCGATGTGTACAACATAGAAAAACACATCCTTTCTTTAAAGATATACGTAAATAACTTTTATCGATCTCGCTAAGTGGTCGTTTAGATCTTTCCACCGACGTTCCCGGGTTTGAGTCCCGCCTAGGGATGGATGTTCCTTCATTACTTTCATCTCATAACGACTCTTTCTCATCGTCACGATTTTAGCCAAAACTGACAGAAAAGCGAAGTGAAATAACAAAAATACAAAACTCTAATATTTGGTAATATTAATGCTCGTATCATACACTGTTCTCTTTCCAAAAAAATCTCTCTTTCGTTGTTTACCCAGTCTCTTTTCTGTTTTTCTCTATTTTATTTTCCTTATCGTTTCTCTATTTCTCATTGTTCTGTTTTTCTACCTTTTTCCGTTATCTTTATAGCTTTCTTTTATTCTATTTTCTTTTTCTTTATTCCCCTGTTTCTTTTTATATCACATTCCTTTTTCTGTTTGTCATTTCTTCTTCCTTTGCGTGACTGTGTCTTGCTCTACTCGAAATTATTCTGAATATTTCTCATGTATTTGAATTTGAATTTGAATTTAAAATTTTGGGTGCGTCAGCACTAAGGCTATTTTGCACCCGTCACATTATACGGGGTCCAGCCCCTTATCTTTACAAAGAACAACTCTAACGTTGCATAAGTAAAATCTTAAAAGATTAAAATGTTCTGACTTTCATTAAAAACTGAGGCTGTAAAGGGCCCTCAGCACACACAAGGACAAAAAACAGGACAACACACACAAAATTATACTGGCCAGAGTGCCAGTCGCCAGAGCCTCGTTGGTCTTTAGTCCAGGGTGCACTACGTGGAAGTGAGGTTGACTTTTGGGCGACTTAGAAGAACGCCGCCCCTTACACCCCTATTTCTCATGTAACCTGTTTGAATGTGTATGAGAATCGTGCAGAGCCCACATTTGCCCACCCGGTGGTGACGCCTCTGGGGAGTGGCGCCCATTCCCATTGACCTCCTTATCGATACGCACCTGATAACATCTTGCACTGTTGTATGCAAGATTGGTGTTACGAAACCGTTAAGTGCTATGGCTCCCGAGGTGCAATTTAATGCAATGAAAAAAAAAAACATGGGTGTGTTGCTCACAGTGGCAGGCCAACAATGGTGAAAGCTAAGTTGCAGCAAAACATTTCTTAAAAGACAAGCGACCAGTATGGTACACAACACTCCTTTGTTGCCGAGTGTAACTTCTCATTGTTCGTGTGCATGTAGCGCATGCTGTGACAAGTAGCATGTTGCAATATGCGGTGGTAGTCGTTGGATGTCCATTGTCGTTTTGTCCACAGAACCATCCTGTTGCGACAACCGTTCTGTGGCGTCACGAGAGAATTTCGTTCTGGTCGGCTCAATGGTGAACGAGATATTATCAGATGGATTCCACTCACTCGTTTTCCTTCTCTATCTCCTTCCATTTCTCGCCGTTTCTCTTTCCTGCTTTCTCTGTATTCCTTCTCTATTTCCAGGGTTGTTAAATGTCCAGGAATTTTAAATAAATTCAATTCCGGTCCAGGAGAGAAAATCAGCAGGCGTAAATAAATGGGTTCTGGACCGTAAACAATCTTCTTTTCTGTAAAGTATTTCAATTCGGTCCAGGAACCTTTTTTCCGGATGAATTTAAATAATGTCCAGGAACATTTCTTCCGAATGAATTTAAATTCGGTCCAGGAACATTTTTTCAAGGATCGATTTCAATTCGGTCTAGGAACCTTTTTTCCGGAAGTATTTAAATTCGGTCCAGGAATCTTTTATCCCGCATCAATTTAAATATGGTCCAATAACCTTTCTTCCGGATCAATTAAAATACGGTCCAGGAACATTTTTCCGGATCAATTAAAATACAGTCTAGGAACCTTTTTTCAATGCAACAATACGCAACTTGGACCGAATTTAAATTATGTTAGAAAAAAAGGTTCCGGTCCTGCAGCGAAACCCAATAGAACCCATTAGAACTTATGGGTTCCTGGACCTATAACAACCCTATTTCTCCCTCAATATTTCAGTGATATTTGCTGTACTATGGTGAAAAAAAAAGATGGAGATTTCGGTACAAAAACTGGGCATTAATCGGGATCAAAAGCCGCACATAAAATAGCATTTTGGTGAACATGATCCTAAATTTCATTTAAAAACTATATTTAATGCACAAACGTTTACTTTCTAATGTAGTTCATTTCTGTAGTTATCAAAGCATAAAATTTATTCCTGTGTACAGCCAATTTTTGGTTTTCACATTTCCACAACCTAATCAATTTTCAGTGATTTTTTTTACATATCTCACAGGATAATTCAGACTTCAGAAAATGTTGTGTCTATAAATAAACTCTGAATTTCATGTTTAAGAGTTAATTTCGCACTTTACCATCGTTTGAAAACATGGTGGGGAACCGTATCTCAGCCTTTCAGAAACATGAAAAATAAACAGGTTATTTATTTCACATTTCGTGTTTCCGTCAGAAAGGAAATATGCATGTCTCCAACTATAAGTGATTCTGAAATGTTCTTACTTTCAGGGGACGGGGTTAAGGGTATATCATTTTCTTTATTCCATTTCATTCTTCCTCTTTCTCTATCCTATCCTGCTCCTCTATCTTCCTTACTTTCTAAGTTTCTATTGCCTTTTTCTTCATCGGTTTCTCTACCTCATTTTTCTTCATTTATCTTTCCTTTTCTTGTTTTTCCTTTTTAGCACTCTCCATCTGTGTGATTCTTACTCTGAACGATTCTAAATATCTCTCATGATACGCTGTCTAGGAATTCATAATAAACGTTGTACAAGGTTGCATACTTACGTTGCTACATAACTACGAACATCGAAAACAGAGGAAGAGATAGGACACCTCTCCCCAACCACGTATAGACGTTTTTTTTGTATATACACACCAAGGCAATAGCTTTTCAATAATAAAAAAATATACATCCATGAAAATTTTTAATTCATTAATTTGATTTATTTTACTTAGCTTTTCTGCCATTTTTGGCCAATCGCGAAGACGAGGATGAGTAACGATATGACGACATTGATGAAGGTACATTCACAATAACACCCATACTGGGATTCGAACCCAGGACCTCGTAGTACGCTGTGCTAACCACTTCATCACGGGTTAGGCCAATCGAGATTGGACCTACAGTTTAAATTGTGATTCGAGCCACTATGTAGCTGTCAACTGGTATCGAACTCGGGTCCCTTGTCAACGTTACCATACGGGAGACCCTAATTCTGCACATGGCGCAGTGGTAGCGTCATTGCCTTGTAATCAAGGGGTCCCGGGTTCGATACCCGGTGGAGGCACAAGTGGTTCGGATCCCACTTTAAACTGTAGGTCCAGTCCCGATTAGCCTTACTGTGCATAAAGTGGACTTAAAACACCAACCCATACCTAATTCTGCAGTAGTGTAGCGACTAGCCCAATGTATCGTAGGTTCTATCCCCCAGCCAGCATCGATAAAACGAACAATAAATTCACCCGAACAATAGAGAGAAAACTAGATAGTGAATAATGTCAAATTAAGATTTTTTTTTTAATAAGGAACCATTGTCACTAAGAGGCCAATTGTATGCACATTATACAATGCTAAGCCAGATTCGTGTGTGGGGAAAGGTTATGGTGGATGCAGAGGGAGCCACGGAAGTGAAAGCTTCTGCATATCCTATGCCCTCCAAAGAGATTCTCCTTGATGTCCTCCTTCCAGAGTTGACGCAGCCGTAAGTATCTGGAGGGAGGTCAGCTACCCACAGGGGCTGACGGGAACTCGGGACAAGGACATTCTGTTGCAGCTCCGAGTGCTTCATTTCTTGGTTTGAGGCTGTGCTTGTCTAAAGGAATATTTAGGTTTGCTAGGCTTGATTTTGCTTTTGGAAATATCGAAAAGTTTGTTTCTTTTGTAATAATAATAATAACCCACAGCGCGACAGCCCTTGAGAGCCTTGGCTTACCTACCGACTGCTGGTCTCCCTCCCACACTGTTCCTCCGTCACCTGTTCTAGCGTGGAGATCTTAGACCAGTATTGGGGTGTCGGGTGGTCAGCCCGACGAACCCCCAGCCGTTGTAGGCCTTCTCGACCGGGTTACCGCTCACTCATTCACTCATTCAGGTTGCCACCGGCCCTATACGTAGGCCGAATAAATTCCGACCAGAGCCGGATTCGAACCTACGCCGTCCCGCAGCGAACGATCTCAAGACGAGTGAACGCCTTAACCCGCTCGGCTACGGAGGAGGACTTGTTTCTTTTGTGTAATTGTAAATTCAAACATCTCCAATGTAAAAATTGTATACTTTCCAAATAATAAGGGGTGTCTCAGAAATATTTTCATTTTTGAATCCGCCCTCTGGGGCAATTCGCACATTACGGAGAAATGAGATAGATCGCAAACGCTTGGCAACATTGTTAATATTTAGTTTCCATGGAGCGCTTTACGAGGCAGCAACGTGCTTTTTGTGTTCGTGCGTTTTATAAAAATGTTGATTCTTATGTTGTTGTGCGTCGTTTGCACCGGCATAATTATAACCTGGAAGCAATGAGAGACGTCCCAAGCGCAAATTTTATTAAACATTGGGTGAACACACTGGAAGCACTATGACTATAGCCTGACAAGTTAAGTCCCGATATGCGCAGATCGCTGCGGAGCACTTCGTATTACGTCATCCTCCCCACCACTCTTCTACTCACTGGTCTGGCGTTGAGAGTACCAGTGGTGCCAACTCAGCAAAATTAAGCTAAAACAAATATGACAAACAATTTTCACTGTTTAGCGTGACGGTGCATACAGGCTCCTATTACTATATCAGTGGTTCATTTTATTTAATCCGGCCTTTGAAAATGCGTGCGGTGCGCCGATCGTAAACTGTAGTATTACGCACGTGCGTTAAGGTTTATAACGAAGAGAAACTACAGGGCGAATGACTTCATTTTCTGAATGCGACATCGAGCAGTGGCCAGTTTTTTCTTTTTTTTAAAAAAAAAAAAACTAGTGGGGTGGTGGTTCGTTTGTTTATCGTACAACAATCACTACGAGAACGCAATCTGATAACACGCTTGCCTGTGTTCTTTTCTAAAGCATTGAAATGTTCATGCTCTTTACTTTTGGCTGCAAGATTCTTACTTTGAAAGAGATGGACTTATGGACGAGCGTGTAGATGAACTGATAATTAGACTTGGTGAAGCCGATTCAGACATGGACACAGATTCATCGGTAGACACAGGCTCGGATGAGTGGGAGAGTGAATCTGATGAAGGAGAACTGGAAAACATTTAGAAGGTGAGCTCAGTTCTATCGTTTATATATTTTTCATTTTTCTATCGTTTTATTTCATACATTTCTTATGCTGTGAGAAATATCCCTAATATAACTTAATTCATTTAAGGTTTAAAGGGAAAATATCAAAATGTATTTAGAATTTTGCGCAATCAATAGGTAGCGTAGGTGACGGGATACTAATTCATGCCTTTCACATTCAAATTTCGTTGAAAATACTCAGAGGATTCAGCTCCCTCCAGTTTGCAACACTTCGAATGAACGTCGCCGCAGACAATGGAGTGGGGAAATGTGATATGAGGTGCGCAAACAATGGATTGCAGCGTCTTGTTTTTAAACTTGTCAAGTTATAGTAAACCGCCGGGACGTCCAAGGTCATCAAGAATTGAGAGAATTGAAACAAAGAATTACAGGTGAAATCAATGCTATTCCTCGTGCAATCTTTCGGCGAGTGATCGAAAACTGTAGATCAAGAATAATGGAATGTGAAAACGAACGGTCACCATTTGTCCAATACTCTTTACCACAAATAAAAATTTAATGTTTCTTTAGCTAATAAATTTATCTTTATACAAAAAATTTACTATTTATTTTAATAGTTTTAAAAACGAAAATATTTCTGAGACACCCTTTACAAGTCTAAAATGTCATGTCCAATTGCTTGCCAATAGCTTCCTTGCATTAAGTCTTTACATCTGAAAACGTAGTTGCTTCAATTTGGACATGGCAGCTCTATAGTTATTTGAATTCGTAACGAAATAACATGTTTTGGGTCCATGAGTTGTAGTGCTCATGGCCATACTGGGACTTTATCCCAGAAACGTAATGTGACTGGGAAAGGGGGGGGGGGGCGCTCAAGATAAAATTTTCACCCTGGCGAGGTTGGTTTCTGGCGCTCCCCTAATTTCTACCCTACTCCCCACTCCTCAATGAAAAACATGGCCATGATATATATTTACGGTTTTAAAGAGGAAGAATAGCCTTACGTTTTAAGTATAACTGTTAAAGGTGGTCGTGCGGTCTAAAGCGCTGCGCTTTGGGCTCCGACTGGGGGACGGCATGTCTTCGAGTCCGCCCGGGTTCAGTCTGGGTTCTCGGCCTGTATATAGGACCTGTGGCAACCCACCATCGTGGGAAATTGAGGAGCTACTAGTGAGTAGCGTAACCCGGTCTCGGATATCCTCTATAACGGCTGAGGGTTCGACGTGCTGACCCCAAGTCACCCACATTACTGGTTTAAGATCTACACACCTCTAGGTAGGATTGTGGGAGGGGGACTGGCAGTCGGGAGATAGGCCAAGGCCCTCACGGACTGTAGAGCCATAGGTTACGGATTTAATGCCTACACAAGGATATCAAAATAACAGTAATATCTTAGCTTAAATTGCTACATGATATTGCAATATACTTATGCAGCAGTAACCTCGATTAATGTTTGTCTACACCAGTAGTTCTCAAACACTTTTCTCATTGAACCCTTTAGTCGTAACTAAACGTGTAATACCCCACCATAGGTTTATTCCGATTAGTGGGTTTTGGAATTTTTTTGGCTGCTGATTGGTGGGGCGTTTTTGATTTGTTGGAGGCATGTATCTGCAATAGAGCAAAATGGCATCCGGTCTGCATGTGGAAATATGGTAAACAAATATACATTAGAATCCTACGTTTATTATTTTATTGAGTTCCTATATTTACAATCTTTTTATGATTAGTTAAAATAATAAAAATGTGAAACAAATGTATATATAAAAAATAATTTTCGTATATTTTTTCCAGAGTTGGTACAAAAAAGTGAGAAACAAAAGTAAATTTGTAAACGAACTGTCGAGCACGATTTTTGGAGTTTTTATTGTAAATCCTGAAGAGTTTCGAGAAAGAAGAATGTGCCTTCTTAGTTTGACACAGTTTCTTGATGTCTGGTTGTGCACATGAAAGTTTCAAGCAGAGATTCAGCTCCAAATTTAGTCTTATTACAGATTTCGAACGAGTATTTTATTTCAAATCATACGAAACAAAGATAAGAGAGTCAGTGACAAAATCAGCCTTATTTCCCTGTTGAGTTTTAAAGCTATGAAGTCTGCTCTGCGTCTGCACACCTGCATCAAAAATGTAGTCATGTGGGTATTCGCGATTAAAATTACCACCTGAGCGCTAGTGTCGCTTCTAATATGGCCGCTCTAAGTAGGATAAATCTTTGTTTACATTCAGCAGAAGTTCAAAATAGCAGCGTGTTGTCATGACTGGTATGGTAGAAAACGTTTAAATTACGCTTTATTTTTAAATATTGCGAATGCGATGTGAATTCCAGGTACTCTAACAAATGTGAAGCTGTACTGAGAACGAAGCATTTAATTATGATAGGCAAAAATAACACGGAAAATTCAGTCGAAACTATGTATACGCACTGGTTGTCCAAAGCAGTGCGGTATCATCTGCACGTCATGTTGTAACTGGGGTTCTCGGAAATTATTTGAAAATAAAGGAATTGAAATTGACCTGTACTTAAAAAGCTGGGACAGGAGAAAATTGCGAACGTATCGTTGCAGTTCTTTCTCGAAAGAGAAAGGCTGGTTTAATAATAATATTCACGATTTCATGACCAGGCTATACTCACTGAAAAAGGACATCGTACTGAATGAAACAGTAACATTAGCATGTCCACTTTTTTTTCTGGTTACATTTGACATTAATTCATTCTCAAACTATTTTCATCTTCTCTCTTAATCGATTTGCACCTGTCCCAAATTTCACACATACGTACGTAATACCGGTAATACATGGACGCATTGGGTAAGACGCTTCATGATTTTTCGGAAAAAAAGAAAAAGCTTTATTTATAAAGTACAATTTAAAACTTTACTTTCATGGTAATATCTCTCGAAAAATAAAGTAAGCAGACTCGTGCATTCTTCGTAATTTCCTTGCCGAATTACAGTGTTATATCCCCCATACCAATCTTCTGTCAATTACGTTTTCTCTGATTTATTAACAAATTTCATTTTGTTGATTCCACGGGGTGGAAACACATGAAAACTTTTAATTTGTTCTGACCCATAAAACGATTTAGAGAAAAAAAAAAACTGGACAGTAGACCTTACTCTCTCGCATATTCCCCATGCTTTAAACGACTTCAACCACAACGTATCCTACTTAGAGTATTTCCTGAAAATCCCACCAGATGGCATATCGGTTAATTTTAATCGCGAATTCTCAACATTTCTCTTTCGAGCTGATCGCGTACCCCCTTCAAGTCGTTCATGTACCACTGGAGATACACGTACCACAGTTTGAGAATCACTGGTCTACACAAATCCAACTCTTATAGAAATAAATAGACACGCTTATATAGTCAGAAATAATGTACGCAAGGAGGGCGGCGGCCGAGTCGCCCAGCTTAAGCCGCCCCTGCAAAAGACAAGCAAGATACAGTAACGGACACTTCCGGCTTGTAATGAATACATTGACTTTCAATGGAATCGTTACAAGCCGGCAGTGTCCGTGACTGTATATCAGCAGCAGTCATGACAGTTGTTGAAAAGTTTTTTAATGCATACAGAGTTCATTTAGATAAGATAAAAAGACGTGTCAGTCTAACCAGTAACGTAACATTTGCACAACGCAATTCACTTTAACGGAAAATACTTTGTGAGGAGTGCCGACGCCGACATTTTAATTCAACCCTCTCAAATCAAGTTAAGGAAGATCCAATGAATATATCAGCTGTTGAGTATCTACATTCTAGACTGTCCACAATGTACAGGTCTAGAGAAAATTGTCACAACTATTTCCAATTGAATAAAAGTTCAACTGAATGCACACATTTTCTAAATATCATATTTGTGTTCGGTTTCGTAGCAATAATTGTAATCGTTCAGATGCAGTGTGTATCCTCTCACAGTAGTTATTCTAATAAATAAGCCAAGTAAATGACCATAGTCTTATGCACTGTAATAATTCCACCGTGTAAACGATACGCACAAGGGTAACACAAGATTTTGCTAATTGAAGTGTTGTACATATATATCAATCATGTAGCTACCCTGACATGATTTTCAATCAAGTTTCACAGGAAGACAAAGAAAATTGTTGTCTTTGGGCCATCTATTGGCAGAATAACTTTCTTCCGCACTTGCTACCGATATTTCCAAGATAATTGGACAGGCTACTAACATATATCTTCTCAGAACGAAATTCAAGGCAGTAAATTCGCAAGCTTGGCAGAACCTGAATATTACCAGTTAATTTTTCTTGTGTGTCACTGGATGCACGAAAACCTGTTATAGGAAGCCTTGCAGTTTGAGGCGAAATTGAACTGTAGTTCAATGTCCTCTCTTGGAAACGAAAGGACCAATAATTAAAAGGCAGGGGCCATAAACATGTTAATTATATAGCTTGAAGTATGCATGGCCGTGGGAATGTAGCATGCTGCAAGCTACCATATGATTAGGAACTTGGTCCATTTGACCAGGCTTCAAGGTATGGGTTGTGTTCTGTGTTCAAGCGATCATACTAACAGATTGGTCGGTACACACATGTCCAAGAACATTCTTAGTAAAATACATGCAAATGGGTACTTAAAAAGGCACCAAACAATTAAAAAAAGCACCAAAGTAGACCGTGAACATGAACTTATTTGCAAACTTGCAGTTTTCTTTTGGTTGTACGCGACGGTGATGGTGGTTAGATAAAATGTCATTGGCTACACCAATGAACTCGTGAGAGGGGAAGTGAGTGCAGCTACCATTTGCAAGAGCGTGCATGCTTTGCTCCCCAACTAGTTTTCTCCCCTTCTCTTTTGTTATGTGCGGCATTGCTCCACGCATTACAAGGGAAGAGTAGGCTATAGGTTATGTACACGAACAAATGAATGAAGAATGCAACATATTTTGTTGTACCTCTATGTTCCTTCGTTTTCCGGTTACATCAGAGGAAGCTCTTAAGGCTTGAAGTACAATGTTGACGGAAGTAACGTTACCTATTGCAGTTCGAAAGCACCAAGTACACGAGGAATCGAGACCACAGCTCGGAGCACGGATCGTTTCAGGCTTGATCACTTGATTTCTGTACTCGTTGTTCATTTGCTTGATATCACGGAGGTAGAAAGCCAGCAACAAAAATAAAATGTACGTTATCTTATAGGTCAGCAAGTTGTTGAAGTTTTTCTAATGTGTGGAAATGTATGCATGATAACATTTGAAAATGTGGTGTGATTTCTATGGTGAAAGACAAGTGTTTAAAACGCGGGGGAATACAACGTGTCCTCAGTTTTATCTACTGATCATATTTGGCGCTGCAGTCGAAGTGAAGTTCGAAAGACTCATTTTCAGGACGGTCTTGCATCTTTCGGACACGGTCTAAGTAAGGCACCTTACCCTGCTTACCTATGATGAAATATGAGAAGCCAGAAGGGTATCTTCAAGCTTTCGCTCCCTTTTTGGAAGGCAGTGTTCACCAGTTGGACCTTTTGTATGTAGCAGATGCATTTGCTTCCCCTGAACTGCAAAGACTGTAAAATTGGTACGGGTAGCTTTTGGTGGAAAGCCCCACAACGGCGTCAACGTCGCTACCATCTGTGGGGGCCTCTTTTTTGCAGTTGGAGAGGGGCGTAAGGTCGTTTGTACCGTACGACCTTGTGCCGGAGAACCAACTATACTGATAACAACTCCAACTGGCGGTTGACCTTGATGGCTATTTCTGGCGCTTTCTGTACCCCAATCATTTTCGGGGGCTTGTGGTCCGATGGGTGTCAACAAACTCAGTTGCGAAGTAAAAGGTGAAGGGATCACATCGCTCTCCCAAAGCATCGTTGCCAAACGTACTTCTGTTTTAGCCAGTTGTGTTTTTATGGCTGTGTGTCCGCCTGCATTCCGACCTGTGGGTGGTCCTTCCGGAAACTCTATCGTTCAGGACCGCGTGTGCAGTTGCCTCGCTGATTTCTGGTGCTGACAAAATACCATTTCTCGATAAGATTGTTTCTCGCTTTACAGTACGTTTGGCAACACGTGGTGGACCCAACGCTCATTTGTTTCGTCCCGCGGACAACATTCGGTATCTTGTGCCTTAAAAACGCCCGATCTCAGAAGAAGAAAATTCAACTGATCGCTGATTCGCTGTTTTTCAGGCGCCAGTTGAAGTTACGTTCAGTTATAGAGACAATTATGCCTCACACGAGACTAGATTGCCTTCCGTGTTTTTTCCAGTTTGACTAGTAGTGTGGTACTTGCTCATCTGCTAGTTTGTGCCTCATACGACCCTCGTTACCATAATTGTCGGTATACTTTTCTTCCCACAAGGCATTGCGAGAGCAGAAAAGGTAAAAAGATTAAGAACGTCATAGGAAAATAGCTACTGCTGTTTTGATTAAAAATTAAAATTACAAGAATTAAAAGAAAAGCATGGGTTAGAAATTGGCTCCAAAGGATTCGCAGGATTCATTCATGAAAATATTTCTATGAACTATATGTCAAACATTTAATACAATGGTAATAACAAAGATTTTCACTATCGGCTAATCACATACGTCGTGAACAAATCTCATCGCTTTGGATAAATTCCTAAATATGAATGAATACGAATGCACACCATACTTATACTTTCATCGAGCAACAAACAAAAACAATCAGCACTCGGAAACCACCGACGAAGAAAAACGCTTTTCATTACCAAACTTACAGATTATCTTCACATGAAACTTTCGCTCTGATTGGCTGTTGCCACAGTATCTAACACGGTCTAGTCGTCAAAACTAGTCTATCAGCTCGCTTAACAGCCACCATTTCCAGCCAGGTAGTCAGTCCAGCGCCAACTTTGGCATTCCTATTGGAAATCTAGTTCCGTGTGATGATTCTGCTTTTAGTGTGGTATTTCCAGGGGAAAGAATTCCAGTAACACCCCTATGCATTCTACCCACCTCCACCAAGTACCATAAATTAGCAACCAGAAAGCGGATGCAGAAACCAGAGGAGGAATTCCCCCCCATCCCCATTAAAATACCATATTGTGTACATGTGTGTGAATAGGAATAGACCTTACCACTGTGGTTGATAGGTTGGTTGGTTGATTTGGTGTTTTAAGTCGACTTTATGCACAGTAAGGCTAATTGAGACTGGACCTACAGTTTAAAGTGGAATCCGAACCACTATGTGCCTCCACCGGGTATCGAGCCCGGGACCCCTTGATTACAAGGCGACGACGCTACCACTGCGCCATCGGGGAAGCCCTGTGGTGGATAGGATTACTCAAGAATGTCAAACCGCAACTACTGTATATGTGCCAAGGTCGAAAGTTCTTCCTCACAAACCTAATCTTCCTCCTCGATATCTAACATGATAATTCATTCCCGTCAGCTGTACAGGGACTATATTCGAACCGGTAACCTTGATTCCCTGAGACATCATCGTCAACTACAGCGCACTGTGCACAATTACATTGTTGCCTACAAAAGATTAAACTGGACTCATGCCTGCAACCAGCTGAATTGCTCTTCCAATACAACCAAATTCTGATATCCAACTCAAAGGTCTAACCGGTCAAAAATCATCCACGTCATACCCTATCTTTCTTCAACATACACCTCTGCAAAGTGATGAAGGAAAATTTGATGCTTTCGCTGGCAATCTGCAAGACATATTCACATCGATAACTCCAGAGCCACCCATATGCCGTCACCCGGTTGACTAATTTAATTTCAATGATATGACTTTAAAACCCGCAAACACTCACGCTCTATCAGACGATGATATATTAACCAACCCCATCAGCGCCGCCGTTGATTTACAGCTGACGCTACAAAACAGACGAAATACTGCCCCTGGATTCGATTATCTTTTTTACCGACTTATTAAAGAATGCTCCATTGCTGTCCTTACCATCTTGGTAGGGATATACACATTCATCCGTCGTACTGGGTTTTTTCCTATAGCATAGAAAGTCTCAAAACCCGTGATGTTTCTCAAACCCAACAAATCCCCACAATGGATAAACTCCTATCGACCAATACAACTTACCTCCACGTTCAGTGAAATTCTCGAAAAGATTCTGGTACAGAGTTTTCCATGCACATTTGACCACGAATAACATACTTCCACGCCAACTAGCAGGCTTTAGACCTTCATTTTGTATTAAAGTTCAACTCCTTCGGCTCACCACTATGATTACCAATCAATACAATGCCTTAAAACCAAACCATTCTCCTTATTGTTATTCGATCCAGAAAGGCATTTGATAAGGTGTGGCATCCAGACCTCATTTATAAAGTAACCAAATTTCAGTTAACTTCCTGTTATATTCCTTTGATTTATAACTTCAATCAAATCCAATATCCTATGTATCTATCTACAACAGCTTATAAAACCCAATATTTCTCCACTCGGGAGTCCCACAAGCTTCAGTACTCTCACCGCTGCTATATTTACTGTACGTGGCTGATTTACCACCTTTCTGGCGTTAGGGCAAACAATTCAGCAATTGAATCAGCACCTACAGAGAACGGTAGATGTCTTCGTTTCCTGGTGCCGCCGTTGGAGACTCATAATAAATTGTGGTAAACACAAGCAATTGTATTTACCAAACGTTTACCGTTTACGGGTCCATAGAAATATAGATTTGCTAGTTATTAAAGTTCATAACTCTATAATAAGATCCTCCAAAATATTATCGTCCTCGGTGTCGTTTACGACAAACACCTTACTTGGAAAGTTCACCTCGACATTTTAACCAGCAAAGCCAAAATAAGACCTAACTATTGAATCGATTCTGTGCGACAACCTGGTGCTTGAAGACTGAACTCCTTAAAATGACATACAAAGCAATGCTCCGTCCAATTTTTACCTATGGCTCCACAGCCTGAACATTTGCAGCGCTATCCTTCTACGAAAACTTTCTAGTTCTTATAATTTTTGACTATGGATCGCAAAATACATACGTGGCAATCAAATCTTTGGAAGAGTATAGCTTGGCTAGCCAGAAAAAAAAATAGTAACGGTTTTCAGTAATTTTTGACCAAGGATCCCCAAAAGACATTCCTACGTGGCAAAAAAATCTCTCGAAGAGTATAGCTTGGCTTGCCAGGAAAAAATAGTAAAGGTTTTCAGTAATGTTTGACCAAGGATCCCCAAAATATATTCCTGCGTGGCAAAAAAATCCTTGGAAGAGTATAGCTTGGCTAGGCAGGAGAAAAATATTTACTGTTTTCGGCATTTTTGGACCAAGGATCCCTAAAAGATATTCCTACGTGGCAAAAAATGTATGGTAGAGTATAGCTTGGCTAGCCAGGAAAAAATAGTAACGGTTTTCAGTAATTTTTGACCAAGGATCCCCAAAAGATATTCCTACGTGGCCAAAAAAATGGTTGGTAGAGTATAGCTTGACTTGCCAGGCGAAAATTAGTAACAGTTTGCATTAATTTTTGACCAAGGATCCCCAAAAGAGATTCCTACGTGGCACAAAAATCTTTATAAGAGTATAGCTTGGCTAGCCAGTAAAAATTATTAACGGTTTTCAGTAATTTTTGACCAAGGATCCACAAAAGATATTCCTACGTGGCACAAAAATCTTTATAAGAGTATAGCTTGGCTAGCCAGGAAAAATTATTAACGGTTTTCAGTAATTTTTGACCAAGGATCCACAAAAGATATTCCTACGTGACAAAAAATGTTTGGTAGAGTATAGCTTGGCTAGCCAGGAGAAAAATTGTAACAGTTTGCAGTAATTTTTGACCAAGGATACCCAAATGACATTCCTACGTGGCACAGAAATCTTTAGAAGAGTATAGCTTGGCTAGCAAAAAAAAGAAATAGTAACGGTTTTCAGTAATTTTTGACTAACGATCCCCAAAATATATTTCTACGTGGCACAAAAATCTTTCGAAGAGCATCGCTTGGCTAGCCGGGAGAAGATAGTAACGGTTTTCAGTGATTTTTGACCAAGAATCCACAAAAGAAATTCCTACGTGGCAAACAAATGTTTGGTAGAGTATTGCTTGGCTAGCCAGGAGAAAAAGAGTAACGCTTTTCAGTAATTTTTGACCAATGATCCCCAAAAGACATTCCTACGAGGCACAAAAATCTCTCGAAGAGTATAGCTTGGCTAGCCAGGAAAAAATAGTAACGGTTTTCATTAATTTTTGACCAAGGATTCCCAAAAGATATTCCTACGTGGCACAAAAATCTTTCGAAGAGTATAGCTTGGCTACCCAGGAAAAAATAGTAACGGTTTTCAGTAATTTTTGACCAAGGATCCCCAAAAGATATTCCTACGTTCCCAAAAAAATGGTTGGTAGAGTATAGCTTGACTTGGCAGGCGAAAATTAGTAACAGTTTGCATTAATTTTTGACCCAGGATCCCCAAAAGACATTCCTACGTGGCACAAAAATCTTTATAAGAGTATAGCTTGGCTAGCCAGTAAAAAATAGTAAAGTTTTACAGTAATTTGTGACTAAGGATACCCAAAAGATATTCCTACGTGGCACAAAAATCTTTCGAAGAGTATAGCTTGGCTAGCCAGGAAAAATTATTAACGGTTTTCAGTAATTTTTGACCAAGGATCCACAAAAGATATTCCTACGTGACAAAAAATGTTTGGTAGAGTATAGCTTGGCTAGCCAGGAGAAAAATTGTAACAGTTTGCAGTAATTTTTGACCAAGGATTCCCAAGAGACATTCCTACGTGGCACAAAAATCTTTAGACGAGTATAGCTTGACTAGCCAGGAAAAGATAGTAACCGTTTTTAGTAATTTTTGACCAAAGACCCCCAAAAGATATTCCTACGTGGCACAAAAATCTTTCGAAGAGTATAGCTTGGCTAGCCAGAAAAAAATAGTAACGGTTTTCAGTAATTTTGACCAAGGATCCCCTCCCCAAAAGACATTCCTACGTTGCACAAAAAACTTTCGAATAGTGTAGCTTGGCTAGCCAGGTAGAAATATAGTAACGGTTTTCAGTAATTTTTGACCAACGATCCCCGAGAGATATTCCTACGTGGCAAAAAAAATGTTTGGTAGAGTATAGCTTGGCTAGCCATGAGAAAAATAGTAACAGTTTGCAGTAATTTTTGACCAAGGATTCCAAAGAGACATTCCTACGTGGCACAAAAATCTTTAGACGAGTATAGCTTGACTAGCCAGGAAAAGATAGTAACCGTTTTTAGTAATTTTTGACCAAAGACCCCCAAAAGATATTCCTACGTGGCACAAAAATCCTTCGAAGAGTATAGCTTGGCTAGCCAGGAAAAAATAGTAACGGTTTTCAGTAATTTTGACCAACGATCCCCAAAAGATATTCCTATGTGGCACAAACATCTTTCGAAGAGTATAGCTTGGCTAGCCAGGAAAAAATAGTAACGGTTTTCAGTAATTTTTGACCAAGGATCACCAAAAGATATTCTTACGTGGCACAAAAATCTTTCGAAGAGTATTGCTTGGCTAGCCAGGAAATAATAGTAACGGTTTGCAGTAATTTTTAACCAAGGATCCCCGAAAGATATTCCTACGTGGCCAACAAATGTTTGGTAGAGTATAGCATGGCTAGCCAGGACAGAAATATTAACGATTGCAGTAATGCTGAGGGTTAGACACAAATTTGAAAAGGGTTGGGTCAAAGATGATTTACATGTACTAATAGTTATGATGATAAGTTACTGTTTGTGTGAATTTCAGCAACGTATTTTTTTAATTTTGCTTTGGTGTAGATTTAGGTAGAACATGGCAGTTTTGCTTTTAACAGAATATGAAATCTAATAACATTAGCAAGCTCTGGTTTCTTTTCTTTGGTGGCATATGTATTGCTCATGAGACTCTATTTAATGGGATTCATCAAATTCAAACTTGAAAATATGTTTCTCAGAAACTGGCATTCACGCGACTAATTCCTAATCGACTAATAGCTACTAATGCTTGCCTCCCACCAGTGAAGCGTGACAAGTTGGGGATTTATCTTGTGCAGTGGTGTTGTGCCATAGGACTGTGGAGCTAAGAAGTGGTCGGTGTTAGTGATGAACGTGCGGAACATCTCAAATGCAACCAGCATGTTTTTCGTGGGCATTGTCGTTGCGATTGCCTTGATTATCTCTGGTGTTGAGCAAAATCCTGGATCTTACACAATTGCGACAAAATTGGATACTATTGACAACAAGCTAGACAAGGTGACTGAGACAACAGCAATAGCCCAGAGCGATACTATGCGGCTAATAACAGAAATAAATGGCCTCAAAAATGAAAATGCGAACTTGAAATCTAAACTACAGTTCTGCGAACCTAAATTGGATGACTTGGAAAACCGGTCAAGAAGGGACAATTAAATTTTCCGCGGTTTTAGTGAAACGTCCGGAGAATCTTGGGACTGTTCTGAGCCACTCGTGAGAGACGCTTTGTGGAACATTCTGGAGATCGACACATCTGACTACGACATAGCGAGGGCGCACGGACTGGGATCGGGACATAACAGACCCATATCATTGTAAAGTTTTGAAATTACAAATTAAAAGAAACCGTTCTTGCTCGTGCGCGCATCTTTCGTGGAACTGGTATCCGCGTCTCCGGCGACGTGTTCGCGATATCCGCAGCGAGTTGTGGAAATACATGGAAGAAGCCAGAGAAAACAATCTCCATGTAACACTGAGGTACGACAAACTACACATCGAGGGTAAAATATATACGTTGAGCGATCTGGATGCTAACGGACTGCCGCCTGTGACCACGGAAGAGGTGTACCAAAACACAAAAGTGAATTCAAACGCTTCAAACGACGCTTTCAGAAACTTAGGTTTTATAACCCGGTCAAGCCACGACTTCACGAAAATAGAACAAGTGAAAATACTTTACTATTCCCTCGTACGGTCAAAACTAGAATATGCGTCAGTAATCTGGAATCTCACTCAAATAGACTTAATTCATAAACTAGAACGTATTTAGTCAAAGTTTCTTAGATATCTCAAATTCAAAGTCTGTGGAGAATATCCAACATTCGATTCATACGATAATCTAGTCTCGGAGACCAACTTCAGCAAACTAGCACTACGACGACAAGTAAATGACCTGCTCTTTCTGTATAAAGTAATTAACGGTACAGTAGACGATTCCAACTTATTATCAGCCGTATCATTTAATGTTCCCAGTTCCAAAACACGTCCCAAGCACAAAATCTTTCATTGCCAGAGAGCGAAAACATCAATTCTTTCTACCTCTCCGATGTGGAGAGCGTGGAACTCTTTCAACACAATTTCATGTGTAAATAACACAATTGATATTTTTGCACTGAGTTTATACAATTTTAAAAATATTATTACTGGAACACTGAATCTATTGTAGTAATATTATGTAATTAGAGCATTATAATTGGGCTCAGCCTGTTGAGCTCTATCAATAAATAAATAAATAAATAAATATTGACCCATTCCACAAAAATTCTGAGCTATTAAGTTGCACATTATTACAGAGATGGCAGCACTTATGTAAGTAATATTGTTGTATTACAAACGTCAAAACACAATTACTCTTAATTAAAAATCAAAGAAATTCAATTATGTTTGAAGAATATATACTTTGCCTGATAGAATGCTACTTAAACATTCAATTCTTAAGTCAGTAAAAAATAATTTACTGATTCAACCAATCTCCCACGTGTGTACGTCTTAGATAATTCTTAATAAGAGCAGCCATGCCATAATTTTTGACCAAGATCCCCAAGAAGCCATTCCTACGTGGCTCAAAAATCTTTGGAAGAGTAGGGTCCTTGTGTTCCCTACTCTATATTACTAAGTTCAAAGTTCGATTATATCTATGCTTGTTGACAAACATTCTTCTTTATATCTTCCCAATTTAACTCGTGAGAAACATTTTATACCAAAAAATTGGAAGAGATTTGTCACAAATGAGACCTCTAAGCCGCTGTACTTTGTAGACGAATTTTCTCAAAATATTTTGATTCCATTGTAATTAATTTTATGGTAGGAATTCGCAGGTCAAAACCCCAAAAGCAGATGCATAAACGTAAAACTACGGTCACCTAATATGAATTATAATAAAAATCCCAGCACAATTTATCATAACTTCCAGACTAAAAAGCACTTTTTCTTACTGCGAGTTTGACAACTCTGATTCGATTACTCCTTATAAAGTTTATATGCTGTATGCATTTCGGAAAGCATATAAGCATAATGTTTATTTACCTGGGCAATTTCTTCATATCATAATGTTCAAATGGGAGGCTCTTTTTGTTCAATTTCTTGGATTTTGAAGTGATGCGACATTTTGATTAAAAATATACATGCATAACAATTTAGAAATAATTATAAAAATGCCACTGCTTCATTAATGTAGAATACTAAGGAAAGGATTTCAAATATTTCATGGTTATTTATAAAATATAGAGAGAGACCCATATTGTGAACTATTTATATAGGCCTCCGTGCTAGAATAAAATATGCAATAAACTTCTTACCTTGAATATTTAATTCGAACAGAAACTCAGTTCTTCTGTTGCCGACCTATGTGGTAAAATGGTTATTAGAACAGCGTACTACGATGCCAGGGGGTCCCGGATTCAAATCCAGGAATGGACATGGATTTTCGTTGTGAATGTCCCTTCATCAATTTCATCGTATCGTCAATCATCCTCATCGTCGCGATTAGCTAAAGTGGCAGAAAACAACGCTAAATAACAAATCAAATCCATTCTTCTCTTCTTTGGGATGCCAGAGGCCTACATATCTTGCCGATTTGAAGTTTATCCTCATGCTAAAGCGGAGTAAATTGTATCGTTAATAGTTCGTCAATTATGTCACTGATTTTCGTTCACTACACGACGCAGCACAGATCACTCAAAACGTAACGTAATTCACCCACTCAATACACTAAATAAAATCCGCGCAGTAAGAAACCTAATTTTCTTAAAATTCCTTCAACGCGATTTCCACTCGCGAAATGACCTACCTGCCCTTTGTCATCCCCGGCCAGTCAGTCTACTCCAGTCATAAACAAAGCAGCCGAGGGGTTCAAAACATCGTCACTATTGTAAAGTGTAGTTGGTTGAAGGTCAGCGGCCTCTAACTACTGCACGTGTTCAGTGGGACAGTGTTGCTTTGGCCTATAGGACAAATTCCCTATGACATGCCAACCACACTTTTCCCATTCCTGTAATAGTAGTTAAAAAAGGTAAAGTGCTCCCCTGTGCATAGCACCACGCCATGAAGGCGTATAGGGGGTGTGGGGGTAACGCCCCACACTTTCTTGATCCGGTCGTGAGTGGGGGTGATGTGATCAGCGTTCAAAATTTCCCTTTCCTGGGAAATATCATGCTGGTTAGCGAGTTTTGTACAATTGGCATCGCTGTGAGGCTCTACCGCTGAGAAAACTGAAGACAGGAGTCTTCAGCGAACATAAGCCAAGCCACCTCAGGCAGTGGTTGGAAAATAGAATCTTCGGGATGAAGCCTGGTGGTGGCCCAGAGCATGGTGATGGTCTAAAGTAAAGGTGCTCATAAACTATCGTTTTCCCCCGCGGTCGTTATTTGAGAGTGAAGCATCAGTCACATTTACTAATCGATTTATTTCCTGTATTTAATCTGGGCTTCGGATATAGCCTAGCTAGCCTAGAATATACGTCCCTGCTTCCAATAGACACAAAGTAATGTTGATCTTATTCCTGTCACATAAATACAGGGTGGTGCAAAATTCAGTTTACAGCGCGGAGGAGGTGAATCGTCAAGTGAAATGAAGACGAAAATGTAAATGGAATTTTGTCGAATGACGCACCGTGTCAGAGCTAGAGGATGCCAAAATCGTGTGAAAATGGACTTCACACCTCCATATGCCGACAAATAGTACTCATAAAGAAGATGCGGCACGATATCCCCAAAGAAAACACACCTGGGCTAGCGAATGAAGCACAAATCGCGTGTCGAAAATGAATGCGGCAGGGATTCCCCACAAGAAGTGAGGGATTCCCGGGAATACGTGTGTCCGACATGGAACGCAGGTATCGAATGGGGGTACAAAGGGAAATGACGGAGGTCACAGCACATGAAGAACATTTCGCCAGGAAGTGTCCGAAAAGCAGGCTGCAGAAGGGGATTCCCCAGAGAAGAGGGGACAGAGACAACATGTGCAACTATGATGACACACACGTACACATGTAGTATCCAAGGCTGTACGTAGAAGTGAAATACGTACGTACACGTGAGAGAACGACCAGCACGTACTGATATCGGCTCCAAATACTACGACGGAAGACGTAGTAGTACATAAAGCTCCGCTAGAGGCGCTCAGCGGGATGCTACCTGTCACGGCCCGCTATCGCTGGTATACGTACGTACAAACAACGCTTCAGTGTACGCGACTAGCGATCTGCCTGTCAGTTACGCGTGTTGTCGCAAGGTGTTCATCCTGAGGCGTGTGGTGAAATTGAACACATTGCTAAAGTGACCGCTAAGAAGTACGTAGTGCGTACCATCTGTGTTGTCTGTACGGGGTGGACACCTGTGTGGAGTGTTCAGTGCTGTAGTCGTGAACGGTACATCACAAGTTAGTTTCGTACGTATTCGCGTGCTCCTTTGTGAGCCTGACAATGGCGACATACACCACCAACGAGCTTGCCGATGTGCATCTCGTTTACGGTGAGACACACCAGAACAGCCATCAGGCAAGGCGTGTGTATCGCGAACGATTTCCAAATCGCCGCCTACCATCACATGTCCTGTTTCAACAGGTGGATGTTCGTTTACGTGAAACTGGATCTGTACAACCTAGGGTGTGGGATCGTGGCAGACCGCGCAGTGTGCGCAGTGTCCAATTTGAGGAGGAAGTGTTGGACAGGATACGAGAGACGCCGGGCACCAGCACCCGTGCCATTGCCCATGTGCGACACACGCACCATACCAATGTGTTACGCGTGCTGCACGATGAGCGTATGCACCCATACAAAGTGCAGAGGGTGCAACACCTGCAGCCGACGGATTTTCCCCTACACCATGATTTTTGTCAGTGGTATTTGCAACAAACCTTTGCAAACCCCAATTTTCCAAATGCAGTGTTGTGGACCGACGAGGCACTATTCACCAGAGAAGGCGTCTTCAATACCCATAATAGTCACGTGTGGGATGTGCAAAACCCGCGTGCAATGATAGGTCCGTACGTGTTGCCCAATACTTTGTCCGGTGGGAACTATTGTGTGTTCCTACGGGAAGTTCTACCTGAACTGTTGGAAAATGTACCCCTTGCAATTAGGCAAGATGTATGGTATCAACATGACGGTGCCCCTGCACATTTTGACCGCCGAACCAGAGATGTACTCAACGATACATACGGTGATAGATGGATTGGTAGGCGTGGACCTGTTCTGTGGCCACCTCGGTCACCCGACCTCACAATGCTAGATTTCTTCTTGTGGAGCGAAATGAAGAGGCTGGTGTACGAAACCCCGGTGCAAAGTGTGGAGGACCTCGTTGCTGCTGGGATGATCACTGACATGCCCAACGTATTTGAGCATACCAGAGCGTCCCTGCTACGCCGATGCCGTCTGTGTGTAGATGTGGCTGGCGGACATTTTCAACAACGTCTGTGATATGTATCGTATGTCATTTCCACAGCCAATAAAGAATACTACTTGTGTACGTGTGTGTCATCATACACCTTTTGCACATGTTGTCTGTGTCCCCTCTTCTCTGGGGAATCCCCTTCTGCAGCCTGCTTTTCGGACACTTCCTGGCGAAATGTTCTTCATGTGCTGTGACCTCCGCCATTTCCTTTTGTACCCCCATTCGATACCTGCGTTCCATGTCGGACAATCGTATTCCCGGGAATCCCTCACTTCTTGTGGGGAATCCCTGCCGCATTCATTTTCGACACGCGATTTGTGCTTCATTCGCTAGCCCAGGTGTTTTCTTTGGGGATATCGTGCCGCATCTTCTTTATGAGTACTATTTGTCGGCATATGGAGGTGTGAAGTCCATTTTCACACGATTTTGGCATCCTCTAGCTCTGACACGGTGCGTCATTCGACAAAATTCCATTTATATTTTCGTCTTCATTTCATTTGGCGATTCACCTCCTCCGCGCTGTAAACTGAATTTTGCACCACCCTGTATAAACTTTTGACGAAGCAAACAATGTTTTTTACTTTGAAACGTCATGAGTACAATCACTGGCATTATGAACCATTCCCAACTTGCTATCTCGAAAAACTTAACTTTTTAAAACGCATTTGTTATTATTTGGTAAACAATTGAAGGCTTATATGTAGTTAATGGACTGGTTTCGGAAGTTCACAATAGAGTCAAAGCAAATATTCAGTCAACACTGTTTGCTTTCTTATATAATGAAAGTTCTAGACTAAGTTTTTCAAAATGCAAGAATGGATTAATAAAGATTCTGTAGTACCAACAGTGATTGTTTGGGAAACGGATTAGTGTAAAATAAAATGTAAACAATATTATGCAGTTACCATCTTAAAGTTTTCTCCCGTTTTATTAGCAACAATAGTAATATTAATTGAGATGCTCGGGTGTGAAACATGGTATAGTCGACGCGCTAGATTCGTTAACGACCGGCTGGCTTTGGAGTCCACGGAGCGCGCTCACCAGCTACAACAATCACATTCAACTAGCAATTGTGCCACATCCGTGAAGAAAGAAATGGTTTGATGACATTACAGGATTACTATTAGTATTCGCCGCCGCCTTTGCGTGAGTCATATATTATGTAAAAGCACCATAATGTATGAGCTTGACAGTGTAACCACAATAAATACATGGCTTATTATTATCTAACCCTAACCAATAGCACGATATTACAGACACCAAACTGGGCACGAAACAGTTTATACACTATACGTATAATAAGAAAAAGATATTGAATACTTTATATAGTGGCCGCGGTGGCTCAGTCGGTAACGCGTCTGACTACCATGCTCAAGGTCCCGGGTTCGATCCCCGGCCGGTTCAAATCCGGGAACTTTTCTAACGATGGAAGCGGCCCCGGCGCCCACCCAGCGTCGAATAACATGGGTACCTGGGGGAAACCCTGGGGGGTAAAGGCGGTCAGGGGCGTGATGCTGATCACATCACCCCCACTCACGACCGGATCAAGAAAGTGTGGGGCGTTACCCCCACACCCCCTATACGCCTTCATGGCGTTGTGCTAAGCACAGGGGAGCACTTTACTTTTTTTTTTTATTGAATACTTACTTTAAGGGAAGTTATCTTCTATCCCGCTACTCTCGTTGCTGCAACTACTCTCATCACTGCTCGCAGTATTTAGTATCCTGTCGTCATCATTGTCTCGAGTTGCATATTCCAACTCCCTCTTTTCCACATGACCGATGCACTTTTGCCAAATAGTCGCTAGTACGAGCACCGGCACTCTCACGAAGGGTCGCACACACGCTTGCGTTCAACGATGGAGTTATGTTTTTCTTTCTGTTATCATATTTTAAACATGCCCAAATTATTTCAATCGCGTTGAAAGCACAATGGTAGGGCGGAAGACGTAAGGTTTCATGTCCACAAGAAGTAGCCATTTCACTAATAACAAATCTTTTTTCTATATTTGCCTTTCGTATTTCCAGTACCAATACTAATTTTACGGGAACTGGATTTGGTATTTCAATATTGTGCTGCTGCATAAAATTTAGAATTTCTTGTTTCCGAGACGACGTGTTTGAATATCTGACAAATTTTAAACCAGTTTTCAAACACAGCAGCAGTCATATCATCATGGCTATCTGCTCTGGCGTCACCAATGCATTTTTCCCCCACGGTCTCCACATTGAAGTTGCAAACAACAAATTGACACTACGGCAACAGCGTATCCGCAGTCGTGTGACTGAGACTCCACGTGGAGTAGACGAGCAGAATGTCAGCTGCGCCCATTGGCTGAAGGTTGTGTGTGATTGGACGAAAACAACTCACCCGCTCTTTAACTCGACTTCCTTCAATTCTTGGACCTTAACGAAGTAAACGCGCGGACTATGTGACATTTTGGAATTTGGATTGGACTCAGTGAAGCCTTGTGAAATTGATAAACACAACACGAAAACGATTTATCTACAGTATAGCTTCTAATAACCTATTTTCTTAATTAACTCACAAATTACCAAAATGTCACCATGTCTTAAACCCGAGTGCTTCAATTATAGTACTGCAACATACATAATAACAACAATAATAATGCTCATTTACTGCTCCGATTTCCTTTCACAAAATGTCATGCAAAATTTCAATTCGAATACTGCGTTCGAGACTAAACCTGTAACAAGAACGATTTGTGACTTGTAGTATGAAGTACAGCTGAGATAAGAGCACATCTCTGAGCCTACATGGTGGCATACATTATAATCACATGTTTTGTAATGCGCGTAGTGGAAGAATATGGCTAATCAATATTTAAAGAAAACAATGCAGTGATAACATGTATACATATACTCAGGGCTCGAAAAATCCCGGTCGCCAGGTCACCATGGCGACAAAAATTTCAGCCTGGCGACTGTGATCTTGTGCTGTAATATATACGAAATTTTGATGATTCCAAGTTCAAATTGCAGCACAGCGTAAGTTAGCAAATGTTTTTGTTTTTTTAATTTTTTTTTTATCATCAACGTTGTTAACATTCCATAGAGTCAGTAACAATTTCTTACCCTTTGTCCCCCAACACCCAATTTCCTGCTTTCTCAAATAATTTAGCGATGTTTTGAATACCGTGATGCTCAGCATCGTATTCAGATTGTTTCAAAATTCGCACAACACAAATTTTGGAAATGTATATCATGGAAACCGTAAGAGATATTTACACCGGGTTTTCTGCATTATAAAGCCTCATCCATTGAGATATTTTTTAATGCTTAAAATTATCAGTTACTCCGTACAGAAAATTATATAAATTAATAACTGACGGAAAGCAGCATTAAAATTTTTCCAGAAATGAACTTGAGTAAGAAAAATATGTAAGAAATTATCGATTGATTGATATATTAATTTGGTGTTTTAAGTCCACTTTATGCACAGTAAGACTAATCGGGACTGGACCTACAGTTTAAAGCGGGATCCGAACCACTTGTACCTCCACCGGGTATCGAACCCGGGACCCCTTGATTACAAGGCGACGACGCTACCACTGCGCCATCGGGGAGGCCCAAGAAATTATCGAGGGGTCATAATTAGACATTTGATGACTGATGCCATGTCAGTCTGTCATTTGCGACCAATATTGGTCATGTGCAACATTTGATGAATTTTTGACTGACGATTTTATGGGTTGAGTGAAAAGTGCCATTTTTGGAACATCTCCGTATATGGCAATACTAGCAGGTCGAAATATTGCCAACAGTCGCATGAAACATGTGTCTAAGTATTGGCTCTACATTTACGTGAAAAATCGTAAATCTAGATTTTGTGCCGAAATTGGACTCTTGAGAGAATCCTAGGCTGCCCCTGGTTACATTGAATAATTCTCTTCGCTCACTTTCGCCGCTATTGTGCCTGTTTTTTCAATTGATCCAGTATGGCGTATTTATTGGAGAAATGCGTATGCATTGCTGAGGAGTATTTTACTACTCATTCTTACCCACATGTACAAGAGGTTTTCCAATAAAAATTCCCTGCTTCTGCTGTAACTCGCAAAGCAACTGTTTTACAACTAGTTAAACACCAACAAATGATCCCACAGATTGTTTAAGGGTTGGTATTTATTGTTGAAAATCAGTTCTTAGATGTTTTCAGTAAATTAACAATGTTTTTTAAAATAATGTAATTGCTTTTATTTAGATAAATGCTAACCTAAATTTATGAACCCAGTGATAGTTTACAGGATTAGTTTAGTGCAGAAAACCCGGTGTAAATATATCTTACGATTTTCATTATATACATTTTAAAAGTTTGGATCGCGCGACTTTTGAAACATACTGTAGTATGCACAATTGCTAGTAGGTGGTTTCTTGGCGCCTGATTTTCATAGCTGGCGCCTAGCTTTGAAGAAAAATTTTCGAGTACTGCATATACTACATACTATCTAAAATTAAAGTATTTAAATTCTTTGAGATACTCACAGCTCCACGCATTCAGAGATGTAGTTCCACAGAAACAGCCGTATGAGTCAACAATGCATAATTATTACTTCAAAATTGTTGTGTTAAATCTTCTCTTCTAAATTAATTGTTGGCAGCTATCAACAGATATAAGCATTCATTGAATTCAGTGTCGATCAGGGGCGGCCGTGTATAAGGACGATATGGTAGTGTGCAACTGCAAGTGAACAAACATTATACATAAACCTGTTCACATTGTCGTAATTACAAATATTTCGTTGCTTATTCCGGCGTTCAATTTTGGCTTCGCGTTTATTTCTTGTTCCTTTCGCATTTAATCCTGTGTTACATTTCGCGGTTGTTCCCTTTCGCGGTTATTCCACCATCCCTTTTGAGCATGACCAGTCTTGATGAGGACCCCAGGGACCCTTCCAACTGGCCACATCTAGTGTTTCCGTACACAATGACCTTAATAATACATAATAATATTATTGACAATCCAATTGTTTGGACGATGATTTTATCGGCTTGGTCGCAGAGCCCTTCTCGTCCCCGAAGTTCCTGGTTTCGAGTTCTAGCCTGGGCATGGGGGTTCTTTGTGAGAGTCTCTCTATCAATTTCATCCGGTAATCATTCATCCTCATCGTCACGATTTGCTAAAAGTGGCAGGAGAGCTGCTTAACAGAAATAGATATTTTCGAGAATTTTGATATTTTGCGTTCAGTATTTCACTTGAAAAGAGGAGGGTGTTAGTTTTACAAAGTAAGAATTTTTAAGTCGATAAGAGAAGGTAATAACCATGTTTGTATGTTCGAGGAATTTTCTGGTGGGTTCAATTCAGATAACCTCTCTTTTATCTCTGTTTCAGTAACTAAGTTACATACCTATAATTAGGGTTCCCAATATACGGGATTGTCCCCTTTTTTAAAGAAATGTTCCTGTGTCCCGGAAAATGTTCTCGGGACGCCCATTTGTCCCGTATTTAGCTAAAGAAAAAACTAATTCAACTTTCAAAATCATTTTATACAACAAGAAAATAATAACAATTTATAACTAACCTAATTGGATACCAATTACCATTACCACTCAATCCTCATATTAACATTGGCGTAGAACTGGTCATTGTCGATTGCCGATATGTCGAATAAGAAGCGACTCACGACTGGCAAAGGCAGTTCTGGTTCTAATACAGCTATCACTTGTTTCTTTTCTTGGTCAATGAAATAAGAGTGGAGTTGATAATATTCAGGGCTTAGGTGATGTAAAAAGTTTTCTTTTATTTCGTCATGCCAAAAAGAAAGTGTTCTTATAGTAGTCATTATTCTAAACAAAGGTTCTCTTAAAGGACGCCAAGTATACACTCAAATATTAATATATTTTCTCAAAATGTTAAAAATTCGGCATTAACAATGATTTAAACTGCAATTGATTTTGTAATGTTTAAAAATGTTGTAAAAATAAATTTAACTATATCCATGTCTATATGTTCAGTTTTTTTTTTTATTTTAGAAATCTGGCAACCACACCTATAATGTTCATTACATGCAGGGAACGTATTTATTTATGTGTAAATACATATCCTCATGTGGCGTTAAAATGATGCGAATCGTGCTCGAAAAATGCTGTTTTTATTTTCCATGTTTTTACTTATATTAGCTTTTAGCACATATTTTAGTTCTTTTTACATATAATTTTACTATTTTCAAACATTTTCGGACATATACTCCATATACAGATGTGTGAATGCTATTACGAGATTTCCTTATTGTGTTAAATACATACCAAAGATTTTCCGTTCATTTGTATTCTCTTCGTTTTGTACTCTGCTTTAAATCTTGACAATAGACAATGCATCTGTCAAAATTTTTGGCTAACAATAGGGAATACAAGCTCAAGCTTTCGCACGAAAATCCATTAAAAATAAGGGAATAAAAAACGAAAAATGAAACACATTTTGTATTTGAATTTTGCATTGCATTATAGTTAGCTTAAGGTAATTGCCATTTTTTAAAAAAATAAAGTTTAAGTAGATATTTAATTACATATTTTGATTGAAATGACTAAATATCTACATATTTACAAACCCAACACTTCTTTAGCATACACAAATCAGTTCCCTGATGGTATGGATAAAGATCTACGTATATCTATAATGCAAATGCGTGTTAAAATATAATTTCGGACAGGTGACATATTCGACTGCTAAACGAAAAATTGCCCAATCCAATTGACTGAAAGAAGTTGAGAAGATAGAGTGTGTTTTGTCTTTGTTGTGAATGTCTTTCATGTAGTTTTTATAACATGAAGTTATAATAAATGATGTTTTTAGTTATCGTCTTGCCTGGGTGATGATTATTACATTGACATCCCTGGATCCGCCACTGTGCCATTCTGCAGAAACTTGCTACGTCATCAGCACACACGTTAAGGCACTTACCTTGCCATACTTACTCGGACAATGCTTTTCCTGCTAGGCTGATATCCATTGTGTTGCGTGGGTGTCCCCTAGAGAACAGTTACCTGGGAAAGATAACTTACATGCCACGTGTTTCCTTAGGACATTGAATCCAGTCCCCGTTAGGTTCTGAAAGGTTTCTGGGAACAGGAGAAAAATAAAAGGTGTTGAAAACAGGCGAGACGAGCTACCACAAAGATAATCTTCTTCGTCAGCAGAATTCTTTTGCTCATTATGATTGCCAAGGACGTACTTAGAGGGGGGTTCAGGGGATTCGGACCCCCTCCCAAAAACTTACAAAGTTGGGTTATTTAAATTTAATAATCGAAATATACTAGTTTAACCTTTGTGTTTAATGGACGTTATTTATTTCCGTCGAACTTACATGAAGACAAGGATTAGATTGGGATCATATGGTTTTGAATTGACAGTACCTAAGCATTATGCTTACTACTACTTGTAGTGATTGGATTGGATTGATTTGTTGTTTTAAGTCCACTTTATGCACAATAAGGCTAATCGGGACGGGCTAGTATTGCTATCTCTGAGATACTTGGTTCAGACGTAAATAGCCAAATTTTAGCAAACTTGGTGTTGACAAATCAGTTTCATTTCTGAAATGAGTTTCATATGCAACCTTCAAAAAATACGATCTAGGAAAATGAGGAAATACTTCTACGACGTAACTAAGCATTTTTTTTCATTTTCATATTATTTTGCGATGCTTTTCTGCCACTTTTGGCTCATTTCGACTATGTGGATCAGTGATGATTAGATGAAATTGATGAAGCCTAGCTTTCAAAGAAACTCCCAGGCCGAAGCTCCAATACGAAACCTTCGATACCGAGATCGTTTGTTGACCAATCAACGCGCTCGGCTACCGTGGCGCCTCAGACTTAATTAGTTGAAGGCACTGAAAATGTATACTGCAATTGCTATGATATCCAAGATAAAATTTCTTTATCTGAAAGACATGCCAGGTGCTGGTGTAATGGGATACTTAGCATCTACATTGTAGATCAATTTTGCGCTATATCTCAATTGTTGGTGGATTTGGGTTATTTCACTTCGCTTTCCTGCCACTTTTGGCTAACCGCGAAGATGAGGATGATGATATGATGAAATTCATTAAGAGGCACTCATAAAGAACACCCATACCCATTCCGGGATTCGGCCTCTCCGATGGCGCAGTGGTAGGGTCGTCGCTTTTCGATACCGGGTGGATGCACATAGTGGTTCGGATCTCACTTTAAGCTGTAGGTCCAGTCCCGATTGGCCTTACTGTGCATAAAGTGAACTTAAAACACCAACTCAATCAATCAACCATTCCGGCATTCGAACCTGGGATCCCTGGCGTTGCAGAGGCGGGGCAGAAAAAAACCCTCAGATCCCGGTAGGTTAACAAGGATTCCCTTACATTGTGAATTTAATAAACCTGATAATGGGAGAGGGGGGGCGACTGCCCTCTTTACCTTACCCGAGTTACACCTATGGTCTAGGGAGCAAATACCACCTTGTCTTCATGTCAGAACGCCCCTAAGCGGGCAAATTTCGCCGGTACAGTAAACGAGAGAGATCTTCCGTTCCATAACAAAATGCGTGTGGCGTGCACAACAGAACTACGTATCTCCCAGCTCTTAACCAAGGGCAACACCTGGAACGAAAACATTCTTTACTAACGTAATATAGCTGTATCATTACAACTTTATGGCATGTTGTCTTGGATGATGGTAGGGCACTTAACAACTAATGTAATTTACTGCAAAATGCTGTTTTTTGAAAAGTAAAAGTCATCCAACACGTCATGTTCGACACGTCAATTGAGCGAAAGTTCGTTTTGAAGACAAATATTTGTCAGACATTCTTATAGAAGTGTCGGGCAAGTCGTTTTGTCTTCTTGCTCAATATTGCAGGTAATGCTTCGCTTAATGAAGAAAAGAAAGCGATTAGAAAGATGTTTACACAAGGATTCATTGCAAGCAAAGAAAGCAAGCGAAAGTGCTTGGCACAAATGGATTGGGGGTGAGGGGGAGGGTTAGCATATAAAATGAAACTCAAAAGAAATGACTGAGTGAAATTCTTTTTTACAGCATTTTTGAACTGTTTTTCGGCGAATGCTATTTATTTCGCGCAATTGTTCTACATGAAGATCAAAAACGAGTCTCCCCGATGGCGTAGTGGTAACGTCGTCGACTTGCAATCAAGGAGTTCCGGGTTCGATACCACGTGGAACCACAATGCATAATAGTTCTGCTCCCAACTTTAAACTGTAGGTCCAGTCCCGATTTGCCTTTCTGTGCAAAAAGTGGTCTGGAAACTAAAACTCAAACAAAAATATTTAGTGTTACGGTATCGGATACGACTAGTAGATTAGCATTGGGAGGCGGAAGTGACGTCTCGCGACGAAATTTACCTGTGTTAGTGCTCTTAATCTCACCCTGGCATCATGCTACTGCGCGATAGATCAATAACCAAACTGTTGCTATAGTTTAGTGTATGTATATGTATTATTATTTGTGTATATTATTATATTATTTTTATAGTAAGTGTTCATTTAACTTTTCGCCACCAGGTGGCAGGACTGTGCATACTCTCGTCTTCGGAGACTGTTCAGGGCGTAGTACACCCCACGGTGAAAGAAATAGTAGGCAAATTGTCCATCACCATTTTCATTCATTCCGTTTTTCACAATGTGATGATCATGAATTGAAGCAAAAACGTCAATAGGCAGAGGACAACATCTGCTATGTATCAACAGAAATGCATTCCTTAAAACAACACAGGGTGTGGAAATAGAGTAATGAAGATAGTGATGGACAATTTGCCTACTATTATCTTTGCCGTTGACTGTACGTATCGGGAAAGACCCGTACTGAACGAGAGAACAACGAGAGACATTGCTACACGGTGGTCGACTCCGCTCCAATGTAGTCCAATGTCAGTGTATATTAAATAGCGTGTATAGTCAGTCCAGTGTTTAAATACGAAACGCAACACGAAATCTGGCCTCCCCCATGGTGCAGTGGTAGCGTCATTTCCTTGTAATCAAGGGGTTCCGGGTTCGATACCCGGTGGAGGCACAAGTGGTTCGGATCCCACCTTAAACTGTAGGTCCAGTCCCGATTAGCGTTACTGTGCATAAAGTGGACTTAAAACAACAACTCAAACCAAAGCAACACGAAATCTATATTCAAACGAATATAACAAATACATTCAGGCATATAATGTGCTGGAAATTGCATGATATGCATGCATTCTTATTAAGTGTTTAGCGAAGTGAGAAATGGTGAAGAATTCAACACCTGCGATGTTATTTTCAGTGTGCGAATTAACGGGGGGGAGGGGTGCCGGGATTCTTCCCCCCTCACGTAGAGAATTTTATCCCTGGTATAAGAAAATTATTTTCATCCCTGTCAAGGATGTTTATATCGCCCTCAAAGAAAATTGAATTGAAATTTGAATTTAGTGTACTATTTCTTAACCATGTAAAAGACCTTGATGAAAGTTCAGTTGAGAAAAAAACACATTCCATCTCAGTTTTACAAATGTTATTATGCGTACAAAACAGGGACGTATCTAGGGTGGGTCCAGTATTACCCGAAAATTCGGTTTCTGTGCACGTTTACTGTAATTTTAGGCACAATTATATACACGTGATACCTGTTATTTCAAAATGAGACTCATATTTACTCCGTGTAAAAGTAAGCCGAATCTAAAAAAAAAAAAAAAAAAAAGCCTTTCACCAGCTTAAAAATTAATTATTAAAGGCACATATATTTACAAATATTGAATAGTATATAAAATACTGTTGGTCGAGCATTAGAACGTCCAAAAAAATCTATTGTACACTGTAGTCTTCATTCATTTGGTACAGGAGTCTTTAAACACCTCCACTTTATAATCAAGAAGCACATAGGGGTTCGTAGCCCACATTAAACTGTAGGTCCTGTGTCGGTTAACATTTCTGCGCATAAAGTAGACTTAAAAACAAACTAATAACAATCCGCTTTGTCCCTGATACAACCATTACATACGAAATAATACCCCCCCCCCCCCCAAAGTTTATTGGAATTTTCATTGACTTGAAAATTCATCGTCTTTATTAAGGGTATAACATTGTATGTTTATTAACAAAATAAAATCATTGTGCACTGAATATATAAGTGAATATATTAGGGTGGAAACTTGCTTCCTCCCCTCCCCCCCACCGGTGGGATGCGAACGCGTATGATTATCAAAACACATCTCTAGCAATATGTATTTTTTTAAACACCACGTAGCACAAAATCCTAAATTCATTAACTATATTATTATTCTTTTATAGAATGCACAATGTCAAGCCATTTCACAGCGCTCTTTGCTTGCACAATTGTACAACCTAACCGACCAAAGGGTCTGGTGCGGGGCATATCCAGCTGTTAACAGCCACTAAAATTATTGCTAACTGCTAAGAGTTCTAAACCAGGTCGTTCTAACCATATCAAAGCGGAATCGTAGGTTAGGTGGCCCAGGTTTAGAGCTCAGCAATTAGTTTTAGTGACGTTAGCAGCTGGTTGTACCCCGCACCAGATACACAGACCAAAACAGGTTAGGTTAGGTAGTTTTAGTGACGTTAGCAGCTGGTTGTACCCCGCACCAGATACACAGACCAAAACAGATCTTCGTTATCCATCATTTATATTAAACGTGCAGAAAACAATACGCGTATAACTTTCTACAAGCTTGCCGGATGAGTTGTTATCGTACTAACGGAGCAGGATACTGGTAACTCAAAGGATCCACATATTTCTCACGAAAGGGCGGAAGTACTAAACACGATTGCAAGCGGGTGAAAAAAGTGGACTGGCCAGACGCTCGAGCGAGCAGGATCCCGATCAAGTGAAAGTTAACAAACCAGCCATGCAAAGGTTAGCTTGGTTCATCGCAAAGGAGGCGTGCGAACATCCTCTGTCTGAATCGGGGATTTACAACAATCACCGTCTGCTGGAGCGCTGATCTTACTCGGTGATTTTCGATTCGCTAATGCTGGTTACCTTTCTTCGTTAATAAAAATCTCATACAGGGTGTCTCCTCACGTCGAATCCCGGAAATTCTGCGGGAATTATAGGCTCCGGGAATTATACGTGAATTCTGCATGAATTTTTCTCCGTTGAAACTTTTATTAATCCAAATCCCATATTTATAAATGCCCTGAGGCAAGTTCTTCAAAGTTTAGTTTATTTTTATCGAGGAAGGAAAAGAACGCTGCATTGAAAATAGAACATAATTCTCTCGATCAGTTTGCTTTGTTTACAGAACAATCTATCTGACAGACGGAAGATTGTTGCAAGATAAGGTGTCTTGAAGTTTTTTGGGCAAATTTGACTTGGAAATTCTTATACAGCGTATTTCAATATGGCGACATGGCAAAAATATGACATTGTATAGAGTGACCACAAGGAAAATAACCTTCGGCCAACAGTCTCCGCGCACCTTCCCCTCCATCGGTTCAACTCGGCCCATAAGGAAGCATGCTACACTCCGCCCCTCCCCTCCAAGCGGTAATACACGGTGCATAAGAGTCGCGGGTCTGAGCAGAATCTTTTGACTGTGGTTCCAGGGCCTCACCGATGATGCAGTGGTAGCGTCGATGCCTTGTAATCAAGGGGTCCCGGGTTCGATACCCGGTGGAGGCAAATAGTGGTTCGGATGGCACTTTAAACTGTAGACCCAGTTCCGATTAGCCTTACTGCGCACAAAGTGGACTTACAACACTAAATCAAACCAAACCAAGACTGTGTCCACTATAAGAGAATGTTTGTTTACGGTTGAACATAGGTTTTGAAAATGGGGTGCTGAATGGGGTGCGGAAGAAATTTAAGTGGTGCACAAGCATCCCTTGGCACCCCCCTGGCACACCCCTGAATCGGAATCAATGTGGTACCATCGGGAATCGAATTTGAGATCTCTTGAATACCACAACGTCATCAAAGAGATGAAAAATACCGAGTTGTTGTTTTAAGTTCACTTTATGCACAGTAAGGCTAATCGGGACTGGACCTACAGTGTAAAGTGGGATCCGAACCACTTGTGCCTCCACCGGGTATCGAACCCGGGACCCCTCGATTACAAGGCAATAACGCTACCACTGCGCCATATGAAAGGAGCCCCCCTTATTTATATCCCCCCTGGAACCATAGACTTATGGTAGAACACCACCAGAGGTTCCAACTTAAGATAATTTTTGGGGGCAAGGTAAATTCTGGGGGGCAAGGTTGGCATAAACAATATTTTCCTATAAAATTTGCCAATCTATGTGAATTTTGGGGTGCAGAAAGTGCCTTGCCTCCCCAAAGTCGGCGGCACCCCCACTACTTCTGTTCCTTTTTAGTGGCGTGAGATTTTCTGGGGGAGTGGGGAACATAATACGAATTATATTTCTGAATTTTGTGATCCAGTCTAGTGTTAATTTTACACTGAGGAACAGACTCGTCACACTGACATACATAGGCAATTCAGCAAAAGATGAAAGCACGCAAGATCTCTCTTTAGTTTTGGCCTCTTTGTTCTTCTTTGCTCTGGTGTGTAAGTGTACCAGATCACCAAGTGCACAAATGTGCTTTAAGGGCAAGTGTTGCTTACGCAAAAACACAAACTGAAGAATCTAGTTACTACGTACAAAATGCCGAAGCCTTGTGAAGTATTTCGTCGTCAGCTGTTTCATTGAATGAAGTGTCTTTGACCTAGCCTTGAAATACAAGACAAACGATTTGTCAGCATTTTGACATATGTAAACCACAATCGAATTTCTTGAAATTGCTCGCATTAAACGTTTGTGTGATAGATTTTTAGGAAAGCCAAAAAATACTTTACATGCATTTACATTTTTTTAAATATATGCTTACAAGCGAATAAAACACATATTGTTTTGCCATTTTCTCTCTATTTGATTTTGTTTGTTGCTTTTGAATTTCTTTGCTTAATCAACGACAAGGATGATATCTTGATGGAACAAATACCTTCCTGAACAGGTTTCGAACCTGGGACCTATAAACATTTCGCCACGGAGGCCTGTTGTAAAAGCGTATCCCTTGCGCAATAAAAAATATATTTCGTCCATAAATTTGAAACATAGAAAGTAATTTATGGGCTTTTATAATCGTAATAATTTGAATTATAATTTATTTCGGAGGGAATAATATGTTGAAACCCAATGATCATTTTTGGTGTAATGTATCCATTTTGTTGTTTCTATGCTGAATCGAGTCAGAAAATGTAACTTTGGTGTGGCATTTACCGCGTAATTAACAAGACCAGATTTAATTAGCGTACACAAGATGTTACATGTTTAATCGTGTCAGTTGCTGGATTGAAAGTGATTGAGGCTTCCTTTGCTGAAATTTAATTCTGTTGGTAGGAACGTCATGGATTTCCTTCAAATCAAATCGTAAAAGTGGAAAGAAAATAAATAAGTGAAGCAGTAAATGGAGAAGAGGGATATCATGCGAGGTACAAGTAGCAAATTGCATTCAGCTAAACTGATTACAAAAACGTGTCTCCACTGCATGGATGTGAATTGCAAGCTTATCTTCCTGGTATCGTTTAATTTCCCTTGCTCTTATCTTGCTCATGCTATTAACGAGGTATTTCAGTGAATGAAATTTGACCACAAAATATTAAGGGAAGGGCACATGGTGAGGCATGGCCAATTTTGGGGTAGTAGAAGTGACAGCGCCATCTATCAACCAACAATACAAATTAGATAAACACATTTTCTTTAACGGAAATACAAGCTTGGGCTGCAAGTCGCAAACTTCAGTAGAACCTCTCACGGTTCGTTATTTCCAAGTGGTTACCAGATAGAGCTGCAAGTAGCAAACTTCAGCAGAACATCTCGCGGCTCGGTATTACCAGATGGTTACCAGCCAGGGCTGCAAGTCTTAAAACTATTTCTTGAGAATATAGTAGCTGTAGCTATGGCTCTCTTATATGTTTTTTCATGTTTAATGTTTCGCAATCAACAGGTTGTATGGGGTGACACTTTCCGAAAACATTAAAAAAAAATAATTTGAAAATCAAATGATTACAGTATAATGATTTCGAAATGTTTTGGAAATAATAATCACTTTTCAATTAAAATTGTCTAAGACCTGTAGTGTAGTCCAATTAATAGAAATGCTTTGAGCGTATACATTACCCGTTTCCCAAAATTACGTGAAGTGTACGCCACTGCATTCAAGACTCTTCCCTGTCTACTATACACTAAGTGGCATGCCCAGGATTTTCGAAAAAAGGGGGGCTCTCCTTTACATTTTATAAGTGGTATTAAGGGACTTTTGAATCACTTTATATTATTAGCTGTAAAGCTAAGACGAAATGTACCCATGGGCAAAATAACATCAGAAGTAAATGCGATTTTCTTTACATTAACTTGGTTTTTACAGTGGGTGGAGGATACAAGCGTTAAACTAGCAGTCTACTTACTGAACACAACCTGCGTCTATATTGCCTGTAGGTTTCTTCAAGGTCGCAGCGACAATTAATGAAAAGCGAAAGCGAAGTCATTTCAGCACAATGACCGTGACTATGATGCGGGTGTTGTGCATCACGTACGCAATGCAGGTAATTAAATTGTCATTGCGTGCTGTCAGTGCCGCCTCCTTGCTTGCTTTGGCTTCGTGTGTGTGAGTGATTTAACACACTCTCTCTTCATTTTCATTCTAGCAGTGTTTCTCAATCGCCGGACAGCAGCCCGGTAGCGGGCCCTGGTATAAATTATACCGAGCCGCGAGAGGTTCTACTGAAGTTTGCGACTTGCAGCCCCAGCTGGTAACCATTTGGAAATACCAATCCGAGAGGTTCTACTGAAGTTTGCGTCTTGCAGCCCAAGTTGGTAATCATCTGGAAATACCGAGCCGCGAGAGGTTCTATTGAAGTTTGCGACTTGCAGCCTTAGCTGGTAACCATTTGGAAATACCTAGCGGCGAGAGGTTCTACTGAAGTTTGCGACTTGAAGCCCTAGCTGGCAACCATTTACAAATACCTAGCCGCTAGAGAATCTGCTGAAGTTTCCGACTTGCAGCTCTAATTTGCGATTTGCAGCCCTAGTTGGCAACCATCTTCAAATACCGAGCCGCTAAAGGTTCTACTGGAGTTTGCGACTTGCAGCACTAGCTGGCAACCATCTGCATATATCGAGCCGCTAGAGGTTCTGCTGAAGTTTCAGACTTGCAGCCCTTGTTGGTAACCATCTGGAAATACCGAGCCGCTAGAGGTTCTACTGAAGTTTGCGACTTTGCAGCCCTAGCTGGCAATCACCTGGAAACATTGCTTTTCGTTCTGGTTTCCACTGCGATAACAGAAACTGCTTTCGCGACAGTGGCGGTGATGGATCAAACGACCTAACCAGGGGGTGCGTTGCTTCCCGCTTTGTAGGTTGACGTACAGGCAGCACGGTCAATTTAGTTTGTGTAGCAGTTTTCGTGAACATACTCGTATACATTGCAGTGGAAATATTTTCATAAATTGGAATTTTCCGGTGTCCGAAATGGAACATGCCAATGAAAATCTGCACTTACCAAATTAATTTGAGAGCCACGGTAGCTCAGTCGTCAGGGCGTCAGACTACTCCCCTCCCGGGAAGAACCGGGATTTCTTCCACCTGTTCAAGCGGCTGCAGAGCCCACCCAGCGTCGCATAAAGTGGGTGCCTGGAGGAAACTCTAGGGGGTAAAGGCGACCAGGAGCCTGGTGCTGATCACATCACCCTCACCTGTGGCCGTGATCAAGAAATTTTGGAGGCCTAACTCCACATCCCCTATACGACTTCATGGCGTGGTGCAAAGCAGAAGGGAGCACATTTTACCAAATTGATTTAATTATATTGGCCAGAGGAAACTAATACACTCGAATAGATCCAGTCATTGTCAAGTAATTTAAACCAAATTTATCAGCAAATCTAGACGTATTGCTGTCTATGGTTATGCCATAATTCATTCATTTATATTAATTTTCAAGGGTACATACTAAATAACGTATAAAGTTTAAAAATTAGAAAACTACTTACGTAAAATTGCTGGGACCGGGGCAATATATATATATATGAAAACCTACAATAACGACTGGGGGTTCGTCTTGTTGACCACACGTCGCCCCGTAACTGGTTGGATGATATTCAATCTTGGGTGAGTGAGTGAGTACGTGTAGAATCAGGTGGGGGTGAGGCTAGGCTGGCAGTCGGTAGGTAGTCACGGACTCGCAATGGGCTGTTGTGCCACGGGCTGTTATACCCCCCCCCCCGATACCTTTTGATTAGAGGCTGGATGAATCCTAGAGCCGCTTGATTAAGAGTCATTGCTGGACGCCCTATCGACTGCCCAATCACCCTACCCATCAATAAATGTTGGAAATAAATTTTTCAGATGGCTACATAATGAACAACCACGAGAACAATTAAAACTATTTGCAAACTCATGGGACGGATGTTAGCATCTGTTCTTCTACAATGTTTATGTAAAAGACATTATATGTTATTCATACTGTTGCTGTTAAACGATATTTACAAATGCAATGCAATGCAAGCCCACAAGAATGAAGTTGAAATACGATACTGAGAAAGATACCCCGGGCATCACGAGCATTTTACCATAGTTGTGCACGGCTCATCTAAAATCAGGTTGTCACCCTGAAAAAAAATGTAAAAAGTATATTTTGCGATTAAAATTTTATGAAAATGTCTATATAACAGTAAGTATACATTTTTCTTAAAGATATGAGCATCTAAATTTCTGTCTGCCATCTAGTGGGTAACCAGAAATCAAATCTCGTCTCGCCTAGTTCTCACATCAAATGAACCTTCGAACTTGTTTCAAACATCAAATTACCCTCAGTTATTGATAACCCGTACCGTTGCTTCTAATGTAATGGACACTGAGCGCCGAGCATGTCTGTAGAGTCCAGCGCAGATAATTCTGCCGTGCGATGCGCGAAACAACTAAAGAAGCAGTGTTGCTAATGGATCAGATAGAAAAATCGCTGCAGTGCGCCGATGCACAGCTGTTACGTACAACAATAAAATTAGAGAATTCAGGTCTATCTAACGTTGAGTTTTAAACGTCATGCATTATACCAGGACTAGGATTAATATGTACTAACAAGTGGCTTTGTATGTAGCTACATACATATGGACTAAAAATTCGCAAAATATGAACTAACACAAGTAAAATTACCAAAAATGCTGCAAAGAAGACTTCTTCATACGATTCCTTATTTGAGTGATTTCAAACAAAATAAAAATATATATATATTATTTTTCATTGCATTAATGCACTGGTGGCGTTCTAACTTTTCACTCCCAAAACCCGTATACACTGGTATGGAACTGCAACGGCAGATAATAACATGCCAACGTGTTAAACCGCTACAATTGCACCATAACACTCCTCCTGAAGCAGTATTATTATTTCCTCTCTGAGATCGGCGACAGTCGGTTGCCTTTGTTGTACATTTACAAAGGATGCCGGCTTCCACAACAATAACAAGTGCATATACTGCCACTAGACGATAAGCTGCGCGGCTTTTTCTTTTGTTATGAACCAGGGCCGGCGCTAGTCAATTTGCCTCCCTGGGAGGTGGCGGCAGATGCCGCTCTATTTCGACCCCCCCCCCCCGGTCATTACGCAGCAACTGAAAATTGAAAATCAATATATTCCTAACTAAAACATCAAAATATAAAATAAATAATGAGACTTCTTATGCTATTTCAATACTATTCAGCGCAAAAGAATATCTCGTTCGATCACAGTTTTCAATAGGCTTATTTTTTTCTTCTCTTCAAATTTTGCCGCTCTGGGCGATGGCACGGTTCGCCCTCCCCTTCCGCCGGCCCTGCTATGAACTTGGTCACCCATCAAAGCATGGCAATTTTAACACAGAAAACAATATGTATCGCATTAAGCAGCAAAAATGACAGCCTCCTCTATGCAATTTCTACAAGAACACATGCCGGAGCCAGAGTTGAAATGATGTTGGAGCCACATAATTTATTTATTTTGAATAATTCCAAAATTATGAAATATGAACAATTTGTTGCTGCTGTTCGCTGCTCTCTTGCCAAAATGCTTTATTGGGATGCTAACACCATGACTGGCTTCCTCCTTCATGAACTCGTGCACGTTGCTTAGAATTTCCCGAGCTTGGCTATGCAAGGTTTTTGATTTCAACTTCGACAGAACTGGAGGCATTATGGAATTTAACGTTCATTAGCAAACACACACTTTTACATACACACACGCAATACACGCACACAACGTCAAACCGGTCAAATACTTAGTATAAAATAAAAATATGGTGCTTCCAATCCAACAAAACTCACCGCCACTTTACCTGCCTTTTCCCCTTCCGTGACAGAAATAGTGCTTCATTATTACAGTTGGCAACACTAGTTACTAGCTAGCCAATGAACATGCACTGCATAAAAGAAGCAAGCACTACGCCGTGCTATATTGCCACATTAGCGTCCCTGCCGAACGGTGGGAACCGCGAGCTGGAGCGCTATTCAATTGTTTTCAATGATGTTTGCGCGAGTGTGTCCAGGAATGGAATGACAATGTGGCAACAATAGCGAAGGTTTTCGAGCAGGGTAGAACACATGATGCTAAGAGAGAGGGAGACGAAACGAAAATTCGTTTCTACGCAACGGCAAATTTACGTGTGTGGCACTCTACCATTTATTGTCCTGTCTCCTTTCATTTTACAGCATTGACTACGCAAGTGTTCAAGGAAAGAATTTCAATAGCGTCTGGAGTATGATGAAATCACCGTGGAAAAAACACTCCAACGTTCCGTTTCCCAAGTGATTGCGAACGTGCCTTTGCCGTGGGAACGCTCCCAAACCTTATTGCCCGCCCTCAAAAGGTACAATATGTAACAATGCGTTTAAGCAACTTGACGATTACACCTATACAGGTGTTTTTCTTAGTGATTTATAGTCATGTTCTCAAGAGTCGGCGAAAACGCTGTTTTCAGTATTCATATCTTGCCTTTTCCTTGTTGCTTTTCCCCCATTCCATCCGTTCCCCTCTCGTGTTCCTCCTGTCATTCCTTTGTTAGATTTACTGGCTAAATTCTTTCACGTACTTGGTTTCATATATCTTAACCAATTAAGAATGTTTCTTCAATTTCCGTATTTCCCATTTCACTCTTTGACTTCGACAGTACACGGGGCAACAATTACTTTTAAAATTACGTCACAGCGATACCTATTGTGCATTTGTACACTTAACATGTGGGTGTAAGGGGTGACTCAATTCATCACCTCACTTGACGTCACTGGCGTACGCAAGGGGAGTCTGATAGGGCTACAGCTCCTCCCAAAATTTTGAGAAAATAAAACAATTCAAATGAAATCACTAAAGAACTTGGGAAAAGCCAAAATAGCGATTGCCAATTTTGTCCTTGAACAACTTTAAAAACTAAGTTTAAAATGCGAATTACGAAATATTTTATAGTTATCCCACCAGGCCCCTAGAACGCAGCTATGTATCCATCTTTACAATTCCAGCCCCCCCTCCCCCTCCGCAAACATTGCTGCGTACGCTAATGCCGAGGCTGCATTTTGAGGGTAACGAAGCTCTGGCGCCCGCATTCACAACCAGGATTATCTTCTATAGAGTTTTACCGGTATGTTGTGTTCATACACGGACGAAAATTGATGGACCTGAATTTTGTTTAAAAAATATATATTGTCTGTTAATCTTTTTGGAACAAGAAAATTTTGGTGGATTTTGTAATTTTGTCCAACTTTTTTGGTAACAGTAAACAAATCTGCAATTTGAAGGTTGGTAAATGCTCATGTGCAGGGAACGGATATGTATCAAAAATATGCTAAATATGTAAATAAATATTTAGTTATTTTCACCAAAATACTGGAGTTAAATATAGACTATAAAATTTACCTTTTTAATAATATAAGACACTACACGAGCTACGCTTACATTGACACTAATTGTAAAACAACACAAAATGCAGTGGTGATGCTACATAAAGGGCAACTAGAGCACTGCCCCACAACAATTTTAACATAAAAAATTCATCTGAAGAGACGATCGGTATATACGCGTAACTAATTTTTTTGTTTTTTCCCCTCAACCCCTACGTTGCTGCAACCAGACTTACAGGTTATGCACCCTGTTAATATATTTCTCCGTCCTGTTGGAGAGAGTCCAATCTCAGCCCTGCCCGGGGACGTGACGTCACTGACTGATCCAAACATTTACAGCATAGGCAAGGGACCCAAGGGACGGCCCCCTCACAATGGAAAAGCGCAAAATTCGTAGCCGTCTCTGGGCAGTGAACGAGGTGCCCTGCCCATTCATGTTTGCCTCGTTCACCGTTCAGTGTTTCCAACGCTTGGCAGGCAGTTTATTCTTTCTTCCAGCCCGCAGCAATAAGATAGAAAAAAAATCCCACGAATGCTTTTCTTCGCGCTTGTTCCGGCGACCTGAAAAGTTGACAACACTTTTTATTGCATAAACTAGTCCCTAGTATTTTCAAAAAGATCCTCTTATCTTCCCATTGTAATACGGATTTGGATTTGAGTTAGTGTGTGAGTTTGCGTTGCGTTCCGTCTGTGCGTATTGGTCGCTTATGAAATAATTAGTTTTTCGCGAGTTTATAGTTACTGTACGTGTTTATTTATTTGTGTAATTGTATCTGTGTTCCAGCAACTTGACATGCAGAATATCTTCGTAAGTATAAACGAACTTTTTGGGGCTACATGGCCAATGTAAAGTGTTTAACTGAACTTAACGCTGCATCGTCTTCCTACTTAGTCATTGATATTAGTGAATACTTGGAGAATATGACATTGAATCATGTAGAAACTTTAATATCTACGCCTTTCAATTCATTGACAATGGAAGAGAAACTGCAGTGTAACATTTTCCTAATCATTCCAGTATATATCCAAAGTTTAGTTACTGCAAGCGTATAGGGTTCCGACGTCAATATTCGAGTTTTTTTTTTATTCATGTAATTTGTTCCATATGATGCTGATTTTTCGTATTCCTACGTAGTGAGTATTTAACTCTTTGGAGAGATATCTTGATCAGAATGTTAATTTTATTCCAAATTGTTCGAACAATTTACTTACTCCATCAACGAACTCCCCTCAAAAACCTTAAGAGGAATATAGAGGTTAACTGCCCCCCCTTCCCCACCCAAAAGAAAAATGTGCCCTGCCTGACTGAAAAGGCACGCGCCGCCCCTGACAAAATGTATTTTCATTTTATTTTTCCAAAACAATGAAAACCAAAATATTGTTGTAAGTGTTCGAACGTGAATTTCCTTCTGTTGTTTCTTAAGATGGATTTATATTGACTAAAGCTGCGTTCAATATCGCATTTTCAAATTTGTCAGTTATTCGCAAGAAATTCACCATTCTCTGTTGGCCACACAGGACATGCACGAATATGGAGTATAGTATGTCGAGAAATATTCTGAAATATGGAAATAATATGTAAAAATAACTAAAATATGTAAAATATGAGCCAAAAATTAATGTATGTAAAAATATGGAAAATAAAAACTGAATTTTTCGAGTCTACATGCCATTATGAGTAAATATAATGCAAAATATATCTGATTTCAGCTTCATATATAAAATATGTATTTACTTATAAATCTGTTCCCTGCTCATGTGTTTCTAATTCTTCCTTCATCCATTTCATCATAATTTCCTCATCTTCTCCGTAAAAGTGGCAGAAGAGCGACGTAAAATTGACTAAATCAACATCAATATATATTCGTTGATTTTTAATTAGAGTTATTACAGGGGCGCAGGGGGGATTTCCTCGAGACGTTTGAAAATAACAACAAATCGCCAATAAATGTAAGAGACAAACTGCGATCGGCCTCTCCGAGAATATTAGCAAGAAATGTTGATAGCTGCGAAATGTCCTCATACACCCACCCCACACGATAGAAGGTTGTTATTCGCCACTGGCTGATTATAAATTTGAGGGGTGGAGAAATTTCAGTCGGGCATGCGTCTTAATTTCTAGATGCTCTTGTATAACATTCCATCATGGGCTTGAAATTCAAAATTTAAAAAGTGTTGTCCGACTTTTGGATCACTCTGTAGTCTATAGGTCTCCGATAAAATACTGCTTCCTGGAAACAAGTTCCGTCCACTTTTTGGATCTTTTGCGTGGACTGAACAGAACTGTTACGGAAAAGAAAATAGAGTGGAAGGTGGAAAAGAAGGGAGATAGAAGAAAGATAAAGAATGGAACGATAGTTAAATGAAATGAAAGTAAAATATAAAAAAAACGGAATAAAGGAGAAAAGGAGAGGAAGAGGGAATGATGCAAAGAGAAACGAAATGAAAAAAAGGGAAAGCAAGAAAAAGAATGATAATGTACAGAGAGAGTGAGAGAAACTGAAAAGGAAAGGAAATGAAAGGAAAAAGTAATGGCGAAAGAAGAAAGCGAAGAAAGGGAATGAATCAATGAGCTGAAATGGGGAAAGGAGAACAAAGAATTAAAAGAGAGAAAGGGAGTGTAAGATAGAAGAAGAATGAAAGATGGAAAATGGAATGAAGGATAGAAAAAGAAAGGAATTGAGTGTATGTGTTAGTGAATGAAAGAAGAAGAGAGTATAAGACGGAAAGAACGAAAGAGAGATATTGAGAAGGGAAAGGAAGAAAGACTCAGAGCGAGCGCCGAGAAAGTAATAAGAAGGGAAAGACACAGATGGAATGAGAAAAAAGGGCCAAGGTTTTGGTTTAGGGCGTGCTCACATCGCCTTTGTTCTCTTTGTCGAAAGACGGAAACTGCGTCATTCATCCGTAACGTATCTCCGCACCTAACAACAACTGCGAAGGCTGAATGAGATCATGTTTAATTCAACCGTGAAACTCTGTTAATTTGCATTATGAAAGGAGATGGATATCGTGCATTTTCTTGACAGTTCAAGACTTGCATTTCTGATAAGGAAAAGGGACAGTTTCTGTATATCCTTTCGCGTAAAGTAAGTGCCTACGTGCATGCTTCCTGCTATGCAAACACGATCTTGGACATAACGAACTCGATTCCCAATAGCCGCGCCGAACAGCTGTGAAAGTTGTTTTGACACGTGGGTGGGAAAGGTTATACTACGCTACCATGGTCATCTTGCATGTTCTGTTTGCATGCATAGTGCTTTCTTTGTGTGTGTGTGATGGACTGCGGAAGATTTCTCCATAAAGGGTTAATATGTGGGACACAAGAAGGTTATAAGTAATAGGAGAACGTACGAGGTTACAAGTTGCTGTGGAATTGTTGAAAGTTGTCCTACTCTTCCAAGACATGTAGAGTGTGTGGACGTAAGACTGGATATTCTTTAACGAGTCAGATAGGCTAATTTAAATTGTACAGGGTGAGTCAAAAGTCCCTGACTACCCCTTATAAAATGGAAGGGAGTGTAGATTGCAGCAATTGGTCATGGTAGTAATATGTTAGGCCTAGGGAGAAACCTTTTGGTGCATGTCATGACAACATCCGCCATCTTGGATCCAACGTAATTTCTTTAAATGGGAAGGGGATGTGGGGTATGGTTTTGGGATAGAATTTCACCAGGAATTCAGTGGTGAAGTCAGATTTATGAAAAGTTTAATGATAAGGAAGTTATGGGCATAGGAGAGTGATAATTACGTATCATTTGCAGGTGCTGAACCATGCCATTGACCGAGCCGGGATGTACTTTGTGAGTGTCCCTTAATCACTTCGTCACTCATCCTCATCTTTGCGATTAGCCATAACTGTCAGGAAACCGAAGTAAAATGAAAACCAATGAGTCAATCAAGCAAATGCGAATGAATGAAGGGATATTCAGAGACACATGAAGACGAGGCAACGAATCCCTCTCAGAGCAGAGCATTATAGTGGTTGTTTATCCATACGACAGAGCCTCTTTTGACCTGCATGAATGCAACCTAAGGTGTACGTACTCCGTGTGAGAGCAGTTGAGCGCCTTCAGAGGTCACCCCTTACATCCTTACCGGGAATCGAAGTCAGGAATCGTTGATTACAAAGCGGCAACCGCTACGCTATCGGATAGGTGCAATTTCTATTCATATTCGGATTATTTTACGTGGTTTTCCTAGCTCTTAGAGACAATGAGGATGAATGATGAACTTATGGGACAGACAAATCTTAACTGGGGTTCGAACCTGAGACCTTATGCTCAGGCAAGGATACCAGCTTTGGGAGACTAAAGTTCAGGAAACTATAGGTATAGGAAGAGGAACTCTCGCTCTTCTGATTATTGTCAATCATATTTAAATATGAAAAATTGATTGATTGATTGAATTGATTTATTTGACCGCGTTTCTGCCGGTTTTTGCTAATTGCGAAGATAACTATGAAGTAGATGATGGGACAATCACAAACACACAACACAGTCCCGCCTCGTTAGTCCTCACAATGCAGTCCAGAGTTTACTACGTGGACCCCTTACACCCCAAATTCTGAAAAATGTTGAGGCAAGAAAATTCAAAATACACATTACGAGAAGGGGCCTTCCCGATGGCGCAGTGGTAACGTAGTCGCCTTGTAATATAGGTATCCTGGGTTCGGTATACGGTGGAGGCACATAGTGGTTCGGATCCCACTTTAAACTGTAGGCCCAGTCCCGATTAGCCTTACTGTGCATAAAGTGGACTTAAAACACCAACTCAAATTCAATTTTTTGTAAGAAATCTTAATTTTGTTCATTACTATTGAAACATACAGAAGAGAAACTGCAAAAGTAAATATTTAGTTGCTCGTTGGCTGAAAAGTAACTGAGTTAGTTACTTATTTAAAAACTAACCACTTACAGTTATCCGTAAGTGGTGGTGATTAGGTTCCAAAACCGGGGGCGAAAGGTGTGAAAACTGGGAATGCAATGACAGTATATTTCCTTTTGTAGATAAAGTTTAACATAGTGTGGGGGCAAAAGCTGCGAAAAGTGGGGGGGGGGGCGCAACTGCCCCCTTCGCCCTCCCTAATTGTCGCCACTGGTTCCAAATACTGGAGTGGGGGAACGTTGCGATAATTTAATACTCTTCTTCCTCCCAAGATATTTAAACATGCTGCAATGTATAAAGTTTAAGCAAAACTTCTGAAATGAAACATTTCCATTAGCTGGTAATATTACGTGATGTAATAATTGGAACGGGTCAAGGATAAAGTTATTTTTATTATGGTCCCGATTCGTCTCCGTCAGCCATGTTGGAGGGAAGGTGTCATAATATTTACACACGGATCATGCACCTTGTATGGAAGTAACGCTCTGTTTGGTCATTCCAGTAGGTGTTGCAATTGTTCTGCTGTAAGTGTCGCGAAAACAAGGGGTCAACAACGTTGGCATGCGGAAGTTACGTCATAGAGTTCATCAAGGTTACCAAGAACGTGCAGACTAAACATTTTCCAACTGATACGGATTGTTTCCAACAGTGCCATAAGGCATAACAACGATTAGGTTTAATGAGAGCGCACAAGGTGATATTTAGAAATTTATTATCTATTTTGTTAGGCTATTATTAGCCAAGAGCAGGATGATTTTTGGGCGAGGGACGAGTGGAATTTCTTCTCTTTGGTTTCTGCACCCCGCCCCCCACTGTGGTTGCTATTTTTGGGCTCTTGAGGCGAATTATTGTTCACTATTTAGCCACCTCCGTGGCGGAGTGGATAGCTCATCGCACTTCGACGCCAGGGGTCTCCGGTTCGAATCCCGACCTGAGCATAGGTGTTCTTCGCGATTAGCCAAAAGTGGCAAAAAAGCGAAGTTAAAAAAACAACAAATGAATCCATCAATATATGCACTCTATAGGGTGTGGAAAAGCAACTATTGGTTGCTGGTAGATATCATAAAAACAAGTAATATTTCCTCATAAACATTAGCTCGAAAGCGCTTAGCCAACCTGGTTAGCACATCGCGCTACGATGCCAAGGGTCCAGGTTTCGAGTCCCGGTCTGGGCATGGGTGCTCTTTGTGAGTGTCCCTTCATCAATTTCATCATTCATCCTCATCGTCGCGATTAGCCGAAAGTTGCAGAAGAGCGACGCTAAAAAAAATCAAACCAAATCGAAAGCGCTTATTTTCTGAGCTTAAGTAACTTGCATGTATGGAACCTAACACAGCAAACGATCGCTCTGAGTTTAACTTGCAGTGAAGTTTGGCAGGGTTGCCACCAGGGTGCGAGATCATTGAAAACTGGTTTGGGGGGGAGAAAGTTCTAAATCTATAAACCCCCTCCCCACAAACATATGTGTAAATTATACAATATACATATTTGTAATGATATTAAAAGTAAAAATAAATTATTCAATTAAAAATGTATTATTATTATTTGCATAAAGGAAATTAATTTGCTACTTTTGTACATATCAGATATTGTAAAGCAGATAACTAATTCCTTTAAAGATGTTTATAAATTAGGAAATAGTTAAATTGTTTTTATTAAGTGTACGTTTTGTATTGATGTAGATTTGTTAATGATCTCTTGAGAGAGAATGCATTCAATACTCACCTACACTAATTTGTGTGAGTTTTCGATATTATTCTTAGTAAAGTATATTTGAAATTAAAAGTAATTGCTTATCTTTTGTTTCTTATAACAAAAACTCTTCCCCCCCGGAAATTTTTGGTGGGGAGGATTTTTGAGGCCAAGATGGTTGGTGGGGGGAAATCCCCCCCAGGATTTCGCACCCTGGTTGTCACTGCTTGAAAACAACGACTTTTGAGTCTTACCTGCAGAATGCAAAAGTATAATGAAACTTGTGATGTTATAAGAGGGCAGCATATTTAAAATTTACCAAGACAAAGAGTTTCCAATAAATGCGGACTGAAATTCAACACCATTCATTGTAAAATGTCTCCATTGTGTTTCGAGTGTCATGCAATATCAAATTACAGGAATGCTACAAATGCAAACATGTTCGCCATCTCGTTTCGATTACGCAGACTATAATGTTATAACAATGTATTTGAAAATTATATATGGACATGTTACAACAATTGCTATTGGATTAAGTATTATAATACGGGGCGGTTAATCAATGGAAGGTAATGATAAGGAATATTGGAATAAAATTTAAAATATCGTTCAAACAGTAATTCACACATTACAATTAATACACGGATCAGCTCTTATTAAGAACCAAAATCAAATTATCCATACTTATGTCAAATGCTGAGCTGTATAGGGCCTAATATTCGACCTGGGGGGAAGAATCTTGCGACTTGACTTTAAAGGGGGACAGGGCAGAATAAAGAATTTTTATATCCCATAACAATAGAGCCCAGGCAAGGACGTATTTAGGGGGGTCCAGGGGGTCCGGACCCCCCCGAAATATTTACTAAGTTCAAAAATTAAATATTTATAATAATGAAATAATAAAATAACTAAAATTAAATAATGAAAATATACTTGTTGTATAATCAATGATTATTTATTTCCTCCAAACTTACTGGAAGGCAAGATTCAAAGAAGATTATGCAAGATTTATTACTACTTAAAACGTAACACTCATAAAATATCACCAGGAACTTTACTTTTCGTCAACTGTGTCTGATATCCTTTTTTTATATTCAATAAATATTCATTTCTTTATCTACAAATTTGACATTAATGTTCTTGGCAGAACAGTTTTTTTTACATATTTTGCCGACCTTAGCTATGCGTAAGCTACATAATGAATATGTGCTGTTATATCACTATCCTTGAATCGTCTTTTTAACTATTCATGTAATAAAAATATATTTAGAAATTTGAATATTTTAATTAATAATATCTTAAGTTATTTAATATAATTATAATAATTTTACTTTTTATCATCATTATTATTATGAGACACTTGGCCCGGACCCCCTGAAACAAATATCTAGATACGCGCCTGCGCCCAGGGCTAGTTTCATAAATAACTGTTACATTTGCGAAATCGTAAACATTACTCATTACTTTGCTCTTCAAGTTCCAAGAGGTTCACTGAAGTACTATTAACTTGTATTAAAAAAAATGAAAATTTGGTTGTTGACAAATGCCCCCCTTGACCCCTCCCCCCCAATTTATGCCTATGTCGACATACTATTATAGAGTGATATTTGCTTTACGGTTCACTTTTCCTAACTTCACAAACAATGACGTGCTAACAGTTTTTGTAACCGTTAATGCAGATTAAAGTATAAGGTTATCAGGCTGGGAATCGCAAAAGTTGTATTACTTTCACCTCTGCAGTAGAAACTCGGCAGATCTTTGGGAGGACCAAGTCAGTCTCTTTCCTCTGGTTACGCTCTGAGATTCAGCACAATATCATCAAATTTCTTTGTACCAGAAGCCATTAGTGAATTCCTTGACTCACTCTGCTTTCTCCTATTTGTTCTAGGAATCGATATTTGCACAAAAAAATAGGACGCCAATTAAAGCGAACTCTCGATTTGGTGGAAACCATGTTCTTGCTGGATTTCAGGAAACTAGCGATAGCTTCTCCCCCCCCCCCTCCCCATCTATTTAGTCTTGTGGATCACCGTTTCTTTTGTTCTTTCGAGTCTGCTCGACTGTAACGGAACTGAAGAGCAGGTGATTGGAATCAGGTCAGCTGCTATTTGGCTTCGGATTTCGTGTCCAGTGCGAAATTGGCTCCTCGTTGAGGAGATACTTTTCACTAGTTGTATGTACTTTTTTCTTCTTTACTAAATGCCAATACCAAGGACGTATCTACTCTGACTTGTTAGGAAAGGGGTAGGGAAATTATGCATGTGTATATAGATGTGGAGGGCGAGTGTACAGTGGATATTGTATACATGTATGTAAGTTATATACAGCTTATTATGGGTTATCAATGTAAATATTGATTTCTATAGATGTGTATTGAAGAAACCATTACATAACATATTAACCACACATGGATGAAATTGATGTTAAGGTATAATGCCGACCTCAGTGACGGACACAGCACGGTACAACACGCCAGGGGTACCCGGTTCGAATCCCGGCCTGGAATGGATGTTCTTTGGAAGTGTCAATTCATCACTTTCATTACTCGCCCTAATCTTTGCGATTAGCTAAAAGTGGCAGAAATGCAAAGTAAAATAAACCAAATCAATTAGTAGTAGCTTTTTAATATATATGTATAAAAATATATACACTATACAGTAAAACCTCGTTAATCCGGACCCCGATAAGCCGGACTTCGCTTAATCCGGACAGGCAAAAGACAAAAAGAAAAAGCATAATGCAAGGTTTTAAGTGTGGCTAGAAGTCAGCAAGAGAACTTCCTAAATAAAAGGCAGTCAACCGCTGATGAAATTCTGTTTCCCGCAGACTTTGTACTGTACTGTATAGTGTATTTAGACATATGCCTTTAAATACACCATAATAAACGTGTTTCGTTGCTATAAACGGAGTTTTAATGCACTTTCTACTGTTCTTTTAGGTTATTTAAGATAATCCGGACTTGCGTTAAACCGGTCAACTATTAGTCCGGATTAACGAGGTTTTACTGTATATAATTTTTTGGTCTATATCGAAGAAAATAGAATAGCTAAAAATGAAGTAGATTGTGATCTACATGCAAAGTTTGGTAAAAAAACATAATTTGCATAATTATATGTAATCGTCTTAACAAGGAATAATGAACAAACGAACTATGTAACCTCTTTACACAATGTCCGGATTCGAACCTAGAATCTCTTATTGGAGGAACTGCAGCAACCGCTTGGTGATATTGTCACGCTTAACATATTTAACGTTGCTCTGCGTGTACGAACAGCACGTTCATAGATTATGTGAACGAAGACATCACGCAAGTCAGTTGATTTTAACTCGCTCCTGGAGAATACAAATTCGTGAGACCTCTAGCGGACGGAGTGAAAGGATAGTTGATGCTATGCATTGTCTTAGGGCGTTGCGCAGTTTCTTTTAAAAATATCCCTTCCTGCAAATCATGGTCCGCATCGTGTCGTCTGGCCTCTTTCCTTTCGCTGAGAACGCGACGCTCATGCTATGGCTCACGAAGCGTGGAGAATCAATGGGTTTGGGGGCAATCGTTGCGAGTGCGACGTTATGCGCTCGATTGGCGATCATTTGCTCGGGCGGTGAGTGTTTCGGTGAGAGCTGGTCGTGCTCCGTTCCCGAGTGAAAGTTCCTTTATATTTTCTCTTGCATCTTGCCTGCTAGTTCCTTAACGAACAAGGAAGGTTTTTCCGTCCGTGCACTTAAGTGTCAGTGAACTTCGAACACTACCTGTGCAGGTATATCTCCAATATGTCGGGCCGGACCCTGTGGTTGGCACATCGCGCTGCGACGCCAAGGGTCCCGGGTTCGAATCCCGCTCGGGCTTGGTTGTGTGTGAATGTCCATTCATCAATTTCATCACTCATCCCCATCTTTGCAAATTAGCCAAGAGGCACAAAACGCGAAGTAAAATAAACTAAATTAATCAATCCAATATGTCGGGGGATCCGAACTGGTAGTTCAGAAATAATAATATAAATGTTTAAATAAGGCATTAATATAATTTATAGGCTATTTACAATAGTAAGTTAATATTGTATTCTTATTAGGGCTGAGCCGATACTCTCACAAATTCCAATCGATTCCTATACCGATACTTGAAAATTGAAATAATTAAAAGTTATTAAAATTTTCATTAACAATAATGTGCAAGTTTTCCGCTCTAATTATATGGATCAATTTACCAAGATTTTAAACAAAAATTTTATGAAAATATTTCATATTTTCATCAGAAAATTATTATTTTTTTCACCTCTAAAATTCCATGATAATTTAGAATCGGCGAAAGTTTCGAGAGGCATTTTTTGCGCAGCTCGTGAAAGCCCAAAAATGCCGAAAAAGTATCGGCTGGTATCTGTAAATTAATTCCAACCGATACTTTCCGATACCGATACCAATACCAATACATCGGTATCGTCTCAGCCCAGTGAGCGGATTTTTAGTTTTTTTCTCTTGGTTCAGAAGTCAGCCATAATTGGTAGCAGTTGCGACCGTACGGATGCAATGTAATCTGCTAAGTTTTATTTCACATAAAAATGCATAGTTTTCCCCCTTAGCACATGAAACACATATTTCTAGGGAAATAACATAAGATATGCATAGGTTTAGGCATTCAAGACAAAATAATGTTTTCGAATTCTTTGTGTAAAAGCACATTTTGGAATCATTGCATAAAATAGACGAAATACTTCGCGATACTTAAAGATTTTTTGAAAGATAGATAGAAGTTTACTAAACGATTTGCAGTTCCTATCTGCAAATCTAACCTTTTTGTGTGACGATAGAAAAACTGGAAACTGGAAAGTCTTGGAATGGTATTTAGACATCCCAAATGCTGTATTATTCCTTAATCACAATCTGTAAGATTTCTTTTTTTATCAATCTTGATATGGGTTCTTTGTATTTTTGCTGACTTATCAAGATCTCGTGTGATTGATTAGGCCTACACACGAAAATGATATTAACTGAAATTTGATAGCCATTACATCATGAATATTTCTTTATTAAGGATATCCTTCATGTATTTGATGATTCTTTAAATGTTATTTAAATACAGTTTTCCAGTATGTGCTAGAATTTATGTACAAAAGTAGTAAGGCCTGGTGCACACGGGCGGGAATTCACGCAACGAACTTTCTGTGATCCAGCGCTTCCGTCTGGCCTTGCACTCTACAACCATAACAGCCCGTGTTCACAGCGAACTCGCTGCCTCAAAAATTCCACTAGTGTGCACTGAGTCTAAGATATTATATTTTCTTTATTTTAACTGACCTTTACTAAAAACAATATGTCCTTTTCTTCACAGCCGTGTGCATGACCGTAGGCGTTGTGGCCTACCCCGCCGGTTGGGACGCCTCACAAGTCCGACAAACCTGCGGCAGCGCAGCGGGACGCTTCGAACTGGGCGAGTGCGGCATCAGATGGGCCTACATCCTAGCCATCATCGGGCTGCTGGACGCCATCATCCTCTCTGCCCTGGCGTTCATCTTGGCAACGCGCCACGTGAGGCTACAGGCGGAACCAGGATATACCGGAAATGGCTCCATATACAAAGGTTAGTTAAGAGATTTAGATAAGAATCAGCGTCATTCACGTTTTCAGATTATCGATTAACTTTCCGTTATATGAAAATCATGCTACAGCATAGAGGCAATGTTTAAAACCTTGTTTTAATTGTGTATTAGCAGTAGATTGTTTTCTTTTCCTTACTCAAACCACCTTTTCCCCTATTTGTGTAAAAATCCGCCAGTATGTTGACTATACTTATTAGCTGCTCAAATATTCTTCATAACAGAATCGCAGAATTTTGATTATAGAAATATTCCAACTATTAGATGTTAAGATATTCACAGTGTCATCTTTACGTCAGTTGAGGAACTTTCCAAACACAGTTGCTTCATTTGTTTTCAACGTATCTATAAGCCTTTTTTCATGTAGTTTTCTCAAACCGAAACACTACCTGCGTCTACACAGCGCGCTACGACTCCAGGGCTCCCGGGTTAGAATCCCGGTCTTGTGAGTGTCTTTATCAATTTCATTACATTATCACTCATCCTCATTGTCGTGATTAGCCAAAAGTGACAGAAAAGCCAAGTTAATTATACCAAATCAAACGAACTAACTGCGCATGAACGTTCGAAAGGAGGGCAAGAGAGGGCCACTTCCCCCCTGGAAAATGAAAATCGACGTAAAAATTATATAGGCTACTTGACACATAATTTCATTTCAGTCACAGTAATTTGTTAATTATTATATGGCTGTTGAAGGAAGATGATAATTTCAGACTGAAACAGTGTTTTTTGAGGAGGCATCACTATTATGGAGGAAATATGCCTCCTTTGCCCCCTCTGAAAAAAATTACCTTGCTAGCCCCTCCATGAAAAAATCCTCCGGACGTCCATGTAACTGCGTCTAAAGTGTTGCATTTTCAGGCAATATATAACATATAGAATTGTCCCGATTAGCCTTTCTGTGCATAAAGTGGACTTAAAACTCCAACTCAATCAATCTACCTTTACGTTAATTGAAGGCTTATTAGGCTACATGTGCTATATATTGATGGTGGACCTCCTGTTCCATTTAATTCGTCCATGGTCCTATTTAATCCAAGGAAACGGATTGACAAAGGAGAGAGAAAAGAAAGAACAAGAAAGGATCTTCATGATTACATCATTTTGCATCTTTCTCTTTAGCTGCATCACTTACAGATGAGTTTGTGAATCACACAGAACGACAGAGATATCGACAGTCTACATTGCAATACCTTTACAAACTTTGCACATAAAACTATCACCCGACACACGTATTTTTTTAACTTCTTAATAGTCAAGGGCGTACCCAGATTTTGTCCAGGGGAAAACAGACAACAATTTTTCCACGGGGCAAACAATACGTTCCCAGGGACCACAGTGCTTCATTTTGAATTTGAAAACGGAAAAACATAATCGATTTTGCTTTCCACGTAAAAAGAAACTATGAAAAGAATGACGTTTTTCACCATTCGCTTACCAAGGGGGCAAGTCCTCCCGCTGGATACGCCTTGCCAATAGGTCACTTGACGGCTTAAACCTACGACGTACCAGTCGATACAATGAGGTTTTCTCTGCTACATTTAGCAAATCGCAGCAGTGAGGATGAACGATGATTAGATGATAGCGGTGAGTGTTAGTCACAAAACACAACACGATCTCCACATTGACTATCGGTCCAGGCCCCGGAGCTTCGTTAACCTGTAACAATGTCGTTTCCAGCGAAGAGATATTGACATTTAAGTGTCTTCCTAACATAATTACGTTTCTAGCATTATAGTTCCCGAGATATCGATAGCTCACATGTACTCTGATACAGTGGCGTGCCCAAAGGCGGGTTGGTGTGGGTTATAACCCCCCCCCCCCTTTGGCCCAGTATTCCTAAAAAGAAAATATCAAAGACGAGAAGATGGCGAAATGAGGGCTGACTACCAGAAAAAGTGTTCATAACCCCTCCCTTTCGAAAATCCTGGGCACGCCACTTCTTATATACTAGTATTTGTGTAGTGTTGTTTCGTTTCCCCCTATTTAACCAGGAAACGCTAACATTTCACGATATAACCTCCAAATATCCTGCGCAAATCCACACCAATTTGACTGTACCTAATCAGCAATCACCATTTTCTGACATGCATCTAATAATAGCAGTGTAACTTCTTTTGCGGAACACAACGTGAAATTGCAAATGGGAAGTCTGTGTTTATGCCAAACTTTCTAAAAGTCTCTCACACAATGACACTGCGCAGTAACTATCCTTTTTCTGGCGTGTCAAATGAAACGCCAAGCTCCAGTTACTGGTCCTATATTTTCCCACACACACAACCAGTAGAGACATCTTAAGGAGGTCAAGGAAGATGCGCTGTTGAAGAGCATGAGGGAAGATGTAGATATCTCACAAGGCCATCGTGCTTCACGCTACCTTGTCTTTCGTCGTTTTTAGATAACAGAAACTTCTCAACGTTTCAAAGCTTTCTATTATAATGCATTACAGTGAGAACATATAGCTGTGAGCCCGCTGCTTCTCTGCCCGAAGTTCAATCTCGCCAGGAATCGATCCTAGGACCACATAATTATAACAAGGCGATGGCGAAGTGACGTCGGTAGAGAATTTAATTCGGGTGGACGAAATATTTTCAGAAGCGGTTCTAGTTAGGTTGTCATGGTTACAGAATCTTCTCTATTTCTCTCCTCCTCTTTGTTTCTCTGCCTACTTCTCTGTTCCCTTGTTCATCTTTTTCTCTCTTCCTATTCTTCCTTTTATCTTTCATTATGTTGCAGTTCTCTTCCTTTCCTTCTCTTACTTCCTTCCTTTCTGTTATCTTTTTATTTTCATCTATGTTTTCTGTTTTTCTTTCTTCCCCTATTTCCCGATTTCTATCAATTTCTATCTCATCCTTACTTTAGCCCTGTCACTTCGTTTGTGCTACATCTGTCTGTGTGTGTGTCTTGCTCTCTCTCTCTCTCTCTCTCGCTCTCTCTCTCTCATTGCTTTGTTTCTCTATCAACTTCCCTCTTCCCATGTTTATATTTTCCTCTCTTTCTATTCTTCCTCCCTCTTTATCTTCATTTTCTTCTGTACTCTTTTTTCTCTTACTTTCTCTGTATTTTTATTTTCATTTGCGTTTTCTTTCCTCTTATTTCCCAATATTTTTCTAACAATTTGTTTCATCCTTTCTCTTGCTCTCTTTCTTTGTCTGTGCATTTGTTCACGTGTTTGTGTCTTGCTCTCTTTCTCTACATACGTATTTTTTCGCATTTTCTATTCTCTCTTCTATTTCATTTTTCTTCTGTTCTCTTCTTTCTTTCACTTTCATACCTCCTCTCTCTTTTTATTTTCATCTATATTTTATATGTCCTTCTTTATTTCTTCCTCTATTTCCTTATCTATATCAAATTCTCTCATACTTTCTCTTGTCCTCTCTCTTGCTCTGCTATAGATGATTGTGAAACTCTCTAATGTAGACTCAATGAATGATCAGCAGGCTAAGTTAACACAAACAGGGTGTTTGTCATCTTGGTCAAGCTGTACTTCATAACTGAAAAGAATGCTCGTGGTTGCATATCCCTGTACTGTACACATACGATTCCTGATAATTGCATAGCATTTGTTCACAGTGTTAGGTTGTTCAGTGAACGTTACCCGGCTGCTTGTGTCCTGTCCATTGATGCTTCAATTCACATTTCGCCGTGTTTTTGAGGAATGGAACTGCACTGGTGTTGGTGTAGCAGAAGTTGTCCACTGATTTGTTCGAGTTTTGTTTCAATTCCTGAGTCCACATTGCATTGACTGATTGGTTGAATTGCTTTATTGCACTTTGCTTTTCTGCCACTTTTGGCAAATCGTGAAGATAAGGATGAAAGGTGATACGATGAACGTACATGGACAAGACACAAATCCCACATTGGAACACACTGGCTGTGAGTCCAGACGGCAGGGCCATGTTCGTTCAGGGTGTATTGCGTAGAAGAGAGGTTAACATTTGGGTGTCTTTTGAAAGGATCACTCCTTACACCCTTCTCACATTGCGAAAAACAAAGTAAATGAACATAGTAATGGACGATTTGTCTTGTATTATTCACCTAGACAAATGAACCTCTACACATTGACTTAACTAGCGGAGGAATCAGCGTGAAGATTCCGGCAACATACGTAAACAATTTGTAAAGTTTGAAAAAAAGTACTGTTGTTATTGAATCACTAGAACACAACCTAAAATTCCATAATTTTATTGTACTTTTTGGGAGCAGACAAGCCAGGTAATGGTAAAAGACATTGCAAAATGCAACGCTGTTTTTCAGTATTGGGTATAAGTTGTAAGAAATTCAGCGTGTTTTTCTGTTTCTAACAGCGTAATACTGACTTTACATGTGAACATATCGCCCGAACACTACGAGCCCTGGGTTCGAATCTCGGCCTAGGCATGAGTATTCTTTGTGAGTGTACCTTTATCAATTTAATTACATCGTCACTCATCCTCACTTTCGCGATTAGCCAAAAGTGGCAAAAGAACGAACTGAAATCCAAATCAATCAGTAAATGACTCGGACTACCTATAAAATAAAGTCCTAGTTACGCGTACATATTTGTTCGTTACCTTGGTGTACTTATATTTTCATTCAAGACGTAGACATGTACACCCTATGCGGAACCTGACCTGACCCGACAAACTCTTGAAGGCAGTAACCGAAAGAATACAAGGTTATCGTCCTAAAAAACTGAAGCCATGATGCGTGAAGGTAGCTCCACACGACGAATCTTCTTCTCTTCCCTTTACGCGAATCATCGTCCCGCTTATCTTCCATTCAAAAGGTGTCCTGGATCTTCTCTGCTTGTCGTGTATATTAAAAAATAATGATTTTGAAGAACATCTACCTAACCAAATCGTGAAGTCTCATTGTGTTCATTCTTTCTCACGAGGTAAAAAAAGATTTAATAAATTCAGCCCTAGTGACAGGTAATTACTTTTTTGAGCCTTAGCTTCTTACTTATTTCAATAAACAATATATCATGTGATCCTTGTCATGTATGTAAGAGACGGCAATACATTTTAAACATTTTATTAATATCTTATGGTGCAGAACAATAGTTACATTACATACAAAAACATTACTGCGAGTTAACTTCTATTGCACTAACCCATCGCATAGGAGTTACTAAACATGGAAGATATATCGAAACATGTTAATAACAAAATGTGCAATCTGAATTGTTAGTCACAAGACGAATACACTGTGCTACTTTTTGAGCCTCGTCTTTTATGTCTACGACTTTGAAGAGGACCCATTTTATCCTTTTTTGTGTTGAGACTAAAACATTTTCATTTAAGGAAAAATTACCTTCGGTTATTAAATTTACTTGATTAAATACATAGTGTCTCAGAGATGTTTTTTGTTCATAAAGTGAGAAAGGGGGAGTTTATATATATTTAACATTTTGCTTTCACACAACGGAAGCAGAGACCTTTATCCCAGTAGAAGTCACTAATAAAATAGTGCAATTGTTTCACATAAAATATGAAGCATTCCGTGTCATGATTGTTGTATAGTGTGTCAATAGTTTCCTTGTCGAATTGGTCATTGGAATTGGATGTTTACCGTGCAGTTCACCCAGCCACGAAGAACGTTTTCTTCTAACCTAACTTTTCATATTTGCTTTGAGTATTTTAAAAATATGTGATCTGTAAAAATAAATTTAAAGCTTCTAAATTAGTGTTTTAAGCCTCTTATCTTGTTTTTCCTTGATGTGTGTTTGGATTTTTAGTTCAAAATTGAGATGCAGTGGCGGCGATTTGGGGGGGGATTCCTCCCCCCACTTTTTGCCCGTTTTGTCCTCACACTATGCTAAACCATATGTACCAAAGGAAAGTAAACTGTCCTTGCCCCCCAGTTTTGGAATCCAATCCCAGTCACTGTTGAAATGTGTCATATTTTTATTAATATTTGTGCATAGTCCAGGTTTAAGTCCATTCTTAAACCAGTTTACTCTTTGTTTCAAATTGAACATAACCTTTTGGCTGAAGTATTGTGATATATGTAATGTTGTTTTGCCTCAATCTTCATGAAATTAACAGTAATACACATGTCAAGAGTGGTGGATCATCGTAAAATATATATTTTAACTTAATAACAAGGCATATTTACATTTAAGCACATACAAGACATCCATAAACAAGGTTCATCAAAGTTGCTATGCACAGACTATTACCATATGCCATACTGTAGCTATTAGTTCGCCATGCATAATACGTAGTAACAACATATTGGAAATGTCATCTTATGATATGTAACAAATGCATTCAGCAAATATCTGATTATAACGCGAAAATTACATTCTTTTCGTAAATGACTGGCAAGTTTTAGGTTTCCAATGCTAAACTAACTAACTAACTCTCTAGCCTTCTTAAACCCGAAGTTTCATGGCTGCAGCAACACAGGCCTTCCATCTGTCCCTATCTCGAGCAAGATCTATATACTCTTTTCCATCCCTACCGAGTCTATCTCAACGTTGTCCCTCCATCTTCGTCTTGGCCTTCCTACAGGTCTCTTACCATCAGGTTTCCCAACAAGAATCCTGTAAACTCCTCTTTCCTCTCCCATTCGTGCCACATAGCCTACTCACCTAAGTCTTCTTGATTTAATCATTCTAGTAATATCTGGACATGAATACAAATTATGTAGTTCTAAATTATGTAACCTTCTCCACTCACCTGTCTCCTCATCCCTTTTAGGTCCAAAGATTTTCCTAAGGATCTTATTTTCAAATACTCTCAATTTATGTTCCTCTTTCAATGTAAGGGACCAAGTTTCACACGCATATAATACTACAGGCAAAATTACTGTTTTGTATATTTTAACTTTTAGTTTTTTAGATATTAAACGAGAAGACAAAAGTTTATGAAGAGAGAAGTAACATGCATTTCCTGAATTAAGCCTATTTTTTATTTTTTCTTTAATATAATTTTCATTTGTTAATATTACTCCTAAGGATTTGAATTTGGAAACTGGTTCAAACGAGTTGTTATCAATAATTAGATTTTGATTATTACCTAACACTTGGTTTCGGCCTGTAAGCATATATTTAGTTTTATCTTTGTTAACTTCCAAACCTATCTCTTTAGCAGTTTTGAAAAATATTTTAGCATTATTCTTAATGGTATTTATATCATCCCCTAATAAGTCTACATCATCTGCATATGCTAACAACTGAGTCATACCATTTAATTTTAGCCCTTCTTTAGTTTCTGTTACCTTCCTAACAGCATATTCTAAGGCAAAATTAAAGAGCAATGGAGATAATGCATCTCCTTGTTTTAACCCATCATGAATTGTAAATTTGTCAGACACATTAATACCCACACGAATTTTACTTTCTGTTTCACTGGTGCATACTTTTATCATACTAACAAGCTTCTTAGGTATTCCAAACTCTACTAATATATTATATAATTTATCTCTTTTGACCGAATCATATGCCTTTTTGAAATCAATGAATAGCTGATGGACATTTTGATTATATTCCAACTTTTTTCAAGTGTCTGTCTAATGTGAAAAATTTGATCTGTAGTTGTTTAAATCCACATTGATAATCACTATAATTTGATTAGCATATGGTGTTAGTCTTGTTAAAAGAATGTTAGATAATATTTTATATGTTGTTGAGAGTAGAGAAATTCCACGGTAATTATTGCAGTTCATTTTATCACCTTTTTTAAACACAGGAACAATTATGGATTCTTTCCACTGTTGAGGGATTTCTTCTTTATTCCATATTAAACAAATTAATTTATGAATTTGACATATTAACGAATTTCCACCATATTTAATTAACTCAGCTGGTATTAAATCAATGCCAGGTGCTTTGTTATTCTTTAGCCTTTTAATAGCATCTTTAACTTCCGTCAAGTTAGGTTCTGGAACTAAAGGTTCTGCTGTGTGCACTTCATTTACTTCTGATTTATCTCCTACATGAACATTTAAAAGGTCATTAAAGTAGTTCTTCCATCTATTTAGAATATCGCTTGGGTCAGCTAGAAAATCGCCATCTTTATCTTTTATCAAGTTTACTTTAGGTTGCCACCCCTTTCTAAATTCATTTCCACCTTTATATAAATCTCTGATATTTTTGTTTTTACTGTTTGTTTCAATTTCGTTAATTTTGCTTTTCAAGTAATCTCTTTTTTTTACTTCTAAACGTGCGGTTAACTTCTCGCTTTATTCTATTATAATTGCTTAGATTTTTATCATCAGAGTTATTTAACCACCTAAGTCTAGCCTGATTTCTTATTTCTATTAGATTATGACATTCATTATCAAACCATGGCTTACTTTTTCTGGTTTATGGTATCCTATACTTTCTTTAGCTGCTGATTCTATTGCATTACGTATGTGCTCCCAATTCATATTTACGTCTGTTTCATTTATATTTTCATCATCATGATTTAAATCCTGCAAAACATCAAATCTATTTGACAGTTTAATTTGGTAATCTTTCTTAATTCTTTCATCAGTAAATTTTCCTGTATCAAATTTTATAACTTTTAGATTTTGTTGCTTATGATTTATCACTGAGATTCTTTCTCTTAATTTAGCAAATACTACAATTACTAAATAATGGTCACTGGCACAGTCAGCACCTCTATGTGTACGAACGTCAATTATACTAGTATGCCTTCTCTTATCAATGAGAATATGATCTATCTGATTATGAGTTTTGCCATCTGGAGAAGACCAGGTATATTTATGGATATCTTTGTTTAAAAGTGGTACTTTTCACAATTAAATTCTTTGAGGTTGCAAAAGTAATCAATCTTATACCATTATCATTACTTAATTCATGAAGACTTTCTTTACCAATCGTGGGTTTAAATGTCTCTTCTTTGCCAATCTGTGCATTACAGTCACCTAACAGAATTTTCATATCATACTGAGAAAATTTATCAAAGACCTGTTCTAACTCTGCATAAAAATCATATTTACTATTATCATCTTTATCTTCCGTTGGCGCATGTATGTTTATTAAAATAATTTTACACCACCTACCCTGTAAAACTGCATATGATATCCTATCATTAATCAATTCAACTGTTTTAAGAGCCGAGATAATTCTATTATTTATGAAAAAGCCTGTTCCAAAATTATGATTTTCAGTACCATCATAGAAAAAAGTATAATTTTTAGTTTTACAATTCCCTTCTCCTGGCCACCTAACTTCCTGGACAGCTACTACATCTAATTTATACTTAACTATCTCATTAACTGTACACTGAAATGCCCCAGGCCGGTAAAGGCTCAGAACAATCCAGGTGCCTAATTTAATATCCTTATTCCTAATGTAGATCTTATCCTTAGTCCAGGGACCTCCCTAAGTAGTCCCCACCCGGTTCGAATGGGGGACTATTTTACCTCCAGAATATTTTACCTTGGGAACATCCATGGCCTTATATTGCTGTTTTTTGACATGTCTTTTTACAGTGCAGAGTTTTTCAATGCTATCTTCTCAAATGAAAAGTGCAAACATGATGACATACGTATAACGAGTATTTACATCTACCCAAGCTTATATTTACTGAAACTCTACATATCTTTCCAGGTGAAGTTAACGGGGCTTTCATTGGCGACTCTCAGTCATTGGCCGGTTCCAGGAAGTCTCTGAATCTCCATCCAGTGATGCTGATGCCACAACCAGAACCTGACCGCTTCTCCGAATTTTCCAACAGGACTGGAAGATCGAAGTCATCGGCGTACAGAGCGGAGTATGCATCCAGCATTCAGAACTTCCAGCTTTGAAGATCAATTTGAATTAATGAACGTACCCTTCACGAAATACTCAGCTTGTAATGTTAACGTGGATATCATAGACTGTATTGGCTGCTAAGGTTTCAATCATTATGACCTTTGCGAACCACACACAGAGACGTTTTACGTTGGAAATAGTGTCAAATGTATCGAACTTGAAGATATAAAGGTGGAAATTTATACGCAAAGAATAATTTTCTAGAACTTTACTTCTTAATGGTTAATATCACGTTCACACTACAAAACAACAAATATTTTATTGTACATGAAATAGTAGTATCATTTAGTTATAGGAAGCTTGAAAAGTGTAAACAAAAATAGAAAATTTTATACTAACGTCGTTTATATTACGATAAAGTAAGAATACTCTTTCGTATAAACTTTATGAATATGTACATTTGTAAACTAATATTTTTCAATACTCATTTTATAGTGCAATTTTTTATGATACCTGTAAAAGATTATATTTAATAGAATTTTTTGCGTTTGTGGGAACAGTTAACTTTTTTACTGATAGCTAAGGAGGCTTACAGCATGTTATGTTCTTTAGTAGCATTACCGTGGTATGTGTTGTAACCATACATACTGTAAAAAACTTCATGTGTGTTCAAGTTCTGCAGCTACTCCTAGTAAGGAATGTGTATCTGAAAGTAAGACAATTTGCCTAGATGAAGCATATCTGTATGATAACCAAAGTTTTTTTTTTATTGTTTGTGTGTGATTTCTTTTAATCATTTTGTAACTTCGAGATTGTGTATTAAACATGTCTGTAATTTCAAAATATTTTTCTCGTATGCGGTTTATGTTGTATTTTTTCTGTTTCAATTTTGAACATTTGAGTACAATATAAATTGATGTGACAATATTGAAATGCATTAAAAGAAAGAAAATATATAATTTAACAATAAATTGTAAAACTGCTGAAAATTAGGAATGTTTTAGATGCAGCTTCATTGATTGAAGTCAATATATGTGTTAGAACCAATATTCAAATTTCTACAATGCTTACATGGTAATGAAACTACCGTGGAAAAAATACTTCTGAAAATATTTGGAAAAACTGTCAAGATTATATATTCTTCTGGTTATGGACTTTTAAAGTTTCACGACAAAAAATATGTAGGCTAAGATCAGTGGAATTGTTTATAATAAATACAATTCCATCATAATATAAGACACAAAGTTTTGTAAGGTTTATTACGCTGCTTCAGTGTGTGCAGTAATATGTAGATTTCTGGAATAATATGCTTTAATGAGTAATGAACTACATGAAACTTTGTAAGAAACTGCGAATTTGCGTTGCCCCAGATTGTGGAGAATCAAGTTAAGATTAGATTGACTTGTTTCATTTGTCGATTTTTTGTACACATTCTTGGTTGTTTTAAAACATAATTCATTAATGAAACTAGCTTCCAAACTCTGATGGCTGTTCTATTAGTTTTCAATTTCAATACTCTTGTTATTAGTAAACTTCATATATTTTGTAATAACGTTATTGAATTTATAAAAAATCGCAGAGATTTTATAATGCATGACGTATGCCAGTGCTAATATCAGTGATTAATCATTAGCAATGAAAGTGTGTTTGCTTCGTAATCCTTACTAACAAGATATATTTTATGTTTGCATCAGTTAAAATATAATTATGTAAAATAGTATTTAACTTAGATATGTGCATTTTTATATTACATTTTATGGTTAATAATTTCACAATCGTTGTACATAAGATAAAGAAAAATGTGTTTGTATTAAATTTATTTTCCAATGTTCTGTGACGGTGAATTTACTTTATATTTTAAAATATTTTTGGAATAGAATTCCGTGTAAAATATATTGGAATATCTAACAATTATTGACGAACAAAATTGAAAAATGAGCAAAATATATATTTATGTTATTTGGTTGCTGCAAAATAAATTTTTGGATATTTTATGAATATGAAAATAAAAATAAATAAATCTAATAAATCTTTTATTACTCGTATTATATAGTCGCAATTCATTTTAAGCAGTAGACAGACTATAGTAGATGGATAGAACAATATTAAAGTACTTCTCAGTTGCCTACTTAACTCTGTGGCAGTTCTAACCCGAAGGTTTTTGGCACAGCAAAATAAGTTTCCACATCTCCCTATTCTGCGTAAGATAAATCCATCTTTCAGGATATCCGGACCTGCCAACCGAAATCTTGTTGATGTAATTATTGTAAGAACATGAGATGATGTTATGTAGCCTCCTCCACTCACTTATTCCTTCATCATTCTATGTCGTAATATTGCTCTTAAGAAATATATTGTGTTCCTTTCTTAGTGGAAAGTAACATGTTTCATATTCATACAAGACTACAGGTCAAATTTCTGTTTTATCTTAAGATTATTTGATATTATTAATAGACGAGGGGATAACATGAAAGTAGTATGTATTACCTGAATTAAGTCTGCTCTTAATTTACTCTTTAATATCGTTGTCATTTGTCAGTATTGCACCTTAATCTTTGAATTTAGAGACAAGCAGGTTATATATAATTAGGTTTATCTATCATTTAATTTTAGTCTTTCAGTTTTGTTTTAGACCATCCTAGCTGCATATTCTAAGGCTAAATTTTAAGAAATATAGCCATTACTCATCTCGTGGTATTAATCCACATGAATTTTTAATTTGTCACACATATACCACAGATATACAGTACTTACAAGAATTTTACTTTTGTTACTTACCATAATAACAAGCTTCTTTTTGGTATTCCAAACTTGATACATAATTTATTTTTATTTAACAGAATCGTATGGTTTTCAAAGGCGATAAATATTTGATGGGAAATATTCTCACATTTTCAAGCGCCTATCTAATAGGAAATATTTGATAAGTAGTTGATATGATAACGTATACTTTCATTAGCACTTCAAATTAGTCTTGTTAAAAGAACGTTAGGTAGTATTTCATATAATGTTCAAACCAGAGGAATTACATGATGTACAGTGATGTAACCTAAATTGGGGCATTTTTCGAACTTTTGACAGAATGTTGATCTATTTATTTTCAAGCTATATTATTTATGTTAATAGTATGGTACTATATCATACAACAAAGCCTCCAAGTACCATACAATTATATTTTTTCATTCAATATAAATATAGAAATTTGTACAAGTCAAAATAAGAACACAATAGCCCGAGAATGGGACACGTGAAAACACAACTATTCTTCATGTATTAAGAGACACTCCCATTCTCCTATCTTGAGGCAATACGAAAGGTTTGAAAAAGAATAAAAACTTACGAGAGTTAAAAAACTTCAAATAATACAGTATTTTATTTCGATCACAAAATATACATATAAACTTAAAATGAAGTTATAAAAATAATGGAAATTCCTCCAAGAAGTATTTCTTTTTACTTTTACAGCAAGTGACAAAAATGAATTCTGATTTTTGTAGGCCTTGCCTTCCCTGTCCCCCTATGGCGCCATCACTAACTCCAGCTGCCATACAACTATAAAGGATAACCTTTTGCCCTGAATATCCGTTTTTCCTTTGATATTTATTATTTTTATTGGCTGTGTCAGCCTCTTCCCCTTCCTGCATACCATGTCATTTTAGCTCCATTTAAGGTGCAATTTAGTTCTTTCATGCGCAGCCGTTCTGGCAACACTGGAAATAGCCAAGGTACATAGAGATTGGGAAGAAGCGGGTATGGAGAAACAAAGAAGAGGCAATGTAGTGCAAGTGGTGGGAATTGATTTGCAAGTTTCTATTTCATTTCACGCTCTGTGTAAAATGCGTGTATGTTAAACGACACATTGAAACGCATCTGCTGTGTGGTAAAGGCTACATGATGTACTATGATTCAAACGCTAAAGCGTATGTAACTAGCTCATCGTGCCGGCATTAGATCCAAGCAGTTAAGGTAGGAGTAGATTTAGATTTGATTTTGCCCACTGTCGTTACAAATGGCGTCTTGTGAATCAAGTACAAGATAAATGTTTGTGAAAACAGTACTAGAAATCTGTGATTCGAAGTACCACCGTTTGGTCAAAATATCGTTATATTTTTCCAATAAGGCCAACATGGTTGATGACGTAATACTTTTGCTAAGTGACTTGGCAAGAGAAAAGTTTATTCTCCTTCAAGTTTGACGAAGGAAATGTACATGTTTATATTCGTATAGGAATTAGCAAAGGTTGAAGTTTTTAACAGACATTAATTGTGTACTTCATAATCACAGTAGATGTATGCCTGCAAATTGTTGAAGCAATGCAAACATTGTAGGGTGAAGTGCCCGAATTTCGGATAGTTGCCTTATTTCGTATAAGACGATATTTCACCAGAGAGCAGCAGCGCCGAAGCATATTATGGGAACTGACACGTTTCTAAGTCCACCAGTTGCAATCTCGTGCCTGACATTGAACGTTGTGGCTGTAGTTTTGGGCTTTTTTTGATATAATACTTCAAACTTAAGGTTTACAGGAGAAAGGTTAGTATTTACTCGCTTCTTTCCAAACGTGATATAATCTTAAGAAATTTAGGAACTGTAACCACCTAGTTTTAATCACTTTATTTCAGGGAGCGACAAGACAGAACGTCATATTGAATACACAACCGTGTTGCCTAATTTCGGATTCTAACTGTATCTATGCCTAATGTCGGCCATCTGAAATTTGGAGATTTGGATAAATTTGAAAGTTTTCAATAATGCATTTTTATACAAATTATCATTTTTACTTGTTATTGTTAGAGAAAATTATAATTTATTTTATGAATAGAAAAAACAGTGAAATGGCAACTTTATTTGTTCAAAGATGACCGGAAAGCGTCGTACGCTAAAAACAATGGAAATTAGTACTATTTCATTGCCGCATCCAGGATTGTGATGAAGTACAACGCTGGGCGCCATTTTCTTCCTTATACTTTGTATATAGTATCAGACACACGTGGTGGCCTACTTTGACCAACGACTGCGGCGGTGAAGGAGGGAGTGAAAATTTTCAAAATTTCTGGAAACTTATTTTGTTGTGCTAAAACTTTTTGTGGCTTTCTTTTCAAATTGCTTTCATAGTTCTGAGCGAAAGGTACTGAGCTTTGTTGCCAAATTGAGTCCGATATGATGAAAAATTCAATCTCTGTAAAAATTAAAGTAATTACAAACATTTTCAATGACATCACTGGCACTCGTATACTCTGTCCCAGGAGACTGTGGAGCAAGCGAACCAAAACTAAAGCCGGGACGGCATAGGATCCGCCGCGGGGACAGATTTTATGGCAGTGACCGTCTCTTGCCGCGTTTACCTACGAAGGAACTCGTGGCCAAACAACCAATTTGGCCTATTGCTTGGGCAAGAAGCGGCAACAATAAAATCCCTTCTCCCCGAAGCAGCCAGCAGGGAAACTTTTTTTATAATCAATAGCCTAGGTAACTAGGTGCTTTAACTATTGAATTGCGCCAGTGTTATTTTAAGTTTACGTTAAGCCACTTGATATTTCCACATGCGAGTTGTTTCATTGATTGCCCGAACCTGTGGCCGAGTGGTTAGTGTCGTATGTGTGACGCTTATTGCGTAAATAGTGTGTATGGTTTATAAGACCTTTGAAGTTGTCAAGATGATGTTAAAAACAGATTGTGTTTTGTCTGGTATAAATGGAGTTCATTATAGTTTGTTGAATGGAATTTTGTGATCAATTAAATATTGTTGAATTATGCGTGCATATCATTTATAATCTATTCGACACCTTGAGTGCGATCTGCGTGTGTTCCAAATACACAACAGTTAGCACATCTAGCTGCGACGCCAAGAGTCCCGGGTTCGAATCCCGGTCGGGCTTGGTTGTTTGTGAATGTCCATTCATCAATTTCATCATTTCATCACTCATCCCCATCTTCGCAAATTAGCCAAGAGGCACAGAACGCGAAGTAAAATAAACTAAATCAAATCAAATTGTTTCATTGATTTTTTCAGTGAGCCTATTTCAATTTTTGTATTTTTTTCTCTTTTGGATATTTGACCTCGCTTTATTTTGCCTCTTTGGCAGTTATGTGCCGTACACTATAAGTTTACGTCTACATGCGTTGTCTACACGTAATCTACGCGTAGGTTACATTGGGTTGTAGTTTACATAGACTACCTAGACATCTAAAGTGCATTAAAATTAATTTTCAAGGGTTTCATGAATGGAAAGTGACATTTTCAACTATATTGGTTCCTAACGAACTGAAAAGAATCCTATTTATAACAAAATTTCTCTTCTCTTCTATCAACTATTGAAGAAGATAAATGGTATGAAAGAAAAACAACAGATGACAGTCGTGAGGCAAAATTAGTCTTTTCCCCATAAAACATTAGAATATTTTCTATGTTAAGTTTTTTACCTAGGTGAGAAATTGTTCGAATTTGGAAGGGAGTGTACGAAAAGTTCTCCTCACACATCAACAACTGATATGCAGTATAATTTTGTTTAACTTCCACGGCTCCCTTTGTTAGGTTATCACCTTTCGCCATGTTGTTTACATAGATTACGTCATCTACGTGTATAAAATAGTCTACGTGTAGTATGTAGACTATCGTTGTTTACGCGTAAATGCACATCGCTGCTCTTGAGTCAATTTTTGTGATAGGACAAAAACAACGCTGCATCTGTGCCTGAACTGACCAGAGTTCGAACCTGGGACCTAGGGGGAGACTTTCGATGAGCTCTGTGTCCCTCGTGAAGCGTCATTTGAATACCATGGGAGTATGCTCGGAATGGATAATTGTGCTGGAGGTCACTGCTATGGTGTAGTGGTAACATCGTTGCCCCCTTGAAAATTGACATGTTTCATTTCAATTTACAAAAAAAAAAAGCATAAAGCTTGCCATTTTTATTCTTAATAACATAAATACATTTCAGTTTGTTAGTATTCGAACTAACGAATTAAAGTAAACTCCATTAGACCAAAAGAAATTAAGTATAAAATACAGGAAAAAGATTTTTTTTCATGTTCTAACCACATAATCAAAAGAATGAATGGTTCCACAGTTTTTAAACTTCTAAGAATTAGAGTTTTATGTGAGACGTTAAACAATATAAACTTTATGACTAAAATTTCGCCGTGACTATGAAAGCTTTTTCATGGAACAAGATATGTAAAAGTTAATAACAAATAGAATAACTATTTATTTCGTACACTAACTATGAAATGTGAAAAGATAATAAAGAACAAATGTGCTGGATAATTCAGTCATCTGGTCACTCGAGTAGAAAAGTCTACCAAAAGTTATAACAACAACAACGATAAAAAACAAATTTAATAAAATTGGTTTACATATTAGTATATAGCAGTTATTAGTGTAAGCTTGTAGGAATGATCATAGGCACGAAAACAATAATTATTATTGTTATTATACTATATTCTACATATTTCTACTATTCAAGTGTTATCAAAGGACTCACCACCCATACAAAAGTTTATGGCTCCGCCCATGTTTCCGAGAGAAATATATGTTACATATTCTGTACAAATGCAAAAGCAATTTTACTTTTCGCGAACAGTTGAACACAAGAAAGGGAAGTACGCAGTGGCGAAGCGTCCTATGAGGCCAGGAGGCCGGGCCTACCCACGCCATTACTCTTTTAAAGGTGTCTTTACTTATTTCTTCAAAACATATGTAATGCAATGCAAGAGTTTGGAATATTCATTTATGATAATTACAAAAAAATTCTAACCCTGTCCAGTATACGAACTTTCCACGGAGTGAGGCACATTTGCTGGGGCCTCTTCTCTTCACATTCTGTCGTACGGTCGTATACCCGGGAAGCCTAATCTTACGAGTACTGTACGTATGCTTATAACGTGCTCCTGAGGCCGGCCTCGCGGTGTTACCAACTAGGACGAACAGAATATCAGCAACACTGCATTTCCGCCAGGGTTGGAAATTTGTGGTGTACCAGCATTTTATATAAACATTAGCCTGTGTTCGTGCAGAGAGATTTCTATTTCATTTGTACATTCTCCATATTTTGTACGAAACTTAAGTTTTCCTTCCTTTCATCGACAAGAGTAAGTGAAATTGAAAATTACAGAGTACTGTAGTTCTGACTTCGTTTTCTGGTCAGAGTGCTGATGGTCTTGTCGATTCACCCAACACCGTAGCGTAAACAGAAAGTCTAAAGAACTTATATTTGTAAAGTAAGTCTTCATATCAAATTATGTAAATTAAAATGCTAGTTACGCCCTATATTTACAAAGTAGTTTTACTTTCTCTGGAAATAGAATAATTTATTTTTATCGTGAAAGGGGATTCCCTCGTTTGTTCCCTGCCTGTGAAAACTTGCCTCTGCTCACAACGCTACAAGGCTGGGAGCGCGAGGCTAGTGACGGTAGAGCTTTGTTTGTGATTAGTGTCGTGTGCAGTGATCAGATTTATGCAAAAACAATTGAGTTCTTAATAGAGTGAAGTTGTAATTATCTGTAAGGTAAGACCCCTTTTGTTCTTTCATGTTTCCTTCTTATAACAATCATTTCTAAACTGTTTTCAACTCTATTTTCCTTACAAGTAGCAGTGGCAACTGGCAAGTGACAGCAAAATATGAAAAATTTGAAAGTTGTTGAAACGTTATTTAATGCGTTAACACTGTCGTCGTACAGATATTGCAAGCAGACATTTTTTTATGCAGCCGACACAAGGCCGTTTCGTTAACCCTGAAGAGATAACAAGAGGAGAGGGGCTTTGTGAGTACAATGCAAGTCTTGCTCCAAAAAAAAAACTAAATTGACAACAGTAGTTCGTACCAAACTGACGTCGTTGAAAGTGCGGAATTCTAACTTCTGCTCACGGCACAAACGCCTTACTGACCTGAAAATTATAGGGTTCTTCTTTCCCTTTTCACCTCAATTGCAAAATAAATATTTTTTTTAAAAAAAAGTGATGAAGAATTGACAACAGGGCTCGATCACTATTCGTTGGATTTTCGCGAAGTCTCATGATTGCTAGTTCTTTTTGGAGGTGTGTGCATAAATAACTCAGGGGTTGAGAAAATACAAACAAAAAACAACTAAATGAAAAAAAAAAGATAGATCGTTGACATATGGTGGGCGGGAAGGGATAACTTCTAACAGACGTAATTATTGTACGGATTGCCGGTAACAACGCTTTTGAAAATGTCCCCCACTGACAAGTAAAGAAGCTGCCTGGAGAGACATTGACATACTCCCCCACCCCGTTTTTTTTTTAAATACAGATTGAAGCAACTAATGGAAATTATCGCACTTTTGTGCCTACCCTGCTAGCAAATCTACGCTTCGCCACTGGAAGTACGAATGCAATCTGCAAAGAAAGTTAGAATTTTTAAGTGATCGCACACCTAATCACGGGAGTGTATCAACTCGCGGCGCCTTCAAAAGAAACTGATGAATTATGCATTTTTGTCTCCAAGATTCATGCACGCTTTTTCCCATTGCATGACTTGGGCTTCGTGACAGCACAGAGTGTGACCTCGTCTCGATCGGAGAATGGAGATGCTTCATAAATTTTCTCACAGATGGTGCTAGCAGTATAGAATAAAGAAGCTATCATGTTTTTGCCTTTTTCAACAATTTATTTTTCTTATATGAACATAAGTTATTGTACTTTAGGAATGGCTATAACATTGTAGACTAGCATAAATGATTTTCCTCAAATATCGAGCTCTACAATCCCAGACCACACATTTCTCACCTTAATTAATAAATCTCTTATGAATAAAATCACAAACAAAAAGTTTGTGAGGAGGATGTATTTTCTTGAAATTGTATGTAATTGTTTCAACTTTTGAGAAAGAAATTACTCCCAATTTGAGGTACACAGATGTACTGTCACCGCCAATAAAAATGGGACACCTAGATCCTGAGATACTCGCTTGCCTGCAAGGCGTTTTGTGTCTTGCCTAACTCTACGAGGCTGGTTGAAGTTGTCATTGAACATTTGCTATTAAAATCCACAGGTTGCCGTAGAGTTAGGCAACACACACAACATATCACCTTGCAGGGAAGCGAGTATTTCAGGATCTAGGTGTCCCATTTTTTTGTCGGTGACTGTACATACCGGTACTTTATTATAACAATACCGTATAGTATTACATACGGGTATTTCGGTAAAACATCGAAGAAAAATTGATTATGAAATTGGCAAATACTATGTTACACTAATGCCATGGTATATTCATACATATATTCTTGAATTCAAGACACCATCGAATCCAAGGCGCATCTAAATTTTCAACATCCAAAACCCGAAAGAAATATGCCCTTTAGAGTCGATGAAATACGGTAAATCAGAATGAGCAGATATGAATATGTCACTGTTAAAACCTGAATTTAGTTACAAGTAGTTTTATCGAAGACCTGTGAGACAGTGACGTGTTCTGAATCAATTCTTGTTTATTGTGTATATTCATTAATTAGATGTAATAGAATATAACACCAAGCACGCATGCAAGTGAAACAAATACAGAAGTCCGATAACTTGAAATTTTCCGGCAATTTCTACAGACATAAGTTTTCCAAACTGATATTTCTCCTGTTTGTAACGCCATAAACTGCGCTATAATAAAAGCAACATCCGTCCGTCTCCTTTTACTTTCTTACGTCTCGAAGTTTTTCTGCGATGCTTCAATATTTGTTGTGAATTCTACAGCGTTCAAACCAGAGATGTTAATTGTCCATAATGAAACCCATAAATTCTAATGGGTTCTATTGGGTTCCGCTGCAGGGGACCGGAACCTTCTTTTTAATTCGGTATTTAAATTCAACCGGAATAAAGGTTCCTGGACCGTATTTAAAATCATTCGGAAAAAAGGTTCTTGGACCGTAGTAGTGCAGGTTGGGGAATTGACCAACATCAAGTGAGGAGCTGAAGTGAGGAGCTCCTTATGGATTTCTGTCGTAAGGCATGATCTTCACTTGATGGCGCAGTGTTGCCAGCTCCTCACTCGAAAAAATCACCAAGGTTTTTGGTCTAACCTAACCTAAAGCAAGGAGCTGGCAACCTTTTTCTCGCAGTGTTGCCAGCTCCTCACTCGAAAAAATCACCAAGGTTTTTGGTCTAACCTAACCTAAAGCAAGGAGCTGGCAACTTTTTTCTCGCAGTGTTGCCAACACTACACCCGAAAGTAAAGCTCGGTGGGGCTTGCTTTAATGGTTTGCTCTTGTAAGGCATAACCCCCCCCCCCCTATTTTCGGACACAGTATTACCAACATCTTACTCGAAAAAAATCACCAAGGTTTTTGGTCTAACCTAACCTAAAGCAAGGAGCTGGCAACCTTGCTTGAGGCTTGCCTTACAGTGCATAAAGCAAGGTTGCCAACCTACTGGTACTTTTGCCATGGCTTTTTACAAAAAAAAAGAGAGGGGAGAGAGAGAGGGAAGAGTTAAACAACCGACAGCCCACCTACAGCTTTTTTTTGTCTAACCTAACCTAAAGCAAGGAGCTGGCAACTTTGCTTGAGGTTTGCTTTACAGTGCATAAAGCAATTTTTGCCAACCTACATATACTAAACAAGGAGAGCCGGCACTGCCGTAAAAGAGAGAGAGATGGATGGGTGGTAACACTGCACGGGTTCAACGTCATCAAGTAAAAATCGCCTTAATGGTTTTTTCTTGTAAGGCATGATCTCTATTTTCTCGCAGTGTTACCAACTCCTACCTACACTTTTTTTTTTTTAGTTGGCAAGGGCTAGAGAGAGAGAAAAACTTATAGCTGGGAACAGTAATGAGCGAATGCGCCATATCGTAATTTTCCAACTCCGGCAATGTTTGTATATCGCGACTTTTGTAAACCTCTCTCTCTCGGGGGAACGATGTGCCACACACACACACACACACACACACACACACAAACGCGCGCGCGCGCGCGCGCGTATGTATTGTAACACAAACAAACAAACAAAATAATAATTGTTGTTTTTTTAGGATACCTGGCCCCTATAACCTCGCCAGGGTGCGTGGTGCCCAGCCAAAAAAGTAAAGGTTTTCTAACGGCTGCGGTTATCTACAACCGCACCTCTGTAGAGTTTCACGTGTTTTTTTTTTTTTCTCAAACTTCCATGAAACTCTACAGAGGACCTCCGTAATGCATGCAACGTGTACTAACGACTCTAGTGTTATTTGATGTTGTGATATTTTTGGATATAGAGTTTTATTGTGAGATATAGATAAAAATAATTATGTTTATTATAATATTTTCTTGATGAAGATGGAGAATATGTGTGTGTTACAAATAAAGTTGCATGCTTTTTTTTCTAGTGTGTGTATGTGTTTTTGATGTTTCGACAGCATCTGAAACGACAAAAAAAAGAAATTTTATTGTTAATTTTCACGTGTAAAAACAACAACAAATTTTGTGCAAATTCTGATTGTCTCGTGCTATAGTGCAAAAAAGATATTGTAACTGATAACTAATAAAATTGACATTTGTAACTGATCTGAACTAGTGAAATTCGTATTGTGCCATTGTAACTGATTGTGCTAGTGCAGAAAATTTCTTATTGTGCAAGAAAAGATGTTAAAAACTTGTTAAAACTGCTCTGTGACCCTCTCGTTCTTCACGTCGTAGGCGAAGGACTTCTCTGCAATCAGGATGACACTGCATAGGGTATCCTCGGGCAAGGCATCGTGGAACTCGCAGACGACCTTGATGTTGGTTCGATCGTTGACCACAACCTTCTTTCTCTTAGATGTGTTGATGACGGTCATGGGTCTCCGTGCTTTGAACTCGCTGGGCGTGTAGTACATGTCCACGCTTCCCTCGGTCACGCGTTTGTAAGCCGAGAACGCTTCGTAAAGTGTGAGGTAATCGTTTTTGGTCACGTCGAGGTTGTAATTCTCGCGCGGGAACACTTCGTTGCGTCCATTCTTCAGATAAACGTTCTTGATCTTGCAGTCGTCGAACTTGCTGGAATCTTTTTCCTGATTCTTGTCCCTCCCGGTCTGAAAAAGCACTACGACGAAATCTGGCATGTCGAACTGTATGTTGTTGAACTGCGTCGTCACGTCGAATTCCATGTGACTTCCCGACGCCATCTTCTGCACGCACTGGTAACCGTGAAAGTGAATCGGCACCTGCGGATTTTTCAAGATCTCCGCTTTGTACTTGAGGGCGTAGTTCGTTTCGTATTCCACCACCGGCATTCTCAATTCCATGCTCCGGATGACGCATTTCGCCGCTTCGGGTAAAGTGTTGGCTATCGGCGTGGTGCCGTCCGGACCCAAAGTAGCGTATCGCATCAGTACATCGTTGTCGTTGGCCGCTCTTCGAAACGTGACCCTCAGTCCTCCCTTCCACATGATCTCCTTGTAGTCCGAGAAGAAACCCGGCAGCAGACGCATGGGAAAGAGCACCGTGTGACTTCTCGTCGATATTTTGGTCCCGGCTTCGAATCCCCCGGCCTGGTAGTACGCTGCGTCCGTTTTGGATAATTTCAACGTTCCCACTGCCGTCGACGTGATGCCTGGATAATCTATTCTGTCGATGACGGTGTTGTGTTTCCTCACCTCCACCTGCGAGAACAGGTGAGGCACGAAGTTGTCCACGAGTATTAAGTTTGCTGCTGCAGGAAACGCGTCTCCGCTTTCCTTCTTCACCACGTCGAATTGAAGGTAGAGGTCCGCTCTGTGAGGATGAATGAACCCGTCGCCTACGTCCACGTCGTATTCGATCTCCCTGTTCGCTTCGTTCAGATTGGCGAACGTGCGACGGTTGGGAGGGAAAGATTGCAATTCGTAACTTTCGATTTGCTCCATTTTACATGTATGGTTATTTATTATATGTTGATGTCCACGATGGCCGTCGTTGTTGCACCTGCGAAATCCACCACGTCTCCTTTCTCGTTCGTCACCACCAACTCTATGTCGTCTATGCGGTTGCGACAAACTGGAAAATAGATCGGCGAAGAGGGCGTGTAGATGATCGGTTCCATGAACTCGGAACTTGGTTTGAACGTGGCTATGATTCCCGTCTGCTTGTGACTTCCTAACAATCCGTCCGAAGATTTCGTGATCATGCCTTCCGCCACGTTGCAGTGTATGTTCAGAGTCTCTATGGCCAAGAATTTAGGAATGTTGGTTGCTACGTGCTTGATCCCAGCTTCGAGTTTGGTGTCGTTCTCGAAACCTAAAAGTTCTCCCATGGTGCCCAGGTCCACGGTCTCCGTCGCGGATAAGATTTCCACTCTGTGCGTGACCGAATTTTGAGAAAGGTATGTGCCTTTGGGTAATTGAGCTTGCAAAGTGGAAAGATTGTATTGTCCTGGCGTGACGACGATGTGTTCGCTTCCGACGCTAATTTTGTTGTTGTGCTGCGTGACGTTAGGTATGAGGTACATGCTGTAGAATGCACGCAGAGCCACGGATTTAGGATAGACGATGTCGTCGTGCAGCGTGAGTTTCAAGATCGAAGATTCGCTCGTGAGATGGAACACGCCCATCCTAGTGATGCTGTTTGAGGTTCCACAATGCTTTCTGGAAATCTTCGACCGTAGGGTTATTTATTTTAGAGAGAAACGCGAGCACGGAGAGGCAGAGATGACCACAGTTCACGTCTCCGAAATCTTGAATGCGTTCGTCGTTGTAGTATATGGAGGTTTTGTTCGTTTTCAGATAATGAACTAAATTTGTAGGTGGAACACCTCCGAAAGAATCGAAAACGAATGTTTTGTTATTGTCATCGTTTTTGTGGTAACATATCCAATGCGTGCCTGGATTTTCTTGACCGTCCAAGTTGACTACTCCGCATTCTTTTCTTTTGACGCTTGAAGGTAACGAGTCGGACATGAAAACTCCTCTGAAGTGTTTGATTTGTAACGGTTCGATCAGAGATTCAATGTCTCGGTTGGTGAGTGCTTCTGTTTCTTTTTTTTAAACTTTTTCATCACGCCCTTTCCTCTTTTCTTCTCCATGGCCAGGTTGTGACGTTTCTGTTCTTCCAATTCCGCCTTGTTCTTCTTCGAGTCGATGACGGTTTTCGCGATGGCGGCACTTCCGCCGGCCAAACTTCCAACGGCCCCCAATGCTGCCAGGATGGCCGGGATGCTGAATATGAAACCTCCGATCTTTTGCTGTTTCCGCGAACGCTGCAATCTTCTCAATTGAGGTGTGCTGAGCAGCAATTTCATTTCGTGTCCTTTCGACAAGCAAGAACGTTTCTTCTCGCGTTGTTTCTTGGTGAGTAACCCATCGAGGGTACCTAGATTTTTTAGATTCGAATATGGTATCTGGTACACGACACCCTTGGGCTTCATGTTGATGCTCTATGTGTTATTTTCACGGTATGTTATTTATATATATATTCTGAGATTTTTTCTTGTGTAGTTTTTTTACGGTATGTTATTTATATATTTTCAAGGCCTCACAGTCGTTACACAAATTCTATTACGTGCTTCGTTTTCTTGCCAAGAAGTTCCTTTGTCCCCTTGTACACGATTCGAGTTTTGTTCTCGATTAAAATAGATAGCTTCTCGTCGGATAACATGTTAGCGTATCGATCTGGTAAAAATAGACTGTATTGTGCGTTGAGCAACAGGCGTACCTTGGGACCATACTGGGTAGAAACGATTGAACCGGAAGTTATCGTGTAAGGTTTGTCGACTTCCAATTCCTGAATTTTTACATACTCGACTGACAAATTTAGCATTTGTTTTAATGCTTGGAGATCACTCATTTTTTCAGTCGTCATATCAAAAAAAATTTCAGAGTGTTAGAGAGAAATTTAATTGTTTTTTTTCACGATGTGTGTTATTTATATATACCGAAGATTATTTTTTTCACGATGTGTGTTATTTATATATCAAGTTTTTTTTTTCACGATTTGTATCGTATATATATTATTATTTTTTTTAACAGAGGAAGAAAGTTCGTGCTTCGGAGAACGCGATGATGTGCGTAATGATATCTTCCGTCTCCTGCTTAGACTTGCGCCAATCATCAGTATACCGTCTTCTTCCCTGCCTTGCCTCGTGCAATTCATCTAACCTATCGTTTAATTTCTCCCCTGCAGCCGAAAGCAGAATGTTGAGATCACCGCACCTCAGGCCGCTGATCCCCCGAAGACGGTCCTTGAGAACCATTTCACAAGGGATGCGAAATTCCGGCGTTGTTCTTGCTATGATTACAAGTTTCCCTACATCTCCGTTTACTACTTTTTTGAATATTTTAGATAGTAGCTCGGGTGGCAAATCAGTTATACGAGACATGTTGTTATTATTATTATTTTTTTTACTCTATGTTATTTATATACCCCACCCCAATTTTTGTTTTGTGTTCATGGCGATGGTGGTACCCAGTGCGGCGACCCGTTCACCCAGCGATGCGTCTCTGCTCACGAACCTTTCGAAAGCTGCGTGCTCTAACTTTCTGTCTGCTTCGTGACGTGCATCCAGATCCGTCTGCGTGGTGTTGTAAGCGATGTCGTGATCTTTGCATGCGGCGTCCAACGGATTTACACCCTTGTCTCCTCTCTCCAATCTTTTCTCGAGTTTGGTACCCGGTCCGCAGTACTGGTAGCCAGGTAGATGCATCTCGAAAGGTAACTTGTTGATGATGTCGTTCACGAGTCCCTTTCCTTCGGCCACGTTCCAAAATTTCGGAGGCAGCGTGTTGATGATTTTGATCAGGTAACCTATGCCCTTGTCGTCGTTCACGATGAAGTTGGAAAGTTTCGTGCTGATCATGTCCACGATGCCAACCTTCTCGTTGTAGAAATTACGATTGCCTGCATTCTCTTCGCCGGCTATCACCAACAATCGGTCCACGAGCTTCCTCACGTCGTCCACCCAAACGAATTCTTTGGGTAACGTGTTGTAGCGTTTGACGCCGCTGCCTGTTTTGACCTGGTTCCAAATCGGTTTGATGAGATTCCTGTACTTCTCGCCGCTGCTCGATTTCACCCTATTCTGCGAGGCGTCGTTGTTCTGGTACAAGGCATCCGTCATGATCAGAATTTCCTTGTAACTCTGGTAATCTTCGTCGGTGTAATCTTTCGGCTGCTTTTTGGCGACGAGTTCCCACAGTCCCACCGTACCGGGATACCTGTTCCAACTATCCTTGTCGCCTAAATTGACTTTAATGTCGTTGCCTTCGAAGGTCACCTTCGATTTCCCAATCTTCCACACCACACCGCCGCCTTCGCTGGTTTCCATGCTGGGATACAATCCGAACACTTCATCCTTGTCGAATTTCCCCGTGCTCAGGTAGTCTCGTGCCAAAGGTCCCAACTCGATTTTATCCGAAGACGACGTGCTACCTATGGCTCGACGTCGTGCCGGTGCATCCTTCAGTTCGAACGGTGTCGAAGGAATGCTCGAAATGGGCGTGGGTACAGCGTAACTTTTAGCTGCGAGCGGTACGAGTTCGTTGATCAAATTTTTATTTTGTTCCGTGACACTTTTAATTTCTTTACCTAGACCGCTGATGGCATCGATCACAGGTTGATCCTGACGTTTCTTCTCTTCGTAGAATCCGCGATTCTCGGATTTCCAACCTTTGAAGCGTTTCGCGAGGTAATCGCGAAGCTTGAGATTTTCGTCTTCGATTTTCCGTTTCGTCATGACGTTATTTATACACGTCGTTTCTCACAACGTTGCAACGTTTAGAAAGTCGTTGATTTTGTTTCTGTATTTTCCGCGCGTTGGGTTTCCTCGTCATGTCGATCGTCGCGAATCCGAAATCGTCACTGTTCCAGCAAGTAGAGCAGCAGCCTTCCGAAAATTGATTGTAGTTCATGTCTCCGCCTACGTAGTCATCGTACGCGTGCTTGAGGTTGGTGTGATCTTGACGAAACAAACATATGAAATTAGCGTTGTCGCGTACTAACTGTTTTGGAATTTTGGAAAACGTTTGAGCTAGGTAAAAACAATCCATTCCTTTGTGACGACCTTGCGTGAAAAAGTTGCGAATTTCATTTTGATTTTCCAGGATGGCGTCGTCGAACACGACAACTGAATTTTCACGACAATCGTCGAGTGGTTTTATTTCCTAGGCGAACGTTGCAATGTCCAGACCATCGTACAGTTTCATCAGTTGCTGGTATTTGGATTGCTCCAAACTTTTCGAGAACACGTACAGGTGCCTGTTCTTCCAATCTAACCAATTCGGTGCGAGGAGAAAATTGTCCACGAGCAGTGTCGTTTTCCCACACCCCGAAGGACCTACGATCAGACAGCGGATGCTGTCGGGAAGCAACTCACCGTTCTTTTTTTTTCTTGTTTGACTTTCCGGATCCGGTAGACGCTTCACCACGTTCCACGTACTCACAAGATCACTTCGTTCGCGTCGATCCAACTCTTTTCCGGAAGCCCCAGCCATTTGACAAACAGTTTGTCACCTTTCCTACGCAATACTTTCTCGATGAGGTACGTGTCGGGGTGTTTTGTTTTAGAGAGTTCCTCTTCGTAAAATCTTCCTTTCAAAATCTTGCCGCTACTATCTTTTATTATATACGTGTGTCGGTTTCCGGGTAGAACTCGAACCACGGTAAAAAGTTCTGTGCTCCAATTTTTTGTGAATCCCTTCTCGAAGGTGCGTTTGAATTTGCTGATCCTCACCCGGTCTCCAATTTTGTATTTAGCTTTTTTTGTCGTGGGTGTGTACTTTGGACAGTAAACTGTAGAAATTAAACGCTGCTCGTCGGACTTGGTAACGTCGGCTGGCTTCATGCCTATCGTTCTGTGTACCGTATCATTATAGGTGTCGACGAGTTCCGGCAGGATGTCGACCCATTTGTAATTTCCCCGAAGCGTGAATCGTTTCCACATGTGTGTTTTCAAGGTTCGATTGAATCTTTCCACGATGCTGGCTTTGATGTGACTGAAGGTCGAATAATGTTGAATCTTGTGTTTTTGAATAAACTTTTGGAATACAGCGTTGTAAAATTCCTTCCCCTTGTCTGTTTGCAGAAACCGTGGTCGTCTGCCACCGCTTTCGCGAAAAATTGTCTTGAATGCTTCCGTGACGCATGTTCCCGTTTTCGCCTTCAAAGGTAGAGCCCATTCGAATTTCGAAAACGTGTCTATGACGGCGAGAAGGTACTTGTTGCCCTTGTTCAATTTATGCACGTTTTTCAAATTGCCGCTACTCATCTCCACGAGGTCGCTTTGCCAGAGGTCGTCGATGCCCTTGGTTACCACAGCCAAACGTTCGTAGTTGCGGCGTGCAGGTTTATGCAATTCTTCGACGATGGCTTGCCTAGACATTTTTTTAGAGATTACGTTTCAAGAGAAGCACAAGCGTGATGGGATTCAAAGAGGGTGGCACTTCGCTCGTGTTTTGAATGATCAGCTTATCGCCGGCACTCACGTCGAAAACGGTAAGATCTTCGTCTTCGTGTATTTCATATATGTTGCGCGTTTCGTTCCAACGTGCCAGAGGAATGTTTCCTGCTTTCTGGACACCACGATTCGATATCAAAGTCATGGTAGGAACGCTAGCTTTTCTACCGTGAGACCAGTACGAAAATTCGTTTATCTGAATCGTGCCATCGAGGAGAAACTTGTAGTACGGATGATAAGGATGCAACATGTACAGTTTGTTACCTTCGACGAACGTGGAGATTCTCTGTTGATTGGGTACGCTGTTGATTTCGATGGCTTGCAGAGAATGCAGTTTAGCGAATTTAGTGTCGACGCCGAGCAGATTACTGTGAACTTGTCCGAGTTTATTTTCGATGGGCAGCAAATGCTCGATTATGGTATCTGTTACGTCAGAAAACGACGGTTTGATTTTCACTTCCACGTTCAACTGCTTGTAGTTTTCGTTGAGTTCTTGCAACTTGGCACCGAAAGAGGCCAGCGTCGATTCCTGCGTGGATTCCAGCACTCCAACTTGATCTCTGATGTTGACGACAATATTCTGAAGGTTCTCGACTTGATTCAATTTCGAGCTCTTCTCGGTAAGATCGTTCACGATGCTTCGCATCTCTGTAAACTGCGTGTGAAGGTCGGCGACGCTCTGCGAAGTGGGCAGCGTCGACACCAGCGAACTAATTTCGTCTCGAATCTGTTCCACGTTCGCCGTTTCCGTTTCCAGTCGTTTCAGCATTCGAGATATGTTCCTTTTCAAAGCGTGCAATTCTTTGGAGGTGGGAAGATTGGCCACCCTACTCTCGAGATCGCTCAAAGAACTTTTGATGTCGCTCGATTCGGATAGTGCCGTCACCGCCGTTTTCAATTTTTCCAAATCTTCGCTCGAAGGCACGCTCGTCCGTAACGATTTCAAGTCACCCTGTATGTTGTCGAGTACGTGATGGAAATGAGCGAGATTGGATTCGACGTTTAAATTTTCTAAATATTCGATCTTCTGCTGAACCGTGCTTAACGTGTCTTGAATGCTCGTCAACGCTCTTGCTTCAGCGTGAATATTTTTAATTTCTTCGTTGATCAATTCCAAGGACGCCTGAAGCGTGGCGATGGTGGTTTGAATGTGTTCGAAATCTTGATAGGCCTCCAATTGAATTTTTATGTTCGCGACGCTTTTACCGATGACCTGCAGTTCGTCCGACGATGGTAGGTTCGTCATGGTATCTTCCAAAGTCTGCAACTTGGATTTAATTTCTTCCAACGTACCGGTGAATTCTTCTTGTAATTTGGAAACGACGACGTGCAAGCGTTCTACATAAATATTGTTCACGACGGTTTGAAGTTCAGAGAAATTCTTTTCTATTGCGGAAGTTCGTTCTTCGATTTCGAGTTTCAATTTTTCCAAATCTTCATTTTTCGATTGAAATTGCTGTAATTTGGCCAAATCATTTTGAAGCGAATCCACGCTCAACTGTATATTTTGAACGTTGTCGTAAGAAGGTACGTCGACATAATTTTTTATCAGCGTCTTCAGTTCGGAATCGATTTTCAGAATGGGGTCGAGACATTGCGTTTGGAGCGTAGCGATTTCCGACTCTAAACTTTTGTTTAAGGTCTCCTGCAAAGCAATCAAATCGGTCCTCAACTTCTTAACTCGAATGTCCAACATGAGAATCTCTTCTGCGTGGTCTACACGCTTGGTGTTGCCGAAAATGTCGTTAGGCATTTTTGGTTAACGGTTATTTATAATAGGATAGACGATTCGTAATTCTACGAAGAGAGGAATGAGTTTGTCGTAATCTCCGAGAAGTTCCATGTAAAGATAATCTCCTGCAGAAACATCGTACGTAATGTTAGAAAGCATCTTGTCGTGCTTGATTCGAAAAATATTCTTGCCGGTAGAAATTTTGATTTCGCCTGCGTTTTCCGGATTCACGGTGATTTGAAGTTTCCCGTCGATCGGAATTTCGTAGAAATGTAAATTGTTATTAAAAACATAAAACATCTTGCCCACATCGTCATTCAGTTTCGTCCAAATGCTGTTGAGGTGAATGATCAACAGACCGTTGAGTTTAGGTAACACGGAAGGTAAGACTTCATGATCTGGTATGGTTTCCATAATGATCTGTTTTTTGAAACCGAACAAATTCATAGGCATGCTGGTTATTTAAGAATACGGTCAAAGTTTTTTTTGTAATGACAGTCAAAGTGTTTTTTTTTGGTTTTGTTTTGTTTTTATGAATCTTCTGTTGAAGATGGACATATGTTGCAGGTTTTGCTTTCTGCTAAGCGATAGTGCCCCCACGTCAATGTGTGAATACCACACTCGAGGACGCACCTCTTATCGTCGTTGGGATCCAGCGCAATTTTTCTAACTTTATTTGTGGTGATGATATGGTCGACGCTCTGGATGCGCTGTTCTGCTCTTAGAACCGACGACCTGGTCTTGAGGCAATCGACGAAGTCCTCGAATGTGAGATGCTCCCGAACCACCTGTCTGCCGACACCCTTGGCCTTCTTGGTAACGCTGCCCTCGGCTTTGATGGCATAGGCCTTGGCGCGAGGACCTGCAAACTCGAGAATTACATCACCGTCCTTCTCGTCTTTGAGTTTGCCAGGCACCTTCTTGTTGCGGGGCAGGATACCGTACTTGTTTTGCTGGGCATAGCCCGAGGTGTCGAAAAGGTTAACCAAAGATGGAACTGTGGCTATATCCCCGTACGCGTCGTCCGTGCGAACGTGGTACACCAAGCTGTCCGTGTCCGTGTAGAGTAGGCTAATATTGTCGTTATAGTGCTGGCGTAGTTTCCCATAATATATTTGAAACATGTGCAGCTTGCTCAGGTCTAATACTGAGGCGCCAACATAAATTGGCTTGTTAAGCTTCACCTCGCTCCTCCTCATATGCACCAGAGCAAGCTGTTCGTTATAAATGGTCCTCGATTTGAATAACGGGTTTGCTACGAGCCTGCGACATTGTGCTTTGTTTGATATTTGCCTCACATCTACACGATTCCGTACATTCTCCATGGTTTTCCCGAACACCGCATTGTTCATAAGCTTGAAGAAATCCTTATCAAGCTCGGACGTGGCTGCGGTGCGGTGTTTCGTGTTGACTTCAATATATGGATGCAACCACGGAGAATGCTCGAACTTGAGGATGCGGTGAACTGCGTGGACCGCGACCCCTCGCTGCATCAACCACCGGAGATTCTGGTAGTGTAGGACGTAATTCTTCTTGGGCTCGAAATCCATGACGAGCTTCTTCTGGTTGGAATCGGGTGGACACTTGAACTCGGGTGCAGGGGGGAGATTGCTGAACAAATCCTGCAGCTTCTCGGAGAATTGCAGATCAACCTCGGCGAAGAACCCATGTTCTGAATCGTCGAAGCTTTCGATGTCGAAGTTGGAGGGGTCAGCCCACTCGAAGTCTCTAAAGGGGAGTGGCTGCATCATGGAGTGTCCGTAGAGGTTATTAACGTCCGTGTACATGATGTAGCTGGACGGTTGTGAGGGGTCGTAGCCGGTGGCCATGTGGTGATTGTTGGCGCGCGAGTGTCGCTGCGACACCTGGACCATTCCACCCCGCACGGCATGTTCCACAAACAGCACCATGTCCACGTCCGAAAGAAGCTCCAGCTCGATCTTCGTCACCAGAAACATGGCTGACCACGCCAGTCCGGGGAGACTGTAGAAGTAGGCAGGGTCCAGCTGGTAGATTTTTATTGCGGTCGCACGGAACGTCTGGAACACGTCGGCGAGGAGCGTCACATCAAGTCTGAGGTAGGCGTCGTGGTAGTCCCCGAGAGTTCGACAGCCCAGCTCGCGCCACATGGACTGGGCGTGGTGATATTCCTCGTCGGTGATGTTCGAGCCTCGCAGCTTGCTATAGAAGTTTGCTCGAGGAGGTAGCGACGTCTCTGTGAACTTGGAAGGGTCTGTAATATATTCGTAGGGATAAACCCCCTTACGCTTGAAGAGGCTGGCGTCCAAGTTCGGAAAGTTTCCGGAGGTAATGAGCATTTGCTCGTCGCTAAGCTTCCCTGCGAGAGCATCGAGGCTGGCCGGGAGGAACCTCAGGGAGTCGAGGAAGCGAAGCTCGACGGTAGAGTGTGATCCTGAGATTCGCACCCACTTGCTCAAGCTAATGTAACGCTCCTCGTTCTGCGCCAGGACGTTGATTCGCATGTCGTCGTACCCAAAGTGAGGCACCAGATGGTGGAAGTCGTATCCCGAGCCATTATGAAAAAACACAGGGATGAAGTGCGGGTCCCGAGCCATGAGGTTGCATCCGTTGCACCATGGACCAACATACCTACCGTTAAAGTGATCATGGTGTTGGACTTTACGGTTGTTGGCGGTGTACTCCTTGACGCAGACAGGGCAAGCGATGGCCTCGTCGTGTCTACGTTGATCGTCGGGAGACAGTGGGAGCATAGACTTGGGGGCCAACAGTACCTTCCCTATCTCGTTGGCCTCGACAACCATCCTCTCGAGGAAGTGTTTGGCTGCGTCGGGACCACGGTACACGTAGGGCTCGGGGGCGATATGCTGGTCACGTCGCACCACAACGTATGCGAAACTGGATGCCTCGTGGAGTTGGTAAGGGGTGGTGGAAGAAACTTCAGGGTCGGGATCGCAAGTGGACAGGGGTTTGAGGAAGGCCTCGAAATCCGCGATGATGATAGCGGGATGCTCTACCATGGCACCGTGCGTGTGGAAACGCTCCACGGTGCCAGGTTTGGGCAAGACTGCCACACCTGGCTCGTTGTTACTACAGTAGAACTTGTGGCGAGCGAGCTTCTCGACAGCGATGTTGGGACCTCTGATGTGCTGATAATCCTGCTGTTCTCGATTGTCAAAAGTTGACAAGCACCTTCGACAAACTTCTAGGCTACCATGATGCTTGCTTTTTTGGCTCGACACCAACCGGGAGAGAGAACGGATAAGGGTGTAGTGGTGATGGGTCTCGTTCTTGATAAGTAGGAGATGGATTTCTCGAGCATTATTGTTGTCTACGTCGCTCACGCGAATAGGGTACACTGCATTTTTGTCAGTGAGACCGTAAACGTTGATAGCCAACCGCGCACGAGCCTCGAACTTTTGAATGTCCGGGACCTCTACGGGATAGTCGATCCCAACCATCGCATCTTCCAGCTCTGACTCGTAGGGTAGGTAGTGGTTAACTCGGTGTGGTTGGTTTTTCCAGTGGACAGGGTGTAATGCTGCCAGAACACACCATACGAAGCACTTGGCGTCACTGTTCTGAATGTTCAGGACGGCCTTCTTTGCCGCAATAGTAGGTGGTAGGGGGACGTAGCTGGAGGCGGAGAGAGGCACGAACTTACAAAGTTTGACGCACAGTTCGTGAGGCTCGCCACACAGCGAACCCCCCGAGCCTTTAGCTTGATGTTCTTCTTGTTTTGCCACCAGCTCCTCTGCAAACTGGTTGTAGATGACCTCGAGGTTGTCGACATCCGCCAGATGCAGCGTCTTCGCCTTGGTGTTGTGGCAGAAGCTGTAAATTTCATCAGACGGCTTCTTGTACTGGCAACGTAGCGATGTAGAATTTGGTGGAGTGCATTGCAAGCGCATCACCGAGGATGGAAATAATTTCGGCTTGCACGTTCTCCAAAAAGCTACGCACGTCGCATGAGCCCTCCGAAGTGATGACAAAATCCTCTAACAAACGCTGGAAAGCAGACTGGTTCGCTTTCGCCACAGGCTTGACGCGTTTGGCGGATGGTGGCGAGTCGGCTTCCGCTTTCCTCTTGGTCGAGCTGGTCGACGGTTGTGGAACAGGTGTTCCGACGACAATTTTGCATGATGTTATATGCCTCTTTAAATTATTAATGGTAATATGTATACCGCACCTGGGACATGATTTTTTAGCGGTTACACGCTTACCAGGTGCGCAGGTACGACAATGTCTTGCAAAATTTTGGCTTGATATGGTTATCTTGCATTCAGGGCAACTTTTCTCATTTGCATCTTGTTGAAAATATTTGTGGGTATGTTATTATATATATATAGTGGAGTGCCACAAAATAAATACTGTGCAATAATTCACAATAGTGTTGGGTTTGATGGGAGTGTGTTATTTATGCTACTTCTTGCTTCTTAATGAATCCTGTAAATAATTGAAAAAAAATAATTAAGCTTGTGTATAGAAAACACAAAAATATTATGTGTGCATAATTCTACCAAACAATCTTTTTTTTTCTAGCCCTCAGCCCTCTTGGCATATGAAGTATAAATCATAATTTCAGAAAACATAGTTATTTTCCGCTCGCCATTTTAAAAATCAAACCATAAGCATTATTTATGTTTATAGTATTCGTCGAGCGATAGCAGATAGAGCAAGAATCGTTTTCCTACAACCCATAGTTGATGAATTACAAAACATCTTAGAAATTACATCTTGAAATTTTAATCCAAAATAACTCGAAAACAGCAGGTAGTAGTCATCACCCCTCCAATAAGTTGTAGAGTACTTCTAATTTTGTATCGAATGCTATTAAAATTTTCGAATTAGAGTAAAAACTAAGCCGGCAAATCAAGTTTCTCAAAAAAATAAAAAATTGTCTGTATTTCCGAAACTTGAGGGGGTAGAATCGATTTTATTTGCTAGTCGAATAGTTCTCGTCGAATCCTATCCAACAAACCTAAAATCATCATCCTAGGTCAATTAGGAGCCGAGAAAATCAATGTCTTGGAAAACGTCTTAAGATTTTTGTCTTAAGAAAATTTTCTTGACAGACCGGAAGTAACATCTTGAGATACCGGAAGTCGACTTTCTTAAAGATTGAGATATTTGTCTTAAGACGTTTTCCAAGACATTAATTTTCTCAGCTCCTATGGGGCCTAGAACCATGTAACTTTGATCTATGTATATACCAGCACTTGCCCGACCCTGTGGCCGAGTGGTTAGCACATCGCGCTGCGACGCCAAGGGTCCCGGGTTCGAATCCTGGTCGGGCTTGGTTGTTTGTGAATGTCCATTTCATCACTCATCCCCAATCTTCGCAAATTAGCCAAGAGGTACAAAACGTAAAATAAAATAAACTAAATCAATCATTAAGTTCCGTGTTGCAATCATGAAATTAAATTTTAATTAACTTTTTTTTATCCATCTCTTTCTCAAATCTATATAGTCTGTTCATATTTGGTATGTCAGCCATTTTGTTTACGTGGTAAAAAAAATCTCAAGCCTTTCTTTTTTTTTTTTGCAAATGCTCGTTGTAGCCATAAGTATAATTGGATATAATTACCGGATTTTATTTAATTTTAGGTTTAAAATCAATAAGCGTGCATAAAAAAAAAAAACTAAATATTTTAAATAAATAAGATTCGAATAACTATGTACTTCCACTAGCCTTTGCGATGGCGCAGCGGTAGGCTTGTATTCAAGAGTTCGATACCCGCACAAGTGGTTCTTGAAACTGTAGGTCTAGTCCCGATTAGCCTTACTGTGCATAAAATAGACTTAAAACATCAAATCAATCAGTACTTCCACTAGCCTCTGCGTTAGCACAGCGATAGCCTTGTAATCAAGGGTTCGATACCCGCATAAGTGGTTCTTGAAACTGTAGGTCCAGTCCCGATTAGTCTTACTGTGCATAAAGTGGACTTAAAACATCAAATCAATCAGTACTTCCACTAACCTCTGCGATGACGTAGCGATAACGTTGTTGTCTTGTAATCAAGGGTTCGATACCCGGTGGGGACATAAGTGGTTCTTGAAACTGTAGGTCCAGTCCAGATTAGCCTTACTGTGCATAAAGTGGACTTAAAACATCAAATCAATCAGTACTTCCACTAACCTCTGCGATGACGTAGCGATAACGTCGTTGTCTTGTAATCAAGGGTTCGATACCCGGTGGGGACATAAGTGGTTCTTGAAACTGTAGGTCCAGTCCAGATTAGCCTTACTGTGCATAAAGTGGACTTAAAAAAAAACGCCAACTCAATCAATCAATCAGTACTTCCACTAGATATCAAAAACACGCAACTCTCTTCTATTTTTCCTGTCTTCCTCTAACAATTTAACACATTTATTTTTTTGAAATATGCCCCGCACACATATTTCCTATCTACCAACAACGGTACACGGAAGAAAAAAGATATTCCAGCTACCAAGATGCATGCTTCAAATATATAAAAGCAGAGAGAGACATGAAACACCTTCTATATTCTCTCTCTTTTTGCATGTTTTGCGAGTATATTTTCTTCCACAAAAACCATACTTATAAATCAAAGCCAACTCATGCGAGCTAAGAAACAAAGTTACTTACTTTTAGAAATTCTGCGGAAATGCTCTTCACTGACGTTGAAAATGAAACAGAACTTTATACACCAGCGCTTTAAGTTTTATACGGTTTTCTAATAACGTCAAAAATGATATGTTAGCCAACGCAACGTGGACCAATAGAAATCCAAGAACCAAATTCTCTAGAACATTCTCCCCCCCTACATTTCAGCCACATCATTTTGTGTGTTGTGTTCGAAAATTCACAAGTTAATGCATCGCATCATTGTTACCTATGCTGTTAACTGGCTATGAAATAAATAACCGGAAAATTTATTGTATTTTTTCTCTGCCACCAAGCATACGGCAGATGGCAATCTGTGACGCACGCGATGACTATCAAGGCTATGAAATAAATAACCGGAAAATTTATTGTATTTTTTCTCTGCCACCAAGCATACGTATTTGTTGAATTTGTGTTATTGTGTCAATATTATTATTGTTAGCTTTTAAAAAAAAACAGGAAGTACATCCGCCACGGTGAATAGCCAGAAATGCTGCCCCTCCTAGTCATCCATCTCTCTTACAATAGCGTGTGTGTGTTGGCAACTCTTTCTAGTTGACGGGAAATGCTTTCCGTGTAAAATACAGAGAGGGAGAGGGAACGAAATTGTCGTTTTTCTAGATATCCACAGGCAAAAGCGTAATATTTTTTTCAAATACAATATGACAGTCGCTTTTCGATACCGAAAAACTAAATACAATAAGTATATATATATATTTACAATATTAATGTTTATTTAACAATATCTACCTACGAATTTGCCTCGAACAAAAACATGTCATAGAAAAACATTTTTCCAGCCGTAAATTCAAAAATTTTGGCCGCGCGCCCGCGCGCGTGTGTGTGTGTGTGTGTGTGTGTGTGTGTGTGGCACATCGTTCCCCCGAGAGAGAGAGGTTTACAAAAGTCGCGATATACAAACATTGCCGGAGTTGGAAAATTACGATATGGCGCATTCGCTCATTACTGTTCCCAGCTATAAGTTTTTCTCTCTCTCTAGCCCTTGCCAACTAAAAAAAAAAAAGTGTAGGTAGGAGTTGGTAACACTGCGAGAAAATAGAGATCATGCCTTACAAGAAAAAACCATTAAGGCGATTTTTACTTGATGACGTTGAACCCGTGCAGTGTTACCACCCATCCATCTCTCTCTCTTTTACGGCAGTGCCGGCTCTCCTTGTTTAGTATATGTAGGTTGGCAAAAATTGCTTTATGCACTGTAAAGCAAACCTCAAGCAAAGTTGCCAGCTCCTTGCTTTAGGTTAGGTTAGACAAAAAAAAGCTGTAGGTGGGCTGTCGGTTGTTTAACTCTTCCCTCTCTCTCTCCCCTCTCTTTTTTTTTGTAAAAAGCCATGGCAAAAGTACCAGTAGGTTTGCAACCTTGCTTTATGCACTGTAAGGCAAGCCTCAAGCAAGGTTGCCAGCTCCTTGCTTTAGGTTAGGTTAGACCAAAAACCTTGGTGATTTTTTTCGAGTAAGATGTTGGTAATACTGTGTCCGAAAATAGGGGGGGGGGTTTATGCCTTACAAGAGCAAACCATTAAAGCAAGCCCCACCGAGCTTTACTTTCGGGTGTAGTGTTGGCAACACTGCGAGAAAAAAGTTGCCAGCTCCTTGCTTTAGGTTAGGTTAGACCAAAAACCTTGGTGATTTTTTCGAGTGAGGAGATGGCAACACTGCGAGAAAAAGGTTGCCAGCTCCTTGCTTTAGGTTAGGTTAGACCAAAAACCTTGGTGATTTTTTCGAGTGAGGAGCTGGCAACACTGCGCCATCAAGTGAAGATCATGCCTTACGACAGAAATCCATAAGGAGCTCCTCACTTCAGCTCCTCACTTGATGTTGGTCAATTCCCCAACCGAATTGAAATAGTTTACAGAAAGAAAAGGTTCTTTACGGTCCAGAATCCATTTACGCTTGCTGATTTTCTCTCCTGGACCGGAATTAAATTTATTTAAAATTCCTGGACCTTGAACAACCCTGGTTCGAACTTCCTATCTGTACATGACATCGTACAGTCACGGACACTTCTGGGTTGTAACAAACACATTGATTTTCAATGGAATCAGTACAACCCAAAAGTGTCCGTGACTGTACATGACAGCGATTTTTTGTTCCTTTCATCTAAGTCCCACTGAATCAATTACAGAAAATATTATCAGTATAAATGTATATTGGTGAGCATATACAGATATTCTAAACAGTGATGATCTGACATGAATATAGGGTGCGGATTTATAGGCACTAAAAACCTCTCAAATAAGCAGGCAAATAGGCACCAAAGCACCAAAAATGATGAAAATAGGCACTTAAAAGGCACTATAAACTAAGGAAAGGCACTAAAATAGGTACTTAAAAAGGAACCCAAAATAGAAAGCTTTAAAATAGACATGTCTTATTTAAATTTTCTTCTTATAATGCACAGCATACTTACTGTATTAGCACGTCAGTTTATACCTGAAAATGCGTTAACGAATAACCAACTATTTGTACTATTTTGATTGAAATGTACATTTGCGGGGAATCGTCAGTTAAAATAATTCTCACAAAAGGAGCTTGTGCTAACGATTGTGCCAATTTGAACAAACGCTCCAGTTGCGTGCATTTGAACCGAAAAAGAAATATTTTACACAATGTTCCAATTAAAATTTCTCTGAATAAATGAACTTGTGTTACCAATTGTACTAATTGCACACAAATGTTTCACAAAGAATTGACAATAGTTTGAATCAAATGCTTATTTGCAGGGAAGCTAGAGTAAAACAACATTGAGAACCTAAAAACCGGCGAACACCAGTTTCAGTCAGTTCAACACAAACAAAGGCTTACATTCTTCAGTGTAGGGAGAGCCAAAGTCGGGTAAAAACAGCTGCAGTAAGCAAATATTGCAAAATAGGCACTTTTAGGCACGATTAAACAAAATAGACACTATAAAAATGCATTTTCAGAATAGAGACACCATGAAACGAACTTTAAATATTAAAGCCTATGTTTTACTAGAAAGGAATGGAAAAGGCAAATAGGCAAGTGCAAAGTTAAGCTTGGTTGGCCCACGTTGCCTAGCACACGACGCACCGACTTGGTCCCTTCATAAGACCAAGACCGGGCGTCGCTGCCTACCAATTATCTTTCTGTTATAATATATGCCACGACTAATTCTCAGTTCCTGCGGGGCATGAGAGCCCGCATCCCAAAGTTCGGGTAAGGGTATGGTTTTGAATAATAATAATAAAAAAAAATTGTTTACTTAACCAAGAATCTTAACTCTTAAAGTAGGTAACCTGCCTTACACTTAAACTTCCATCGTGATCGCACCCGCATCCCACTGACCAGTGAGGATACGCATGCGAGTCGCGAGCGAAATCAGCATAATCCAAACTGACTTCTTATGGATTTATAAAGCCTCCGCCTCACTGACCAGTGACGGCGGGACACCTCATCAAACCAAAAGGAGGCCAGTTAATTTGTACTTATAAACCAAATTTACTACAAGGAAATACCCATTAACGATTACAAATTTATTTACATCTCAAATTTCCAATAAACTTTCCAAAATTACCACGAGAGAACGTTCTCCGTCTAAACCTTAATCAACTTATTCACAAATCCCAACATAGTTAAGTTAAAAGAAGAAAAATATACAAACTTCTGATCAAAAGGAAAACTACAACAATGCCAAGATAAAATTTAGATCAATACGACTTCCGTATAAAACATAATCAAAACTTTCTATAGAGTAAACATAAAACCCAGACAGCACTCTCTTATATTACATGTCCGTATCCCATCATAGAACTAACACAGCTTTAACTTGGTTTTAATTAACGGGTGACAAATTATTAACTAAAGGTCGATAAAATTACTATTAACCAAAACCAAAGAAAAATTTGCATAACATCTTTCCGTAAATTTCTATTCGTGCTTCTGTCATATTTTCACATCTGCATTATGTTCTCTAGAACTCATGAGGTAAACTACCATCTTCAGGGTCAACCTCCAAAAACATTCATAACAAAATCTAAGGGGAGCCTTTCTCTACGCAATATCAAAGCCATATCTCGGCCACAAATTACAAATGTCCACGTGGAATTCCTTAACATAATAGGGGACTCTATGTCTACCCTTTTTGGCTACTCACATTGCAAAAGCAAAACAATAGACTTTTACATTAAATGAATTTCTATACAGGGTGTCGCAAAACTCTTTCAACAACGCTTGGGAGCTGGTAGATATCATAAAAACAATTAACTTTTTCCTATAAAGTTTTCCTTGAAAGCGCTTAGTTTCTGTGCTATAAGCGCTTAAAGTCTATCCTGTACGTATGCAACCCAACACAGCAAACGCTTGCTCTGACATAACTAGCAGGGGCGTGTGGCAGGGTTGCCACTAGCGTTCCTCGTTAAGAGAGACGACTTAAAAACAACAACTTGGGAGTCTTGCCTGAGCAAAATCCAAAACATTAATGATACTTGCGATGTTGTAAGAAGCATTGACAGCAGTAGCGTACGCAGGATTTCGTCAAGGGGGGGGTTATATCTAAAACTTTCTCCAAATTCACATTACCATTGTTTTATTATACTTTAATTAAATAATAATACTCATAATTAATTAATAATACTTATAATTAATTAATTAGTTGAATTACTACTAGTAATACTACTAATACCACTACTACTATTAAGTAGTAGAGATCTATATAAATATAGTATTTATGAAAGGAATAGTACGAAATTCCTTTCTAGTCATTCGATTTTGACAGATTCTAGGAGCATTTTTTTGTTTCTTTGTTACGAAATAATTGTCTAGTCAACGAGGTGAGACATTTTAAGTGTGAAGAAAATCCAGAAAAACAAGAAAATATATTTTAAAAAATTGAAATAATGAAATTACGGAACTCATCCAAGAAGCTGCGGGGGTCTGGTCAGTAGGGCATCTGACATGCATGCAGGAGATCCGGATTCGATTCCCGGAATTGGTTGGAATTTTTCCGGCTTTGTCCCTGCATAAATATCCCCGATAATTCACATCTGGATTGTCTCACTGTTATTACCAACAAAACATTTTACAATAATTAAGCTTATTGTCGTTTGAATTCAGAAATTCAAACGTGCCGCGGGAAGGTGGACTAGTGACTGAGTTATTCTTGTCGGCCTAGCCTTTGTCTATACATTAGCCGCTTTCAACGAACCAAGAACTTTCTTTAGTTAATGCTCATTTTTCACACAAAAAAATAAATGATCATTGAACATTGTTGCAGCAGAGATACAAAACAACTTTTTTCTCTTTAAAATCATAGTTGCCCTTATACATTATTTTCAAGAATTCGTGTTTATTTTCAAGGCATTCACTCTTAAAGACGCGTGTTTGGAATGCTCCGTGCTGCATGGGAATAATAATTCAAATTATATTATTATTATTAGTAGTAGTAGTAGTAGTAGTAGTAGTAGTAGTAGTAGTAGTAGTAGTAGTAGTACTGTCGCAGGTCCTTGACAGTGATAAATTGGTCATTTTTATTTTTTCCACAGCATTTTTCATAATATTTCAAAAGCTCAAGGGGGGGGTTTAAACCCCGTAACCCCCCCCCTTGCGTACGCCACTGATTGACAGTATTTATAAACTGACCAAAACAAATAATGGGCAGACTGAAATTCAAGATTACTCATTCTAAAATATCTCCATAATTGATTGATTGATTTGGTTTATTTTAATTCGCTTTTCTGCCACCTTTGGCTAACCGCGAAGATGAGGATGCTATGATGAAATAACAAATGATACCAATATCTAGACCAGGATTTAAACCCGAGACACCTGGCGCCGTAGCGAGCTGTGCTAACCACATCACCACGGAGTGTTTCGTATATCATGCAATATCAACAATTGCAAGGGACACGTGATATAGGGGAAATCCATGAACGAACAAATGTAAGCATGATGTGTTTGCTGCCTCGTTTCGAGCACGCAGACTGTAATGTAGAAATTTTCAGCGAAAAATGCAGGCTCGACCAGGACTCGAACCCGGGTTATTACAATTTATTTGAAAATTATTCCTATCTGTAATAGCGTTATTGCTAATCGTGTTTGTCTCATAAGGAAATAATTGCGAGGCTCTTTTAATTTAATGATTGATTGATTCATTGCTTGATTGATTTGCTTTATTTTACTATGCTGTTTGTGCCACATTTGGCTAATTTACGAAGATGGTGATGAGTGATGATATGATTAAATTGATGAATGGACACTCACAAACATACATGCCCAAGCCGGGATTCGAACCCAAGACCCCTAGCTTATTTTAGAAAACAGTGACAACCTATAAATTTTACCGACAACTGATATGCATGTAAGAAAAATTATGTATCAAGAAAATTGGTATCAAGAAAATTCCAACCATTATTTGCAATACTAGGAACATGCGAATTAAAAACTCCCCCCGCCCTCTCTCTCTCTCTCTCTCTCTCTCTCTCTCTCTCTCTCTCTCTCTCTCTCTCTCTCTCTTTCTCTCCACTCAAACTGGTTAATCTTGAAAGAAATTAATATTTCATTGAAAGGAATTACATTGAGTTCGGTGCATACTTACTGCCTGTACTAGTTTGTTCTGCACTTCACGATATCGTTTGATATTGGTACATCAAGAGATATCCTCGTAATTTACACTCTTTTCATGTGTGCGAATTAGTTTTCTCATTTTGTGTCTTTGCTTAGCATTCTTATCATGGAACGTGAAAAAAAATAATCAAAAGGAAACCATTGAGTACACGTCAAAAATTGTACATATTTATCATTCATTGTACCAACTTGATATCAACATTGAAATGTAAGAGTAGTATTTTCGGAAGGCACCAAAATGTCAACTTTTAGTTCACCCTGGAAACAACGTTTTGTAGCAAACGAGTTAGATTCTGCCATCTAGATGAATTTCCGGAATAATTCGTGTGAATTTATATTATTCTCATTGTACGTAATTTTCCTACACTTTCGGGTAAATAGTAAATACGAGGACATAAGATCCAGTGACATTTTTGTCCAGGTCGGAACTCGTGTCCGGAACATTCGGTAGAGAGGGATGATGTGTTGATCACTAAACGTACTCAGTCACCGAAGTGGCTCAAGAATATTCATCTGCCGGAGATTTTTGTTTCTTTTCAGCCTGCTTTTTATAACGAACTCGATTTGCAATAGCGCTAGTTCACTTTATTTCTAATAAATAAATTGTAATAACATTACAGTCTGCGTGTTCGAAACGAGGCATCAAACACATCATGCTTACATTTGTTCGTTCATGGATTTCCCCTATATCACGTGTCCCTTGCAATTGTTGATATTGCATGATATACGAAACACTCCGTGGTGATGTGGTTAGCACAGCTCGCTACGGCGCCAGGTGTCTCGGATTTAAATCCTGGTCTAGATATTGGTGTCATTTGTCATTTCATCATATCATCCTCATCTTCGCGGTTAGCCAAAGGTGGCAGAAAAGCGAATTAAAATAAACCAAATCAATCAATCAATTATGGAGATATTTTAGAATGAGTAATCTTGAATTAGTCTGCCCATTATTTGTTTTGGTCAGTTTATAAATACTGTGAATCCTTCTTACAACATCGCAAGTATCATTAATGTTTTGGATTTTGCTCAGGCAAGACTCCCAAGTTGTTGTTTTTAAGTCGTCTCTCTTAATGAGGAACGCTAGTGGCAACCCTGCCACACGCCCCTGCTAGTTATGTCAGAGCAAGCGTTTGCTGTGTTGGGTTGCATACGTACAGGATAGACTTTAAGCTCTTATAGCACAGAAACTAAGCGCTTTCGAGGTAAACTTTATAGGGAAAAGTTACTTGCTTTTATGATATCTACCAGCTCCCAAGCGTTGTTGAAAGAGTTTTGCGACACCCTGTATAAACATATACTCGACCGGTCACTTATTATAGCTGTTTCAAAATTACATCAAACATAAAACCTAAAATAAGAGAAACCAATACACTTTCCTTAACGTTCCGGATACTCAGACTTTAAAACGGACATGAAAACTATATAAGCTGCGAGATTTAAAAGGCACCCTCTGACCAGAGGTATGCTCTCGGATTAAAGTAACTAAAGAAATAAACTTTTATTTAATTGAATCTCCTGACCAGGAGAATTAAGAATGATTTATAATAAAAATTAACTTGACGAGAAGGATGTATATCTTTGGTGAGCCTAAATTATTTAACTTGAATTTGCATCGGAGCCACACTGACCAGTGCCAACTTCGAGAGAATTTAAAATGTATGAATAATTTCAAAGTTTAAATTATTAAGGTTAAATATTTATATATGAATCAAATTATTTATAAGCCTGCCAAAAATCCCTTTAAGGATCATGCTGACCAGCACAAATCCTGAAAGGTGGCTTACGGAAAACCTCGGACATTGTGGAAGGGAGAGCTGACCAGCCACTCCCCACACAGCGCCCGTAATCTCCCAGCCCTGGACCTCGACAAGCGATTTAATCACCTAAAGATTCCGGAATATACTGATCAACTGATTATTTTGCCAGCGAAACGGCTGGTATTTATACTCGCGGGATTGCGCAATTTTATTCCCTGAACAAAATATTTAGACACATGGAAAGTTATTTTTAGCCTAAACAATTATCCCGTTGAAAAAGAGCATATCGAGAAACACAATGAAAGCTAAACTTATTTACAAAAACGCGCAGCGCTGAACGAAAAAGAACCCATTGTTGATAAGTAGAGCCCGGAAGTTCAGGTATTTATTTTCGTTAAAATAGGCAGGCAAAAAGGCATTTATAATGTGGAAAATAGGCACTAAAAATTTTAAAAAAGGCAAAATAAAGCGAAGAAAGGCACATTTGGAAGTCACTTACTTTTATCTATAATCTCTGGCAAAATGTTAAAATCTACATTGGGAAGAGCATTTCAATTTTCTCCGTCTTGATTACACATAACTACAAGCTGCTTTTTTAAGTTCTCAACATTCATTGATAGTCGTCTGTCAGAGAGAATGTTTTTCATAATAGAAAATGATCTTTCTACTTCGACAGAAGATATTGGAGCATACATAAAACAAGCTAATGTAGCTGGACTCATTTTGGTAACAGCATTTTCACCTTTTAGAATATCACAAATTGGTTTCAATTGTTTCAAGTTCTTATTTGCACTCACTACACGTTTGCACTTTTCCGCAACAGCTGACCCCTTTTCTCCTGGCACTTCCATCATCTGCTGCATAGATTCCTCGAAGATTTTCATGGATGCTATAAGTCTCTCACCTCTTTTTTCTAGCTTTGTAATTGTCTCTGGCAATGCACCATAATGTGCAAAAATAAACGACAGTTCATTCTTCAGTTCTGAATAGCACAGGAGTTTTTCACTTCACGAATTGAAGCCGCTTCATTTTCTGGAAGAGCATCGATCACTTCACTGATTTTTTCAAGGTTGTTAGCATAATATATAGCTGCTGATATCCAGGTTCCCCATCTTGTCAAGACTGGTTGCGGAGGTAAACTAAGCTCAGGCGCAACTTCCTGAAATTTTCGGGTTCGAGAGGGAGATTTCAGAAATATCTTCTTTGTGTTCGAAATCAACCTCTCCACTTCCGCAGTCAATCATGCACAAGGAAATGTTAACCGAAAGGCAATATCCTAACTGAGCATGAAATACTTTTTTCTCACACTTTTCTCCTTCAGCAATGTTGAAACATGCGTGAGTTCAATATTACTTAAATAAAGCGAAAATTATTCACATAATAAACGGAAGAAAAATAAATGCCAACATATTTTTTTAAAAAATGGTCATTGAAAAAGGCAAAAAGGCATTATAATTAAAAATAGGCAGTGGGGTCCCAAATAGGCAAAATAGGCAAAATGAAAAGGCTTCTAAAACATTCGAAACAACATAAAAAACGTATATCCGGAAAATTTTTATCAATATATGCAGTAGATAAAAAGAGGCATTTTGCCAAACTTCCGGGCTCTATTGATAAGAAAGAAAAAGAATGCAAGCTTCAACTTGCTTTGCGTTCTTTTTCGCTTGGCAGAAACTGCGTTACAATTTTAACAAGGATAAAATATACATTCAAAAAGATTAGACTACAAAAGAATTTATACGAGGGCTATCGAAAAGTAATTTGAATAACAAAGAAATTTATCAAAATTTATCAATCGTTACACAAGAATCCGTACCCTACATATAACAAACCTTTGCTGTAAAATTGCATTTCTTGACTAAAGTGCTTTTTTCTCGAACAGCCTAGAACAGCCTGGGAACTTCTGTTATTTCGTTTGACGATAGCTAGGGTGTTCAGGAAAAAACACATAAGTCACAAACTGCTATTTTCTGTGGCTTTCTTTAAGTTTCACTGACTCAATTAAGGAGCATGTTAAGTGTAATTTTATATTTGGCACGTGTAATTTTTTTTTTTACAGTGATGATCCAACGTGTATATCATATCTACAATATTTACTATTAAAAGAATAAACATTAAAATAAATACCTACCGTAAAATTGCCTTCTTTTGACAAGTGCTTCGATCTTTTCATAGATCCAGTGTTTTTTTTTTGGGGGGGGGGGGTTGCTCAACACTACATGGGATCGTAACGTTGAACTTCCTGTTTTTCTTCATTCTGTGGATTGCCTCGTCTACCGCTTCATCGCAGTCCTTCACGAGCTGCATGTAGATATCGGGTCCGTCTACGTGCACATGCAGCGTGGAAATTGGTTGGGAAGGGCCCTAAATCAGACCACCTAACCTAACAACCTAGGCGTTGATAGAATTGTAATTGTGAAAAGAAGGCATGTTAATTATTTAGGAGGGTTAAGTTTGTTGCTATCAGCATACTTTTGTGAACACGTGATGCCTTGTTGTCAGTTTTTCATGATAAAGTAAGTTTGACAGATAAGACTGGCGCAAATTAAGCTGCTACGCTATTCATGCTTTATCTCAGTCCTTTCTTAAGTCTCTCAAAAACATTATTGACAAGTATAATTTCAGTGTGTACGGTAATTCAATTTGTTTCGTGAATTACGGTACGAACATGAGGATAGGCATAATGAATTAACTATGGATGTGGACAACTACTGCAAATTATTAACGCTAGTAACCCCAGGAATTGAGAAGACACTACTCATCCAACATCAACGAGACCCGGCGCAGAATTATGCGCATTTGACCGTTTTGTTTGAAAACAAAGCTAGATCCAGATCATCGGTCTTTCGAGCGGTCGTCAAACCTCATTCAGTTCATTCAAGACGTCAAACTTGCCGTCCACACGTAATGTTTTGTTTGATCCGTCTGGCATGATCCTGCAAGACTGACGATTAAAACATTACGTGTGAACCAGGCCTAAAGTGGATCTCCCTTATCGCACAACGCAAGACCAACGTTGCATTCAGAGTTGAATTGTTGTTATTTTAAATCCACTTGATGCACAGATAGGCTAATCGGGACTGAACCTACAGTTTAAAGTGAGATCAGGAACCACTATGTGCCTCCACCGGGTATCGAACCCGGGACCCCTTAATTACAAGGCGGCGACACTACCACTATGCCATTGGGGAGGCCCAACTTGCGTTCTGAGGTCACCGGGGATTGCTTTCATTGTTAGATTAGATGCCTAAGTTGTTAGGTGTTGCAGTGTATTATAACCCTCTGCCCACAAAGTGAGTTGGTATCATTGTATGACGTCTTGCCTCATTTTGATTGGCTAGCATGCTCAGAGCCATGAGGAAGAATCAAGCCTGCTCGGTCGGAAAGCATCTTTTAAGGGGGAAAGAGTGGAGTAACTCTTACTGTACACGTGAATGGTGAGTGAGGCTATCCGATGGGGGATGTAAGTACAAGGGTCGTTCAAGGTTGACCAGGACTTTTATTTCTGCAGAGGAAATAGTTAGCAGAAGAAACACCAAACTATGTCAGTTTTTCAAAGTATTCTCCGTGCGCGCCGAGGCACCGTTGCCATCGTTCTGGCAGCTCCCGAATTCCTTTGGCGTAGAAAGAACTTGGTTGTTGTCGTAGCCACTGGAGGACATCGCTCCGCAGTGCTTCGTCTGTCGTGAATTTCTTCCCTCCCAGATGGTCTTTAAGGGGTGCAAACAAATGATAATCACTGGGGGCTAAATCCGGACTGTAGGTGGGATGGGGCAGAACTTCCCAGCGCATGTCGGCCAGAGTTCTTGTTGTCACATTGGCCGTGTGAGGGCGGGCATTATCATGGAGAAGAATGACATTTCCAGACAACATCCCAGGTCTTTTCTTGCGAATGGACTTTCGTACAGCACCACTCAACAATGTGGAGTAATACTGGGCATTAATCGTTTCATCACACGTGATGATGGATTGCAACAATTCATCACCTTCTGCTCGAAACCGATTCAGAAGCTGTTCACAGACCGTCCTGCGTGTCCACTTCTGATCGAATGTCAGCTGGCGGGAAACCCACCTTGCACAGATTTTGCGGAAGCGTAAGTGGTCGTGAATAATTGTCTCAACACTCCCGACACTGATATTCACCTCGGCAGCAATATCCCGCACTGTTACTCGCCGGTTCTCAAGAATCATTTGCTCAACACGTGCGATATTCACTGGTGTGACTGCATTCGGGCGAATGTGTCCATGCGCTTCATTTGTCACCAGCTCCCGTCCTTCGCGAAACTGCTCACACCATTCGTACACTCTTGTCCGCGACATCGTTTGTTCACCATACTGTGCTTGCAGTCGTCTGAAAATCTCAGCTGGTTTCACTTTCTCCTTCACGAGAAATTTGATTACACACCGCTGCTCTACAGCCACAGACACACTGCTTGCCGCCATGTTCGCTGCAACTGCTGCGCATGCGCGAAATACGTCATGGCGGGCGCTAGTTACTCGCGAAGGAATACATTACGCCACCCGCACGTTTCATCATGATCCGGCTATTCATCGATTTTTTACGTACGAAAATCCCGGTCAACCTTGAACGACCCTTGTAGATTGGGGTTCCTTCTAATTCTTTAGTTAGATATTTATTTATTTGTTCAATATTAGGTTTGTTATTTTCCATTGATAATTAGATTATTAGTAGTTTCAGTATCCAGGAACCTAATCTATAATTCTCGGTCGTATGGCCGCAGGCACTACTCACGTATTGTCCCCCAATTATTAATCAATTAAGTTGTAGGATATAAATTTGTTTGAATTTGATATAAAAGGAAAGGGAAATATTTACTAGTTGTCTATTACAATTCTATTTTCTGGCATTGTTAAAAATAAAATTGAAAAGATCTAAGTTCTGGTTTGAATTCGTAAAAATAATTTCCTAGAAGAATGGACTGGGACGGCAGCTTGCTTTCGCTGGCACTCTGTATACGGTAGATCCTGCTTTATGCAGTTGAGATTGAGCGTGACTACAATGAGATGGACCCTTTTTTACAGCTTAGTTGCAAGTGGTGGCAGTATTTATGCTAAGAAAACCAAACCTACCAGACGAGACCTAACAACGTATACCCTGTCCCAGCTAACTGAGGAGCAAGTACGCGCATAGCGTCAGAGTAGCGAGGGAAACCGAGTGGCAAGAGCGAAGCAGTACACGCTGCTGGGAAGACTGGTAGCTGCAGTCGCTTTCCCCCACTCCATGCAATTCCGTTACTCTTACGTGTTCATTGGTGGAGCCGTCTCGCGTCACTAGTTGCGCAGAGACTTGATTTCGTTTGCCTGCTCCACAGTTAGCTGGGACAGAGGTATAGGTATCCTCGTCTGACGTCAGATGGCAAAGTTGGTGTCGTGCTGTCGGATAAGGGAGACCCGTCGAACTCACGCTGTGCGATAAGGGAGACTCGCAGATACCAGCCCGAGCGTCTGAACAAGTAAACCATCTGCTCACTCCAAGAAGCTTGCTCATACTTCGTTGAATGTGGACCGGATAGAAGCGTCAAAGATTCGGCAGTAAAGCCATATAGGGTGGCGATTCGTCAGGATAGCTATTACTCAGGTAATATGATCATATGTATGCCTACCTTGGTGCGGCGACTGGGCGAAGCATTTATTTACAAAATACTCTCCAGGGAACGGATTTATATGTGCTAAATGTGTAAATACTTAGTTATTTTACCCTAAGTATGGAGTTAAATATGGACTTAAAATTGTAAACATTTACCTTTTTGATAATATAAAACACTACACAAGCTACATAAAATACAGTCTCGGTATTGTAACTATTACCGTGATTGTCTTGAAGAGAAACCAGGAGCGAATAGCGAATGGGGTTAGCCAGTGGCGGCGATTAAGGGGCGAGGGAAGGAAACTGCCCCCCCACTTCTCGCCACTTTTGCCCCCGCACTATGCTAAACCTTATATACAAATGAAAAAATACTGTCCCCCCCCGGTTTAGGCACCTTGCCCCCCCGGTTTTGGAACCCAATTGCCGCCACTGGGGTTAGCAATGGGTTAATCGACTTGGGATTCTCTTCCAACGTTGCCAAAATAACGTTTGTAACAACCAGGAGCCAATGCTTGAGCCCTCATTCTCTATTGTTCACAACATTTGTAAATAAACATTAATTTCAAGTGTTTTAAATTAGCAAAAGCAAAGAGTTGAGAGGTGACAGAAAACTTGTAATTAACGCAATTGGAGAGTATAAAAAAGGTCGTAAACTTTAGTTTGCTTGTCGTCGCTTCGAACTTTGTCAGTAATTAGCATGAAATTCATCCAACTCTTTCGGTCACACGGGGACATGTAGTTTTTGCGCGAATATGGAGTATATTTTGAGAAATATTCTGAAATATGGAAATAAGGTCATACGGTAACTGAAATATGAGCCAAAACCTAATACAGAGTGCATAAATGTGGAAAATAAAACCGAATTTTTCGAGTCTACATGCCATGATGCGCAAATAATAATAAAATAATAATAACTGATTTAGTTTCATACCTAAATATGTATTTACATATAAAACCGTTCCCTGATAATTATGTCCAAAGTTCAAACTAAACGTACAAACTTATGAGCATGAACTTGTACCTCAACTTTGAAAACTGTAACTTTATTATTCTATGATAGTCTCACGTCGATGTGAAAAGTTCGCATGCATGGGGGGGCACTTGCCCTCCTGAGATGTCTTAAAATAATTAATGTAATTCGAACGAGGTAATTGTAGATATGTGTTATAACAAAAAGTATTGTTTTTCTGTGACTTACAGGCACTAAGTTACGGCAACTATTGAGCTTACAGTCCATTTTACACTGATTTCTAACTAAAAGAAACAGCTTTTTGTTCTACATGAATTAATGTTCAGTATACAGTTATGCAAATTGTATAGGCTATAGATATACAGAATATGGAAATTACAAATGTATTTAATTTTAAAAAAACATAAGTAGTACTAGTAGTAATAGTAATGTAATAACAACAACAAAAATAAAAACAATGATAGCAAATAATAATAATAAAAGTTTATGCGAGAGAAAGAAAGCAAATCCAACCCTCGGAAAAGCAAGGCACGAACTAAAAATTGAGACAAAACTTTGTATTGATTTTGATATTGTGGGCACATCAGCACATAGGCTACTTTTCCCCGAAACGTAATACGGGCATAAGCCCCTTAACCAAAACAACTTTGTCCACACTGTAACGAACCCGTCTCGTACGAGTCGCACCTATATTTTTGTGACCTTTCTGAATCAATTTAAAAACAGGTTACACCTCTAATTTGGTAAACTTACATAATATTTAATGTAAGAATATACTTTTAATAGTTTATATTTCTTCCACTTGCTTACGCTAGGGTCGCCGACCCAATATAAAGGCGAGAGCGGGGCTAGCATCTCAGTTTGACTCCGTCTGCGGACGAGAGAAGTAGGGCTCTGCCTACGGGCAAGAGGTAAACTCCTCCTAACAGGAGAGAGAAAGAGTTATCCCACTCCACCTTCTGGTGAGAGAAATTTACTCCACTTTAGTGTGAGAGGACCAACTCGCTTTCGGGCGAGAAATATTTAGGTAACCAGACCTTTTTCTTTCATAAAACCCCGTCATCTCGACGTTGGGGATGGTAACAGCGAAACTCCGTCTCCTCGATGCTGGGAAATTCGCTTCTTAGAATCTATTGCTTAGTTTTTGGCCTGTTACTCCTACATGTAAACAAAAAGCTGTTTCCAAGGTTACACTAATCTTTCTCTTTTAGATGCTTTGTTTATAAACGCTTTGTGATTGTTTTTCTACGAAGAGTACTAGGTATCATATACGAAGTTGTATGGGTTTATCTGTTCCCTTTTCTTTAAGGGTTAAAAGTTTTATAGTTCAACTACAAAAGACCTTAACTATATGGAGAGGTCCGAATATGAATATATATATATATATATATATATATATATATATATATATATATCTGTATCTGTGGAACTATAAGTTGGATGTATAAACCTACTGTAAAAGGGTCTAAGTTCCTTTCTTGCTTTAGTTTGTGATGAAATAAACCTTTATATGTTTTAGTTAATTTTGAGTTGTCAATGAACTTAACTGGTCAACTACGTCATAGCCCACTAAGTGCTCGTTTATTTTCCCGAACCCTGAGTAAAATGGAGTCTCATGCCACCGCTGGAGAAAAGGTTAGCATTATGGGCAGACTTGAAACACTTAGCTAACTAAGCTATTGGTCCTTCTCCCCCGAGTGGACTGTTACAAGTTATTTGGCATCCCAAAGTGGGGCTCGAAAGAGAATACTGTTGTTGGCCCAAAGGATAATTTACGAACTCTGAACATTGCTCGAGTGTTGCAAGTTATTTGGCATCCCAACGTGGGGCTCGAAAGATAAATAACAGGATTGTTGCAAGATTTTTAGCGCCATAATGTCAAGGCTCGAAGGTGAAACCGAGTTATTTGGCCACATGACCGAGCAAGTTTTAACTTAATTGACGCTCTCCCCGATAGTGTAGAACCAGTGTTAACAGCAAAGAAGAGAGAAAGAGGGAAACACCTTGAAAGATATCCAAGCAGGAACCTAGAAGTTTGATTCTAATTCGGGAAATGAATATTATGTTGACCATTTTCAGAAGACAAACTATTGCTATAATGCGTTACCAACTCCCATTTAGAAAGAGTAACTTATAGAACAAGAACAGAACTTCTGAAAGTAAATGTCATTGAACGAAGATCCCGAAGAAAGGCTTGTGGAACAGCGAAGGTACAAGGAAGAATGTCTTTATGTAGGACTTGAGTTTATATAGTGGTTAAAGTACATCTTCCTTCGAGTGCAGTAAGGCCAAAAGGGGGTGCCAGAGCGTGGTCTCCGAAGAAGCAGGGAAGCCAAAGAAGGTCCCTGAGGTATTATATCCTAAATGTAGAGACTTGAGTAATTTACTAAAAGCCATTAAAAATGTGATACATATATAATTGTGCTGAAAGTAGCTTGTGCGTAACCTGCCAAAATTAAGGAAAAGCTTATAAGCAATAATAACAAGAAGTTTTTTTTGTTATTTTTTTATAAAATACTTATTGGTTGCGGACAAAATCCATGCACCAGTTAACAATTTATCAATTGGTATTATATACATGTATGCACTTAATATTTACTCACAATTATTCCTTTCATAATAAATAGTTTCCAAATTTCATTACACTTTTACAGAATTATATTAGACTTATTAAGATATTTTGTAAGAATATGGATTACCGAGGATGAAGGTGAAGTCAGTAAACAAAGCAATGTGTCAGTTGCGCTTGATGTCCACTCCTGTACAATTCCTGTAAAAATGGTTCTCTGTAAGTTTCATAAAGTTTGCATTGAAATATAATGTGGTTTGGAGTTGCAGTATATTCATTGCACAAACAAACTGGTGAAGTCACTAAATTCTTCTTGTAAAGGTGAGCTGCGGCGATAGTGTGATTTAACCTGCAGCGCATTATAGTTGTGAGGGAACTCCGGGAGAGCTGAATCTGTTTAAACCAACATTCCTTTGGAATTCTTTCTTGTATAGAATAGTAGACCTTACCGCATTGAGTGCCAGTATTTGTCCACAAGCTTTGCCAGTCAGTAAATAGTATTTTTCTAGTGTGTGATTCCAAAACTACGGACGGAATCTTTATTGAAAGCGGCCGTCGGATTGTTTGATTCGCTGCATATTTTGCCAAAGTATCTGCTATATTGTTTCCTTCTATGAAAGAATGTCCAGGTGTCCAAATAAAGTTGATATCATATCCCAATCTCGTTAATTTCAGTGTGAGTATTCTTATGTTAACAATGTACCATTCCGTATGACATGACCATGATGCAAACTGTAAAGAATTTAGCACAGAGGCTGAATCGGTTGCAATTAGAACTGAATTTAACTTCTTCTTTTGTACATAAAGCAATGCCTGTCGTATTGCAAAAGCTTCTGCAGTGTAAATGGACATATACGATGGCAAAGGAAAAATTTTGAATTCTGCAGAATTATCACAGTAAAATGCTGCTCCTGTTTTTCCAGACGTTGATTTTGAAGCATCTGTATATATGTGATATTCACATTGTAATTTTGAATGTATGTAGTCTTGATATATATTATTTGAAATTGTAGGGATTGTCTTCCTGAAAACTCTACTTGGGTAGGCAGGAAAATGAATCCTCATGGGAGATATCATATTAAAGTAGTCTGTCATGAAGCATGGTGCATTAGGTAAACGAATAATATTAGCTTGAAATTTATTAATGTCCTTATAAGCATAATATAGTATAGGTAATCTGGATTTATATTTTGCGTGTAGTAGTGGTATTTGTACTATTATTGGCACAACAAATGAAGAGGTCATTTGATTAAACAGCCTGATTTGGCTACACTTAAAACTATGCCAAGATGCCCATATGCCCCAATTGCTCAAGTGTGCTATGCTGTCAATCCCAAGAACCCTGAATCCTAGTGTACAAATGAAGAACCCTCAACAGACAGATTTGCCTACACTTAAAATTATGTCAAGTTGTCCATATGATCTTATTGCTTACAGTGTGCTACTCTGTCAAAATCCCAAGAATCCTGAATTCTAGTGTACAAATGAAGAAGCCTCAACAGATTGATTTGGCCATGTGTGCAAAAGCTACATCTGTGAGATTGTTGTCCATAAGCTTGTCAAAAATATGCCCTTCTTGATATTGTTATGGCTACACTTAAAACTAAGCCAAAAATGCTCATAAGAGCTTTTGCTTACACAGCAGTATAATGAAATATATGCTTAAATACTTGTTGCTGTTATGTTAATATGTTACCTGGAATATGCTCAATATTTTAATTGGACACCAGGCTCAACTTGTATATCTAGTACAAAGACAATGCATTGTGCAGAGGCTTTCTAGAATTGCTCTGTGACTCTCTCATTTCTTACATCATAAATATATGATTTTTCACCTATAAGAATAACACTACATATGGTATCATCAGGGAGTGTATCATGGAATTCACAGATAATTTTAATGTTTGTCCTGTCATTAACCACAACTTGTTTCCTTTTTGAAGTGTTGATGACAAACATGGGTCTCTGTGTTTTAAATTCATCTGGTGTGTAATACATGTCAGTATTGCCAGTAGTGACCCTTTTGTATGCTGTAAATGCTTCATATAATTTAAGAAAATCATCCTTGGACATGTTTAAATTATAATTTTCTCTAGGAAATACCTCATTTCTGCCATTTTTAAGATATATGTTCTTGATGTTGCAGCTATCAAATTTACTTGAATTTTTTTTCTTGATTATTGTGTCTTCCAGTCTGAAACAGTACCACCACAAAATCCGGCATGTCATATTGTATACTGGAGAATGAATTTGTAGCATCAAACTCATAATAGCTACCAGTGGCAGGCTTCTGCACACATTGATATGTATAAAATTGTAAAGGCACCTGTGGATTTTTTAGGATATCTGCTTTGTATTTAAGAGCATAACTGGCTTCATATTCAACAACTGGAATTCTTAGCTCCACAGTCTGAATAATGCATTTGCCTTCATCAGGTAGGGTATTAGGCAGAGCTGCACCAGTAGAATTTAATGTACTGTACCTCATCAAAGCATTATTATCATTGGCAGCTCTTCTAAATGTGATTCTTAAACCACCCTTCCACATAATATCTTTGTAATCTGAGAAGAATCCTGGCAACAAGCGCATAGGAAACAATACTGTGTGGCTTTTAGATATAATTTTATCACCAGCCTCAAATCCACCTATTTTGTAGTAAGAAGCCTCGGTTTTGGATAATTTTAGTGTGGCCAAAGCTGTAGAGGTAATGCCAGGGTAATCTACTCTGTTTATAACAACACCATGTTTTCTGATCTCAATTTCAGAGAACAGATGTGGCACAAAATTGTCTACCAATCTTATATTTGAATTTGCCGGATAATCTGTACCATCGAGCTTCACAACATCAAATTTGATGTATAGGTCTGCTCTGTGAGGGTGTATAAAGCCATCTCCTACATCAAGATCAACCTCAATCTCTGTGTTGGGTTGATTTAAATTTGCAAAGGTCCTCCTGTTTGGGGGAATGATTGTAGCTCATAACTCTCAATATTTTCCATTTTTTTTGTATGTATTTTTATTTAAATATTAATTTCTATGATAGCAGTTGTTGTGGCTCCAGCAAAATCAACTAATTCTTCTTTTTCATTAGTGACCATCAACTCAATGTATACCGCGTTTGTTACAACCTGTCCCGGTTCCCGCGCTAGTAACTCCCTGTCTTTTCTCGGTGCTGGGGAAAGTCAAAGCCAGGCAGCCAATTAAAATACGCAACGTCGCAACAGCGTCTACGTAAGCGCCTCTCTTCTGGCTTTCATTCGCTCCTCGCTGCCCAGCAGACGATTTTTTCCTCGTTTCTCATTGGCACCGAAACTGTTGAGCGCTCCCTAGCGCGGGAAGCGGGACAGGTTCTACCAAACGCGGTATAATCTATTCTATTATGGCACACAGGAAAATATAATGTTGGTGATGGAGTGTAGATGATGGGCTCCATAAATTCAGAGTTAGGTTTGAATGTTGCAATGATGCCAGTTTGTTTGTGAGTGCCTATGCCATTTGATTTGGTGATCATACCCTCGGCCACATTACAATGAATATTCAGAGTTTCTATAGTTAAGAATTTAGGTATATTAATAGCAGTGTGTTTGATGGCAGGTTCAAGTTTTGTGTTGTTCTCAAAGCCTAACAGCTCTCCTATAGTACCCAGATCCACTGTTTCTGTAGCAGACACAATCTCTACTCTGTGAGTGACAGAATTTTGAGTTAGCACTACACCTCTGGGTAACTGAGCATTTAGAGTAGACAGATTATATTGCCCTGGAGTGATTACAATTTTTTGATCACCAACTGCAATTGTGTTGTTGTGGTGTGTAATATTAGGGATCAAGTACATGCCATAAAATGCTCTGAGAGCTATTGTTTTGGGATACACTATATTATCATGTAATCTAAGTTTCAATATTGAAATTGGCTGGTGAGATGGAATACTCCCATGATGCTTCAGATACCACAGGGCCTTTTGAAAATCTTCAATTGATGGTTTATTTATTTGAGACAGATATCTAAGAACAGATAAACACAGATGTCCACAATTAACATCTTTGAAATTTTGAACACGGGCATTATTGTAATAAAGATTAGTTGATTTTAGATATTTTACTAAATTTTCAGGTGGAACACCTCCAAATGAATCAAACACAAATGCCTCATCTTTTAAATATTTAAGATAACAGATCCAGTGAGTGCCCTGATTTTTGTACTTATCCAAATTAACTATGCCACACTCTTTGTTGAGTTGTTGTTCTGGCAAAGAATCAGACATGTACACACCTCTAAAATTTTTGATGCCCAGTGGCTTGATTAAAGCTTCAATATCTTGGTTTGTAAGCGGCTCTTGTTTTTTTAAACTTATTCATGGCTCTCTTAACACCTTTGCCTTGTTTCTCCATGGCCAGATTATGGCGCTTCAATTCATCTAATTCTGCCTTAATCTTCTTGGCATCTATTACTGTTTTTGCTATAGCAGCTGATCCCCCAGCCAAGCTCCCCACAGCCCCCAAAGCTGCTAAGATGGCCGGGATACTAAATATGAAGCCCCCTGTATGCAATTTTTTTCTAGATTGCTGTAATTTTTTTAATTGAGGGTACTAAGTAACAATTTCATACCATGGCCCTTGGTAAGACAAGAGCTTTTTTTCTTGCGCTGCTTTTTGGTTAGAAGGCTATCAATAGTTTTAAGAGATTTAAGACCTGCATAAGGTATCTGATACATAACACCCTTGGCCTTCATTGTAGGTTTATTATATATATATTCTGGGTTTACATAGCTTAATTAAGAGGCTTAAATTTATTTAATCTATCACAACCCCCACCCCAGTTTTTGTTTGGTGTTCATAGCTATGGTGGTCCCCAATGCTGCTATTCTCTCACTTAAAGAAGCATCTTTGCTTACAAATCTACCAAATGCAGCCTCTTCTAATTTCTTGTCTGCAACATGTCGCCTGTCAAGATCAGAATGTGTGTTGTATGCTATTTCATGGTCTCTACAAGCAGCATCTAGGGGATTAACACCAGGATCACCTCTGTTTAGCCTATGATCTAGTTTTGTGCCTGGACCACAATACTGATAGCCTGGTACGTGTAGTTCAAATGGCAACTTGTTTGTGATGTCATAACCAGCCCCCGACCCTCAGAGATATTCCAAAATTTAGGTGGTAGAGTCTTAATAATTTTTATAAGATATCCAATCCCCTTAGTGTCATTCACTATAAAATTAGACAATTTGGTGCTTATCATGTCCATAATTCCAACCTTTTCATTGTAAAAATTGTGGTTACCAGCATTTTCTTCCCCAGCTATCACCAGCAACCTATCTACAAGTTTCCTGACATCATCAACCCACACAAATTCTTTAGGCAGGGTGTTGTACTGTTTGATTCCACTACCTGTCTTGATCTGTGACCATATGGGCTTGATTAAGTTGTTGTATTTTGCTCCACTGCTAGACTTGACTCTTTTTTGTGTGGGATCATTGTTCTGGTATAGAGCATCTGATTTTATTAATATTTCTTTGTAATGCTCATAATCTTGATCTGTATAGCTGCCAGGCCTTTCCGAGTCATCAGTTCCCACAATCCAGGTGTGCCAGGATACTTAACAAAACCACCTTTTTCTCCAAGATGAGATTCTGAATATACAATTAGATCATCTCCCATAAATGTCACTCTAAAATTGCCAATTCTATGTATGATGCTACCATCACGCTCTGTGTCAGCATATAAGACAAAGACCTCATCTTTGTTGTCTTTAGGTGTGCTTAAATATTTTTGAGCAAGAAGACCCAATTCAATAGGATCCTGACTAGCTTCAATTCTTCGAGGAGCAACAGGACTATGTGTATGAATACTAGAAAGTGGGGTGATTGGATAATCTAATATGTTCCTAGCAGCTACAGGTACAAGCTCTGTTGTCAAATTTTGATTTTGCTCTGTAACAGTTTTGATATTTTTACCTAATTCACTAATAGCATCAATAATAGGCTGTTCTGTTTGCTTGTGTTGTTCATAGGTAGAATAGGTGCCAGGTAGAAGAAATCTATATTTTTGTGTCGGCCCTGTGAAAAGAAATTTCTAACCTTGTTTTGATTATCCAGTATAATGTCATCAAACACAACAACAGAATTATCGAGACATTCATGAAGTGGCTTAACATCTGGTTCAAAAGTGGCTCTATCCAGTCCATCATATAGCTTCATCAGCTGCTGATATTTTAATTGTTCCAAGCTCTTAGAGAAGACATACAAGTGCCTGTTTTTCCAGTCTAACCAGTTGGGTGCCAATAAAAAATTATCAATCATTAGTGTAGTTTTACCACAAGCCGATGGCCCAACAATAAGACATCTAATATTATCAGGCAGCAGCTTGCCATTTCTCTTAATCTGCTGTTCAGGATCTGGTAGCCTCTTTATAACATCCCAGGTGTTCATAGTATCACTTTGTCTGCCTCGATCCAGCTGTGTTCTGGGAGTCCTAGCCATTTGACAAGTATCTTGTTGCCTTTTCTGCGGATGATTTTTTCTATGAGATATGTGTCAGGCTGCTTAGTTTTGCTGTGTTCTTCTTCATAAAACCTGCCTTTGAGAATTTCTCCTCGGTGATCTTTTATTATATATGTGTATCGGATCCCAGGTTTAACTTGAACCACTGTAAATAATTCAGTGCTCCAGTTTCTGGTAAAGCCTCTTTTGAATATGTGCTTATATTTGCTGATTCTTACTTGATCACCTACCTTGTATTTGGCTTTTCTTGTTGTTGGCTGGTATCTAGGATAATAAACAGTACTGATTAATTTTTGCTCATCAGATGAAGTTACCTCGGAGGGCTTCATGTTAATTGTGGAATGGACCGAGTTGTTATATCTATCTAAAAGTTCTGGTAGGATACTGAGCCATTTATAATTACCTTGAAGTGTAAATTGTTTATACATATGATTTTTTAGGGTTTTGTTGAATCTTTCTACAATAGAGGCCTTGAGATCACTGTAACTCGAGTAATGTTGTATTGACTGGCTTTTAATAAATTGTTGGAACACCGAATTATAGAATTCTTTGCCATTCTCTGTTTGTAGATAGCGCGGTGATCTTCCACTCTGATTGATGATTGTCCTGAAGGCTTCTGTAACACATGCTCCAGTCTTGGATTTGAGTGGCACAGCCCAGGCATATTTTGAAAATGTATCTATGACAGTAAGTAGATACTTCTAGCCCTTGTTGATCTTGTCTAAGTTTTTCAGCTGTCCACTTGCCATCTCAACCAAGTCACACTGCCATAAATCATCTATGCCTTTTGTAACCACTGGCAGTCTCTTATAATTATTTCTGGCTTGTCTGTGTAATTCATCAACAATAATTTGTCTAGACATAGTATGTAAACAAGAATATTGCAACTATGGGATGTTCAGCAGCTGATACTACACGATTTTCTAAATATAATTTGTGTCCTATTTGTATATTGAATTCCAGAGAAACATCATCTTTCTAATGTATTGGGGTCTGTAAAATCCTCTAACTCTACACTGGTGACCTTTGGTTTGTTGTCAGCATTGGTTATTGATAAGGTAGGGTAGTGGTGTGCCTGTGGTTGTAGCCAATATTTGATCTTGATTGGTCTAAGTGTGTCCCCAACAAAAAACTGGTAATAAAATTGTGCAGGGGACAGCATATATATTTTGCCACCTGGTGTAAATGGTGAATCATATTCTTTGTTGGGGATACTGTACAATTCAAGAATTACTGTATGTTTAGGATTCTCGATTAGGCCAGTTATTTCTTGTTCTGCTGTAAGCAATCTACTTGTTACAGATTCAAGGTGCTCATTGATAGTCCTAACAACATCATCATGGCCTGGCTTGAACGTTATGTCCACAACAAGTTTTTTGTATTGTTGCACAATCTCTTGTAGCTGGGTGGCAAAAACAGACAGAGCATTTGCTTGGTTGGATTCCATGGTTCCTAGCTGTTGCTTGATATTAGCTACAATTTGCTGTAAATTTTCAACAACTGCCAATTTTGAATTTTGAGCAGTAAGATCATGGACTTGTCTTCTGATATCCTCAAACAAAGCATAAAGTTCATTAATATGTTGATTAGTTGGTAGAGTGGCCACTGTCTGAGTAAGTTGTTTGATCTCTGTCTGGATATTCTTGATATCTTCTGATTTCAATATGCGATTCACAGCTCTCTTAATATTTTTAAGTTCCTGTGATGTAGGCAGATTTGATACAGTATTTTGCAAAGATTCAAGTGCCAATTTCACATCATTTAATTCAGAAGCATCAGCCACACTACGCATAGCATCTTGAAGCAGGGCTATGTCTGCCTGAGTAGGTGTTGATTGTTGTAAAATTTCAAGTTTTGTTTGGATATCATCGATCAAGTGATGAAAATGAGATAGCTCAGATTCAGTGTTGAGGTTTTCAAGTTTTGTGATCTGTTGCTGGACACTGACAAGGATGTCTACAATACCAGGCAAGCGGGATTCTAGAGATTCTTGTACATTTGTCAAATCACTTTGCACTGCCGCTATGGTGCCTTCAAGCTGGGTTATGGTACTCTGAATTTTTTCCAAAATCTTCATATGTCTCAAGCTGCAGCTTGATGTTGGCAACACTACGAGTTATAGCACTCAGAGCATCAGAAGCTGGCAAGTTGTTCATAAAATTTTCAAATGTCTCAATTTTTTCTTTAACCTCAGCTATGGCATTGTTCAAGGGGTCCAGATTAGGTATCTGTAGTGATTGAATCTGTTCCTTTAGAGTGGAAATTACTAGATCAAAATCTTCTTGTGATTTTATGCTTTTGACAATTGTTTGGAGCTGTGTCTGGACATTATTAATCTGTTCTTCTAATTGTTGTTTCAATTGCTCAGAGTTGGTAGCCTGAGTCTTAAATTTGGCTTGAAGAGCTGCTACAGCCTCCTCTAAACTTTGAAAATTATCTAATGTAGCCAAGTCAGTATATTTTTGAAGCAGCAATTTGAGTTCTGAATCAATTTTAAGAAGAGGGTCCATGCATTGTGATTGTAAATTTGTAATTTGAGATTCTGAATATACAATTAGATCATCTCCCATAAATGTCACTCTAAAATTGCCAATTCTATGTATGATGCTACCATCACGCTCTGTGTCAGCATATAAGACAAAGACCTCATCTTTGTTGTCTTTAGGTGTGCTTAAATATTTTTGAGCAAGAAGACCCAATTCAATAGGATCCTGACTAGCTTCAATTCTTCGAGGAGCAACAGGACTATGTGTATGAATACTAGAAAGTGGGGTGATTGGATAAACTAATATGTTCCTAGCAGCTACAGGTACAAGCTCTGTTGTCAAATTTTGATTTTGCTCTGTAACAGTTTTGATATTTTTACCTAATTCACTAATAGCATCAATAATAGGCTGTTCTGTTTGCTTGTGTTGTTCATAGGTAGAATAGGTGCCAGGTAGAAGAAATCTATATTTTTGTGTCGGCCCTGTGTAAAGAAATTTCTAACCTTGTTTTGATTATCCAGTATAATGTCATCAAACACAACAACAGAATTATCGAGACATTCATGAAGTGGCTTAACATCTGGTTCAAAAGTGGCTCTATCCAGTCCATCATATAGCTTCATCAGCTGCTGATATTTTAATTGTTCCAAGCTCTTAGAGAAGACATACAAGTGCCTGTTTTTCCAGTCTAACCAGTTGGGTGCCAATAAAAAATTATCAATCATTAGTGTAGTTTTACCACAAGCCGATGGCACAACAATAAGACATCTAATATTATCAGGCAGCAGCTTGCCATTTCTCTTAATCTGCTGTTCAGGATCTGGTAGCCTCTTTATAACATCCCAGGTGTTCATAGTATCACTTTGTCTGCCTCGATCCAGCTGTGTTCTGGGAGTCCTAGCCATTTGACAAGTATCTTGTTGCCTTTTCTGCGGATGATTTTTTCTATGAGATATGTGTCAGGCTGCTTAGTTTTGCTGTGTTCTTCTTCATAAAACCTGCCTTTGAGAATTTCTCCTCGGTGATCTTTTATTATATATGTGTATCGGATCCCAGGTTTAACTTGAACCACTGTAAATAATTCAGTGCTCCAGTTTCTGGTAAAGCCTCTTTTGAATATGTGCTTATATTTGCTGATTCTTACTTGATCACCTACCTTGTATTTGGCTTTTCTTGTTGTTGGCTGGTATCTAGGATAATAAACAGTACTGATTAATCTTTGCTCATCAGATGAAGTTACCTCGGAGGGCTTCATGTTAATTGTGGAATGGACCGAGTTGTTATATCTATCTAAAAGTTCTGGTAGGATACTGAGCCATTTATAATTACCTTGAAGTGTAAATTGTTTATACATATGATTTTTTAGGGTTTTGTTGAATCTTTCTACAATAGAGGCCTTGAGATCACTGTAACTCGAGTAATGTTGTATTGACTGGCTTTTAATAAATTGTTGGAACACCGAATTATAGAATTCTTTGCCATTCTCTGTTTGTAGATAGCGCGGTGATCTTCCACTCTGATTGATGATTGTCCTGAAGGCTTCTGTAACACATGCTCCAGTCTTGGATTTGAGTGGCACAGCCCAGGCATATTTTGAAAATGTATCTATGACAGTAAGTAGATACTTCTAGCCCTTGTTGATCTTGTCTAAGTTTTTCAGCTGTCCACTTGCCATCTCAACCAAGTCACACTGCCATAAATCATCTATGCCTTTTGTAACCACTGGCAGTCTCTTATAATTATTTCTGGCTTGTCTGTGTAATTCATCAACAATAATTTGTCTAGACATAGTATGTAAACAAGAATATTGCAACTATGGGATGTTCAGCAGCTGATACTACACGATTTTCTAAATATAATTTGTGTCCTATTTGTATATTGAATTCCAGAGAAACATCATCTTTCTAATGTATTGGGGTCTGTAAAATCCTCTAACTCTACACTGGTGACCTTTGGTTTGTTGTCAGCATTGGTTATTGATAAGGTAGGGTAGTGGTGTGCCTGTGGTTGTAGCCAATATTTGATCTTGATTGGTCTAAGTGTGTCCCCAACAAAAAACTGGTAATAAAATTGTGCAGGGGACAGCATATATATTTTGCCACCTGGTGTAAATGGTGAATCATATTCTTTGTTGGGGATACTGTACAATTCAAGAATTACTGTATGTTTAGGATTCTCGATTAGGCCAGTTATTTCTTGTTCTGCTGTAAGCAATCTACTTGTTACAGATTCAAGGTGCTCATTGATAGTCCTAACAACATCATCATGGCCTGGCTTGAACGTTATGTCCACAACAAGTTTTTTGTATTGTTGCACAATCTCTTGTAGCTGGGTGGCAAAAACAGACAGAGCATTTGCTTGGTTGGATTCCATGGTTCCTAGCTGTTGCTTGATATTAGCTACAATTTGCTGTAAATTTTCAACAACTGCCAATTTTGAATTTTGAGCAGTAAGATCATGGACTTGTCTTCTGATATCCTCAAACAAAGCATAAAGTTCATTAATATGTTGATTAGTTGGTAGAGTGGCCACTGTCTGAGTAAGTTGTTTGATCTCTGTCTGGATATTCTTGATATCTTCTGATTTCAATATGCGATTCACAGCTCTCTTAATATTTTTAAGTTCCTGTGATGTAGGCAGATTTGATACAGTATTTTGCAAAGATTCAAGTGCCAATTTCACATCATTTAATTCAGAAGCATCAGCCACACTACGCATAGCATCTTGAAGCAGGGCTATGTCTGCCTGAGTAGGTGTTGATTGTTGTAAAATTTCAAGTTTTGTTTGGATATCATCGATCAAGTGATGAAAATGAGATAGCTCAGATTCAGTGTTGAGGTTTTCAAGTTTTGTGATCTGTTGCTGGACACTGACAAGGATGTCTACAATACCAGGCAAGCGGGATTCTAGAGATTCTTGTACATTTGTCAAATCACTTTGCACTGCCGCTATGGTGCCTTCAAGCTGGGTTATGGTACTCTGAATTTTTTCCAAAATCTTCATATGTCTCAAGCTGCAGCTTGATGTTGGCAACACTACGAGTTATAGCACTCAGAGCATCAGAAGCTGGCAAGTTGTTCATAAAATTTTCAAATGTCTCAATTTTTTCTTTAACCTCAGCTATGGCATTGTTCAAGGGGTCCGGATTAGGTATCTGTAGTGATTGAATCTGTTCCTTTAGAGTGGAAATTACTAGATCAAAATCTTCTTGTGATTTTATGCTTTTGACAATTGTTTGGAGCTGTGTCTGGACATTATTAATCTGTTCTTCTAATTGTTGTTTCAATTGCTCAGAGTTGGTAGCCTGAGTCTTAAATTTGGCTTGAAGAGCTGCTACAGCCTCCTCTAAACTTTGAAAATTATCTAATGTAGCCAAGTCAGTATATTTTTGAAGCAGCAATTTGAGTTCTGAATCAATTTTAAGAAGAGGGTCCATGCATTGTGATTGTAAATTTGTAATTTGAGATTCTGAATATACAATTAGATCATCTCCCATAAATGTCACTCTAAAATTGCCAATTCTATGTATGATGCTACCATCACGCTCTGTGTCAGCATATAAGACAAAGACCTCATCTTTGTTGTCTTTAGGTATGCTTAAATATTTTTGAGCAAGAAGACCCAATTCAATAGGATCCTGACTAGCTTCAATTCTTCGAGGAGCAACAGGACTATGTGTATGAATACTAGAAAGTGGGGTGATTGGATAATCTAATATGTTCCTAGCAGCTACAGGTACAAGCTCTGTTGTCAAATTTTGATTTTGCTCTGTAACAGTTTTGATATTTTTACCTAATTCACTAATAGCATCAATAATAGGCTGTTCTGTTTGCTTGTGTTGTTCATAGGTAGAATAGGTGCCAGGTAGAAGAAATCTATATTTTTGTGTCGGCCCTGTGTAAAGAAATTTCTAACCTTGTTTTGATTATCCAGTATAATGTCATCAAACACAACAACAGAATTATCGAGACATTCATGAAGTGGCTTAACATCTGGTTCAAAAGTGGCTCTATCCAGTCCATCATATAGCTTCATCAGCTGCTGATATTTTAATTGTTCCAAGCTCTTAGAGAAGACATACAAGTGCCTGTTTTTCCAGTCTAACCAGTTGGGTGCCAATAAAAAATTATCAATCATTAGTGTAGTTTTACCACAAGCCGATGGCCCAACAATAAGACATCTAATATTATCAGGCAGCAGCTTGCCATTTCTCTTAATCTGCTGTTCAGGATCTGGTAGCCTCTTTATAACATCCCAGGTGTTCATAGTATCACTTTGTCTGCCTCGATCCAGCTGTGTTCTGGGAGTCCTAGCCATTTGACAAGTATCTTGTTGCCTTTTCTGCGGATGATTTTTTCTATGAGATATGTGTCAGGCTGCTTAGTTTTGCTGTGTTCTTCTTCATAAAACCTGCCTTTGATAATTTCTCCTCGGTGATCTTTTATTATATATGTGTATCGGATCCCAGGTTTAACTTGAACCACTGTAAATAATTCAGTGCTCCAGTTTCTGGTAAAGCCTCTTTTGAATATGTGCTTATATTTGCTGATTCTTACTTGATCACCTACCTTGTATTTGGCTTTTCTTGTTGTTGGCTGGTATCTAGGATAATAAACAGTACTGATTAATCTTTGCTCATCAGATGAAGTTACCTCGGAGGGCTTCATGTTAATTGTGGAATGGACCGAGTTGTTATATCTATCTAAAAGTTCTGGTAGGATACTGAGCCATTTATAATTACCTTGAAGTGTAAATTGTTTATACATATGATTTTTTAGGGTTTTGTTGAATCTTTCTACAATAGAGGCCTTGAGATCACTGTAACTCGAGTAATGTTGTATTGACTGGCTTTTAATAAATTGTTGGAACACCGAATTATAGAATTCTTTGCCATTCTCTGTTTGTAGATAGCGCGGTGATCTTCCACTCTGATTGATGATTGTCCTGAAGGCTTCTGTAACACATGCTCCAGTCTTGGATTTGAGTGGCACAGCCCAGGCATATTTTGAAAATGTATCTATGACAGTAAGTAGATACTTCTAGCCCTTGTTGATCTTGTCTAAGTTTTTCAGCTGTCCACTTGCCATCTCAACCAAGTCACACTGCCATAAATCATCTATGCCTTTTGTAACCACTGGCAGTCTCTTATAATTATTTCTGGCTTGTCTGTGTAATTCATCAACAATAATTTGTCTAGACATAGTATGTAAACAAGAATATTGCAACTATGGGATGTTCAGCAGCTGATACTACACGATTTTCTAAATATAATTTGTGTCCTATTTGTATATTGAATTCCAGAGAAACATCATCTTTCTAATGTATTTGGGTCTGTAAAATCCTCTAACTCTACACTGGTGACCTTTGGTTTGTTGTCAGCATTGGTTATTGATAAGGTAGGGTAGTGGTGTGCCTGTGGTTGTAGCCAATATTTGATCTTGATTGGTCTAAGTGTGCCCCCAACAAAAAACTGGTAATAAAATTGTGCAGGGGACAGCATATATATTTTGCCACCTGGTGTAAATGGTGAATCATATTCTTTGTTGGGGATACTGTACAATTCAAGAATTACTGTATGTTTAGGATTCTCGATTAGGCCAGTTATTTCTTGTTCTGCTGTAAGCAATCTACTTGTTACAGATTCAAGGTGCTCATTGATAGTCCTAACAACATCATCATGGCCTGGCTTGAACGTTATATCCACAACAAGTTTTTTGTATTGTTGCACAATCTCTTGTAGCTGGGTGGCAAAAACAGACAGAGCATTTGCTTGGTTGGATTCCATGGTTCCTAGCTGTTGCTTGATATTAGCTACAATTTGCTGTAAATTTTCAACAACTGCCAATTTTGAATTTTGAGCAGTAAGATCATGGACTTGTCTTCTGATATCCTCAAACAAAGCATAAAGTTCATTAATATGTTGATTAGTTGGTAGAGTGGCCACTGTCTGAGTAAGTTGTTTGATCTCTGTCTGGATATTCTTGATATCTTCTGATTTCAATATGCGATTCACAGCTCTCTTAATATTTTTAAGTTCCTGTGATGTAGGCAGATTTGATACAGTATTTTGCAAAGATTCAAGTGCCAATTTCACATCATTTAATTCAGAAGCATCAGCCACACTACGCATAGCATCTTGAAGCAGGGCTATGTCTGCCTGAGTAGGTGTTGATTGTTGTAAAATTTCAAGTTTTGTTTGGATATCATCGATCAAGTGATGAAAATGAGATAGCTCAGATTCAGTGTTGAGGTTTTCAAGTTTTGTGATCTGTTGCTGGACACTGACAAGGATGTCTACAATACCAGGCAAGCGGGATTCTAGAGATTCTTGTACATTTGTCAAATCACTTTGCACTGCCGCTATGGTGCCTTCAAGCTGGGTTATGGTACTCTGAATTTTTTCCAAAATCTTCATATGTCTCAAGCTGCAGCTTGATGTTGGCAACACTACGAGTTATAGCACTCAGAGCATCAGAAGCTGGCAAGTTGTTCATAAAATTTTCAAATGTCTCAATTTTTTCTTTAACCTCAGCTATGGCATTGTTCAAGGGGTCCAGAATAGGTATCTGTAGTGATTGAATCTGTTCCTTTAGAGTGGAAATTACTAGATCAAAATCTTCTTGTGATTTTATGCTTTTGACAATTGTTTGGAGCTGTGTCTGGACATTATTAATCTGTTCTTCTAATTGTTGTTTCAATTGCTCAGAGTTGGTAGCCTGAGTCTTAAATTTGGCTTGAAGAGCTGCTACAGCCTCCTCTAAACTTTGAAAATTATCTAATGTAGCCAAGTCAGTATATTTTTGAAGCAGCAATTTGAGTTCTGAATCAATTTTAAGAAGAGGGTCCATGCATTGTGATTGTAAATTTGTAATTTGAGATTCTGAATATACAATTAGATCATCTCCCATAAATGTCACTCTAAAATTGCCAATTCTATGTATGATGCTACCATCACGCTCTGTGTCAGCATATAAGACAAAGACCTCATCTTTGTTGTCTTTAGGTGTGCTTAAATATTTTTGAGCAAGAAGACCCAATTCAATAGGATCCTGACTAGCTTCAATTCTTCGAGGAGCAACAGGACTATGTGTATGAATACTAGAAAGTGGGGTGATTGGATAATCTAATATGTTCCTAGCAGCTACAGGTACAAGCTCTGTTGTCAAATTTTGATTTTGCTCTGTAACAGTTTTGATATTTTTACCTAATTCACTAATAGCATCAATAATAGGCTGTTCTGTTTGCTTGTGTTGTTCATAGGTAGAATAGGTGCCAGGTAGAAGAAATCTATATTTTTGTGTCGGCCCTGTGTAAAGAAATTTCTAACCTTGTTTTGATTATCCAGTATAATGTCATCAAACACAACAACAGAATTATCGAGACATTCATGAAGTGGCTTAACATCTGGTTCAAAAGTGGCTCTATCCAGTCCATCATATAGCTTCATCAGCTGCTGATATTTTAATTGTTCCAAGCTCTTAGAGAAGACATACAAGTGCCTGTTTTTCCAGTCTAACCAGTTGGGTGCCAATAAAAAATTATCAATCATTAGTGTAGTTTTACCACAAGCCGATGGCCCAACAATAAGACATCTAATATTATCAGGCAGCAGCTTGCCATTTCTCTTAATCTGCTGTTCATGATCTGGTAGCCTCTTTATAACATCCCAGGTGTTCATAGTATCACTTTGTCTGCCTCGATCCAGCTGTGTTCTGGGAGTCCTAGCCATTTGACAAGTATCTTGTTGCCTTTTCTGCGGATGATTTTTTCTATGAGATATGTGTCAGGCTGCTTAGTTTTGCTGTGTTCTTCTTCATAAAACCTGCCTTTGAGAATTTCTCCTCGGTGATCTTTTATTATATATGTGTATCGGATCCCAGGTTTAACTTGAACCACTGTAAATAATTCAGTGCTCCAGTTTCTGGTAAAGCCTCTTTTGAATATGTGCTTATATTTGCTGATTCTTACTTGATCACCTACCTTGTATTTGGCTTTTCTTGTTGTTGGCTGGTATCTAGGATAATAAACAGTACTGATTAATTTTTGCTCATCAGATGAAGTTACCTCGGAGGGCTTCATGTTAATTGTGGAATGGACCGAGTTGTTATATCTATCTAAAAGTTCTGGTAGGATACTGAGCCATTTATAATTACCTTGAAGTGTAAATTGTTTATACATATGATTTTTTAGGGTTTTGTTGAATCTTTCTACAATAGAGGCCTTGAGATCACTGTAACTCGAGTAATGTTGTATTGACTGGCTTTTAATAAATTGTTGGAACACCGAATTATAGAATTCTTTGCCATTCTCTGTTTGTAGATAGCGCGGTGATCTTCCACTCTGATTGATGATTGTCCTGAAGGCTTCTGTAACACATGCTCCAGTCTTGGATTTGAGTGGCACAGCCCAGGCATATTTTGAAAATGTATCTATGACAGTAAGTAGATACTTCTAGCCCTTGTTGATCTTGTCTAAGTTTTTCAGCTGTCCACTTGCCATCTCAACCAAGTCACACTGCCATAAATCATCTATGCCTTTTGTAACCACTGGCAGTCTCTTATAATTATTTCTGGCTTGTCTGTGTAATTCATCAACAATAATTTGTCTAGACATAGTATGTAAACAAGAATATTGCAACTATCGGATGTTCAGCAGCTGATACTACACGATTTTCTAAATATAATTTGTGTCCTATTTGTATATTGAATTCCAGAGAAACATCATCTCTCTAATGTATTGGGGTCTGTAAAATCCTCTAACTCTACACTGGTGACCTTTGGTTTGTTGTCAGCATTGGTTATTGATAAGGTAGGGTAGTGGTGTGCCTGTGGTTGTAGCCAATATTTGATCTTGATTGGTCTAAGTGTGCCCCCAACAAAAAACTGGTAATAAAATTGTGCAGGGGACAGCATATATATTTTGCCACCTGGTGTAAATGGTGAATCATATTCTTTGTTGGGGATACTGTACAATTCAAGAATTACTGTATGTTTAGGATTCTCGATTAGGCCAGTTATTTCTTGTTCTGCTGTAAGCAATCTACTTGTTACAGATTCAAGGTGCTCATTGATAGTCCTAACAACATCATCATGGCCTGGCTTGAACGTTATGTCCACAACAAGTTTTTTGTATTGTTGCACAATCTCTTGTAGCTGGGTGGCAAAAACAGACAGAGCATTTGCTTGGTTGGATTCCATGGTTCCTAGCTGTTGCTTGATATTAGCTACAATTTGCTGTAAATTTTCAACAACTGCCAATTTTGAATTTTGAGCAGTAAGATCATGGACTTGTCTTCTGATATCCTCAAACAAAGCATAAAGTTCATTAATATGTTGATTAGTTGGTAGAGTGGCCACTGTCTGAGTAAGTTGTTTGATCTCTGTCTGGATATTCTTGATATCTTCTGATTTCAATATGCGATTCACAGCTCTCTTAATATTTTTAAGTTCCTGTGATGTAGGCAGATTTGATACAGTATTTTGCAAAGATTCAAGTGCCAATTTCACATCATTTAATTCAGAAGCATCAGCCACACTACGCATAGCATCTTGAAGCAGGGCTATGTCTGCCTGAGTAGGTGTTGATTGTTGTAAAATTTCAAGTTTTGTTTGGATATCATCGATCAAGTGATGAAAATGAGATAGCTCAGATTCAGTGTTGAGGTTTTCAAGTTTTGTGATCTGTTGCTGGACACTGACAAGGATGTCTACAATACCAGGCAAGCGGGATTCTAGAGATTCTTGTACATTTGTCAAATCACTTTGCACTGCCGCTATGGTGCCTTCAAGCTGGGTTATGGTACTCTGAATTTTTTCCAAAATCTTCATATGTCTCAAGCTGCAGCTTGATGTTGGCAACACTACGAGTTATAGCACTCAGAGCATCAGAAGCTGGCAAGTTGTTCATAAAATTTTCAAATGTCTCAATTTTTTCTTTAACCTCTGCTATGGCATTGTTCAAGGGGTCCAGAATAGGTATCTGTAGTGATTGAATCTGTTCCTTTAGAGTGGAAATTACTAGATCAAAATCTTCTTGTGATTTTATGCTTTTGACAATTGTTTGGAGCTGTGTCTGGACATTATTAATCTGTTCTTCTAATTGTTGTTTCAATTGCTCAGAGTTGGTAGCCTGAGTCTTAAATTTGGCTTGAAGAGCTGCTACAGCCTCCTCTAAACTTTGAAAATTATCTAATGTAGCCAAGTCAGTATATTTTTGAAGCAGCAATTTGAGTTCTGAATCAATTTTAAGAAGAGGGTCCATGCATTGTGATTGTAAATTTGTAATTTGAGATTCTGAATATACAATTAGATCATCTCCCATAAATGTCACTCTAAAATTGCCAATTCTATGTATGATGCTACCATCACGCTCTGTGGCAGCATATAAGACAAAGACCTCATCTTTGTTGTCTTTAGGTGTGCTTAAATATTTTTGAGCAAGAAGACCCAATTCAATAGGATCCTGACTAGCTTCAATTCTTCGAGGAGCAACAGGACTATGTGTATGAATACTAGAAAGTGGGGTGATTGGATAATCTAATATGTTCCTAGCAGCTACAGGTACAAGCTCTGTTGTCAAATTTTGATTTTGCTCTGTAACAGTTTTGATATTTTTACCTAATTCACTAATAGCATCAATAATAGGCTGTTCTGTTTGCTTGTGTTGTTCATAGGTAGAATAGGTGCCAGGTAGAAGAAATCTATATTTTTGTGTCGGCCCTGTGTAAAGAAATTTCTAACCTTGTTTTGATTATCCAGTATAATGTCATCAAACACAACAACAGAATTATCGAGACATTCATGAAGTGGCTTAACATCTGGTTCAAAAGTGGCTCTATCCAGTCCATCATATAGCTTCATCAGCTGCTGATATTTTAATTGTTCCAAGCTCTTAGAGAAGACATACAAGTGCCTGTTTTTCCAGTCTAACCAGTTGGGTGCCAATAAAAAATTATCAATCATTAGTGTAGTTTTACCACAAGCCGATGGCTCAACAATAAGACATCTAATATTATCAGGCAGCAGCTTGCCATTTCTCTTAATCTGCTGTTCATGATCTGGTAGCCTCTTTATAACATCCCAGGTGTTCATAGTATCACTTTGTCTGCCTCGATCCAGCTGTGTTCTGGGAGTCCTAGCCATTTGACAAGTATCTTGTTGCCTTTTCTGCGGATGATTTTTTCTATGAGATATGTGTCAGGCTGCTTAGTTTTGCTGTGTTCTTCTTCATAAAACCTGCCTTTGAGAATTTCTCCTCGGTGATCTTTTATTATATATGTGTATCGGATCCCAGGTTTAACTTGAACCACTGTAAATAATTCAGTGCTCCAGTTTCTGGTAAAGCCTCTTTTGAATATGTGCTTATATTTGCTGATTCTTACTTGATCACCTACCTTGTATTTGGCTTTTCTTGTTGTTGGCTGGTATCTAGGATAATAAACAGTACTGATTAATTTTTGCTCATCAGATGAAGTTACCTCGGAGGGCTTCATGTTAATTGTGGAATGGACCGAGTTGTTATATCTATCTAAAAGTTCTGGTAGGATACTGAGCCATTTATAATTACCTTGAAGTGTAAATTGTTTATACATATGATTTTTTAGGGTTTTGTTGAATCTTTCTACAATAGAGGCCTTGAGATCACTGTAACTCGAGTAATGTTGTATTGACTGGCTTTTAATAAATTGTTGGAACACCGAATTATAGAATTCTTTGCCATTCTCTGTTTGTAGTTAGCGCGGTGATCTTCCACTCTGATTGATGATTGTCCTGAAGGCTTCTGTAACACATGCTCCAGTCTTGGATTTGAGTGGCACAGCCCAGGCATATTTTGAAAATGTATCTATGACAGTAAGTAGATACTTCTAGCCCTTGTTGATCTTGTCTAAGTTTTTCAGCTGTCCACTTGCCATCTCAACCAAGTCACACTGCCATAAATCATCTATGCCTTTTGTAACCACTGGCAGTCTCTTATAATTATTTCTGGCTTGTCTGTGTAATTCATCAACAATAATTTGTCTAGACATAGTATGTAAACAAGAATATTGCAACTATCGGATGTTCAGCAGCTGATACTACACGATTTTCTAAATATAATTTGTGTCCTATTTGTATATTGAATTCCAGAGAAACATCATCTTTCTAATGTATTGGGGTCTGTAAAATCCTCTAACTCTACACTGGTGACCTTTGGTTTGTTGTCAGCATTGGTTATTGATAAGGTAGGGTAGTGGTGTGCCTGTGGTTGTAGCCAATATTTGATCTTGATTGGTCTAAGTGTGCCCCCAACAAAAAAACTGGTAATAAAATTGTGCAGGGGACAGCATATATATTTTGCCACCTGGTGTAAATGGTGAATCATATTCTTTGTTGGGGATACTGTACAATTCAAGAATTTAGGATTCTCGATTAGGCCAGTTATTTCTTGTTCTGCTGTAAGCAATCTACTTGTTACAGATTCAAGGTGCTCATTGATAGTCCTAACAACATCATCATGGCCTGGCTTGAACGTTATGTCCACAACAAGTTTTTTGTATTGTTGCACAATCTCTTGTAGCTGGGTGGCAAAAACAGACAGAGCATTTGCTTGGTTGGATTCCATGGTTCCTAGCTGTTGCTTGATATTAGCTACAATTTGCTGTAAATTTTCAACAACTGCCAATTTTGAATTTTGAGCAGTAAGATCATGGACTTGTCTTCTGATATCCTCAAACAAAGCATAAAGTTCATTAATATGTTGATTAGTTGGTAGAGTGGCCACTGTCTGAGTAAGTTGTTTGATCTCTGTCTGGATATTCTTGATATCTTCTGATTTCAATATGCGATTCACAGCTCTCTTAATATTTTTAAGTTCCTGTGATGTAGGCAGATTTGATACAGTATTTTGCAAAGATTCAAGTGCCAATTTCACATCATTTAATTCAGAAGCATCAGCCACACTACGCATAGCATCTTGAAGCAGGGCTATGTCTGCCTGAGTAGGTGTTGATTGTTGTAAAATTTCAAGTTTTGTTTGGATATCATCGATCAAGTGATGAAAATGAGATAGCTCAGATTCAGTGTTGAGGTTTTCAAGTTTTGTGATCTGTTGCTGGACACTGACAAGGATGTCTACAATACCAGGCAAGCGGGATTCTAGAGATTCTTGTACATTTGTCAAATCACTTTGCACTGCCGCTATGGTGCCTTCAAGCTGGGTTATGGTACTCTGAATTTTTTCCAAAATCTTCATATGTCTCAAGCTGCAGCTTGATGTTGGCAACACTACGAGTTATAGCACTCAGAGCATCAGAAGCTGGCAAGTTGTTCATAAAATTTTCAAATGTCTCAATTTTTTCTTTAACCTCAGCTATGGCATTGTTCAAGGGGTCCAGATTAGGTATCTGTAGTGATTGAATCTGTTCCTTTAGAGTGGAAATTACTAGATCAAAATCTTCTTGTGATTTTATGCTTTTGACAATTGTTTGGAGCTGTGTCTGGACATTATTAATCTGTTCTTCTAATTGTTGTTTCAATTGCTCAGAGTTGGTAGCCTGAGTCTTAAATTTGGCTTGAAGAGCTGCTACAGCCTCCTCTAAACTTTGAAAATTATCTAATGTAGCCAAGTCAGTATATTTTTGAAGCAGCAATTTGAGTTCTGAATCAATTTTAAGAAGAGGGTCCATGCATTGTGATTGTAAATTTGTAATTTGAGATTCTGAATATACAATTAGATCATCTCCCATAAATGTCACTCTAAAATTGCCAATTCTATGTATGATGCTACCATCACGCTCTGTGTCAGCATATAAGACAAAGACCTCATCTTTGTTGTCTTTAGGTGTGCTTAAATATTTTTGAGCAAGAAGACCCAATTCAATAGGATCCTGACTAGCTTCAATTCTTCGAGGAGCAACAGGACTATGTGTATGAATACTAGAAAGTGGGGTGATTGGATAATCTAATATGTTCCTAGCAGCTACAGGTACAAGCTCTGTTGTCAAATTTTGATTTTGCTCTGTAACAGTTTTGATATTTTTACCTAATTCACTAATAGCATCAATAATAGGCTGTTCTGTTTGCTTGTGTTGTTCATAGGTAGAATAGGTGCCAGGTAGAAGAAATCTATATTTTTGTGTCGGCCCTGTGTAAAGAAATTTCTAACCTTGTTTTGATTATCCAGTATAATGTCATCAAACACAACAACAGAATTATCGAGACATTCATGAAGTGGCTTAACATCTGGTTCAAAAGTGGCTCTATCCAGTCCATCATATAGCTTCATCAGCTGCTGATATTTTAATTGTTCCAAGCTCTTAGAGAAGACATACAAGTGCCTGTTTTTCCAGTCTAACCAGTTGGGTGCCAATAAAAAATTATCAATCATTAGTGTAGTTTTACCACAAGCCGATGGCCCAACAATAAGACATCTAATATTATCAGGCAGCAGCTTGCCATTTCTCTTAATCTGCTGTTCAGGATCTGGTAGCCTCTTTATAACATCCCAGGTGTTCATAGTATCACTTTGTCTGCCTCGATCCAGCTGTGTTCTGGGAGTCCTAGCCATTTGACAAGTATCTTGTTGCCTTTTCTGCGGATGATTTTTTCTATGAGATATGTGTCAGGCTGCTTAGTTTTGCTGTGTTCTTCTTCATAAAACCTGCCTTTGAGAATTTCTCCTCGGTGATCTTTTATTATATATGTGTATCGGATCCCAGGTTTAACTTGAACCACTGTAAATAATTCAGTGCTCCAGTTTCTGGTAAAGCCTCTTTTGAATATGTGCTTATATTTGCTGATTCTTACTTGATCACCTACCTTGTATTTGGCTTTTCTTGTTGTTGGCTGGTATCTAGGATAATAAACAGTACTGATTAATCTTTGCTCATCAGATGAAGTTACCTCGGAGGGCTTCATGTTAATTGTGGAATGGACCGAGTTGTTATATCTATCTAAAAGTTCTGGTAGGATACTGAGCCATTTATAATTACCTTGAAGTGTAAATTGTTTATACATATGATTTTTTAGGGTTTTGTTGAATCTTTCTACAATAGAGGCCTTGAGATCACTGTAACTCGAGTAATGTTGTATTGACTGGCTTTTAATAAATTGTTGGAACACCGAATTATAGAATTCTTTGCCATTCTCTGTTTGTAGATAGCGCGGTGATCTTCCACTCTGATTGATGATTGTCCTGAAGGCTTCTGTAACACATGCTCCAGTCTTGGATTTGAGTGGCACAGCCCAGGCATATTTTGAAAATGTATCTATGACAGTAAGTAGATACTTCTAGCCCTTGTTGATCTTGTCTAAGTTTTTCAGCTGTCCACTTGCCATCTCAACCAAGTCACACTGCCATAAATCATCTATGCCTTTTGTAACCACTGGCAGTCTCTTATAATTATTTCTGGCTTGTCTGTGTAATTCATCAACAATAATTTGTCTAGACATAGTATGTAAACAAGAATATTGCAACTATCGGATGTTCAGCAGCTGATACTACACGATTTTCTAAATATAATTTGTGTCCTATTTGTATATTGAATTCCAGAGAAACATCATCTTTCTAATGTATTGGGGTCTGTAAAATCCTCTAACTCTACACTGGTGACCTTTGGTTTGTTGTCAGCATTGGTTATTGATAAGGTAGGGTAGTGGTGTGCCTGTGGTTGTAGCCAATATTTGATCTTGATTGGTCTAAGTGTGCCCCCAACAAAAAACTGGTAATAAAATTGTGCAGGGGACAGCATATATATTTTGCCACCTGGTGTAAATGGTGAATCATATTCTTTGTTGGGGATACTGTACAATTCAAGAATTACTGTATGTTTAGGATTCTCGATTAGGCCAGTTATTTCTTGTTCTGCTGTAAGCAATCTACTTGTTACAGATTCAAGGTGCTCATTGATAGTCCTAACAACATCATCATGGCCTGGCTTGAACGTTATGTCCACAACAAGTTTTTTGTATTGTTGCACAATCTCTTGTAGCTGGGTGGCAAAAACAGACAGAGCATTTGCTTGGTTGGATTCCATGGTTCCTAGCTGTTGCTTGATATTAGCTACAATTTGCTGTAAATTTTCAACAACTGCCAATTTTGAATTTTGAGCAGTAAGATCATGGACTTGTCTTCTGATATCCTCAAACAAAGCATAAAGTTCATTAATATGTTGATTAGTTGGTAGAGTGGCCACTGTCTGAGTAAGTTGTTTGATCTCTGTCTGGATATTCTTGATATCTTCTGATTTCAATATGCGATTCACAGCTCTCTTAATATTTTTAAGTTCCTGTGATGTAGGCAGATTTGATACAGTATTTTGCAAAGATTCAAGTGCCAATTTCACATCATTTAATTCAGAAGCATCAGCCACACTACGCATAGCATCTTGAAGCAGGGCTATGTCTGCCTGAGTAGGTGTTGATTGTTGTAAAATTTCAAGTTTTGTTTGGATATCATCGATCAAGTGATGAAAATGAGATAGCTCAGATTCAGTGTTGAGGTTTTCAAGTTTTGTGATCTGTTGCTGGACACTGACAAGGATGTCTACAATACCAGGCAAGCGGGATTCTAGAGATTCTTGTACATTTGTCAAATCACTTTGCACTGCCGCTATGGTGCCTTCAAGCTGGGTTATGGTACTCTGAATTTTTTCCAAAATCTTCATATGTCTCAAGCTGCAGCTTGATGTTGGCAACACTACGAGTTATAGCACTCAGAGCATCAGAAGCTGGCAAGTTGTTCATAAAATTTTCAAATGTCTCAATTTTTTCTTTAACCTCAGCTATGGCATTGTTCAAGGGGTCCAGATTAGGTATCTGTAGTGATTGAATCTGTTCCTTTAGAGTGGAAATTACTAGATCAAAATCTTCTTGTGATTTTATGCTTTTGACAATTGTTTGGAGCTGTGTCTGGACATTATTAATCTGTTCTTCTAATTGTTGTTTCAATTGCTCAGAGTTGGTAGCCTGAGTCTTAAATTTGGCTTGAAGAGCTGCTACAGCCTCCTCTAAACTTTGAAAATTATCTAATGTAGCCAAGTCAGTATATTTTTGAAGCAGCAATTTGAGTTCTGAATCAATTTTAAGAAGAGGGTCCATGCATTGTGATTGTAAATTTGTAATTTGAGATTCTGAATATACAATTAGATCATCTCCCATAAATGTCACTCTAAAATTGCCAATTCTATGTATGATGCTACCATCACGCTCTGTGTCAGCATATAAGACAAAGACTTCATCTTTGTTGTCTTTAGGTGTGCTTAAATATTTTTGAGCAAGAAGACCCAATTCAATAGGATCCTGACTAGCTTCAATTCTTCGAGGAGCAACAGGACTATGTGTATGAATACTAGAAAGTGGGGTGATTGGATAATCTAATATGTTCCTAGCAGCTACAGGTACAAGCTCTGTTGTCAAATTTTGATTTTGCTCTGTAACAGTTTTGATATTTTTACCTAATTCACTAATAACATCAATAATAGGCTGTTCTGTTTGCTTGTGTTGTTCATAGGTAGAATAGGTGCCAGGTAGAAGAAATCTATATTTTTGTGTCGGCCCTGTGTAAAGAAATTTCTAACCTTGTTTTGATTATCCAGTATAATGTCATCAAACACAACAACAGAATTATCGAGACATTCATGAAGTGGCTTAACATCTGGTTCAAAAGTGGCTCTATCCAGTCCATCATATAGCTTCATCAGCTGCTGATATTTTAATTGTTCCAAGCTCTTAGAGAAGACATACAAGTGCCTGTTTTTCCAGTCTAACCAGTTGGGTGCCAATAAAAAATTATCAATCATTAGTGTAGTTTTACCACAAGCCGATGGCCCAACAATAAGACATCTAATATTATCAGGCAGCAGCTTGCCATTTCTCTTAATCTGCTGTTCATGATCTGGTAGCCTCTTTATAACATCCCAGGTGTTCATAGTATCACTTTGTCTGCCTCGATCCAGCTGTGTTCTGGGAGTCCTAGCCATTTGACAAGTATCTTGTTGCCTTTTCTGCGGATGATTTTTTCTATGAGATATGTGTCAGGCTGCTTAGTTTTGCTGTGTTCTTCTTCATAAAACCTGCCTTTGAGAATTTCTCCTCGGTGATCTTTTATTATATATGTGTATCGGATCCCAGGTTTAACTTGAACCACTGTAAATAATTCAGTGCTCCAGTTTCTGGTAAAGCCTCTTTTGAATATGTGCTTATATTTGCTGATTCTTACTTGATCACCTACCTTGTATTTGGCTTTTCTTGTTGTTGGCTGGTATCTAGGATAATAAACAGTACTGATTAATTTTTGCTCATCAGATGAAGTTACCTCGGAGGGCTTCATGTTAATTGTGGAATGGACCGAGTTGTTATATCTATCTAAAAGTTCTGGTAGGATACTGAGCCATTTATAATTACCTTGAAGTGTAAATTGTTTATACATATGATTTTTTAGGGTTTTGTTGAATCTTTCTACAATAGAGGCCTTGAGATCACTGTAACTCGAGTAATGTTGTATTGACTGGCTTTTAATAAATTGTTGGAACACCGAATTATAGAATTCTTTGCCATTCTCTGTTTGTAGATAGCGCGGTGATCTTCCACTCTGATTGATGATTGTCCTGAAGGCTTCTGTAACACATGCTCCAGTCTTGGATTTGAGTGGCACAGCCCAGGCATATTTTGAAAATGTATCTATGACAGTAAGTAGATACTTCTAGCCCTTGTTGATCTTGTCTAAGTTTTTCAGCTGTCCACTTGCCATCTCAACCAAGTCACACTGCCATAAATCATCTATGCCTTTTGTAACCACTGGCAGTCTCTTATAATTATTTCTGGCTTGTCTGTGTAATTCATCAACAATAATTTGTCTAGACATAGTATGTAAACAAGAATATTGCAACTATCGGATGTTCAGCAGCTGATACTACACGATTTTCTAAATATAATTTGTGTCCTATTTGTATATTGAATTCCAGAGAAACATCATCTTTCTAATGTATTGGGGTCTGTAAAATCCTCTAACTCTACACTGGTGACCTTTGGTTTGTTGTCAGCATTGGTTATTGATAAGGTAGGGTAGTGGTGTGCCTGTGGTTGTAGCCAATATTTGATCTTGATTGGTCTAAGTGTGCCCCCAACAAAAAAACTGGTAATAAAATTGTGCAGGGGACAGCATATATATTTTGCCACCTGGTGTAAATGGTGAATCATATTCTTTGTTGGGGATACTGTACAATTCAAGAATTACTGTATGTTTAGGATTCTCGATTAGGCCAGTTATTTCTTTTTCTGCTGTAAGCAATCTACTTGTTACAGATTCAAGGTGCTCATTGATAGTCCTAACAACATCATCATGGCCTGGCTTGAACGTTATGTCCACAACAAGTTTTTTGTATTGTTGCACAATCTCTTGTAGCTGGGTGGCAAAAACAGACAGAGCATTTGCTTGGTTGGATTCCATGGTTCCTAGCTGTTGCTTGATATTAGCTACAATTTGCTGTAAATTTTCAACAACTGCCAATTTTGAATTTTGAGCAGTAAGATCATGGACTTGTCTTCTGATATCCTCAAACAAAGCATAAAGTTCATTAATATGTTGATTAGTTGGTAGAGTGGCCACTGTCTGAGTAAGTTGTTTGATCTCTGTCTGGATATTCTTGATATCTTCTGATTTCAGTATGCGATTCACAGCTCTCTTAATATTTTTAAGTTCCTGTGATGTAGGCAGATTTGATACAGTATTTTGCAAAGATTCAAGTGCCAATTTCACATCATTTAATTCAGAAGCATCAGCCACACTACGCATAGCATCTTGAAGCAGGGCTATGTCTGCCTGAGTAGGTGTTGATTGTTGTAAAATTTCAAGTTTTGTTTGGATATCATCGATCAAGTGATGAAAATGAGATAGCTCAGATTCAGTGTTGAGGTTTTCAAGTTTTGTGATCTGTTGCTGGACACTGACAAGGGTGTTTACAATACCAGGCAAGCGGGATTCTAGAGATTCTTGTACATTTGTCAAATCACTTTGCACTGCCGCTATGGTGCCTTCAAGGTGGGTTATGGTACTCTGAATTTTTTCCAAAATCTTCATATGTCTCAAGCTGCAGCTTGATGTTGGCAACACTACGAGTTATAGCACTCAGAGCATCAGAAGCTGGCAAGTTGTTCATAAAATTTTCAAATGTCTCAATTTTTTCTTTAACCTCAGCTATGGCATTGTTCAAGGGGTCCAGATTAGGTATCTGTAGTGATTGAATCTGTTCCTTTAGAGTGGAAATTACTAGATCAAAATCTTCTTGTGATTTTATGCTTTTGACAATTGTTTGGGGCTGTCTGGACGTTATTAATCTGTTCTTCTAATTGTTGTTTCAATTGCTCAGAGTTGGTAGCCTGAGTCTTAAATTTGGCTTGAAGAGCTGCTACAGCCTCCTCTAAACTTTGAAAATTATCTAATGTAGCCAAGTCAGTATATTTTTGAACCAGCAATTTGAGTTCTGAATCAATTTTAAGAAGAGGGTCCATGCATTGTGATTGTAAATTTGTAATTTCTAGTTGAAGACTGGCATTAAGTGTGGTTTGTAAAGCTTGTAAATCACATCTTAATTTTTTGACTCTGACATCAAGCATCAGAATCTCATCACTGTGATCTTCATGCCTTGTATGGCCAAATATATCATTAGGCATTTTTGTTTCAGTGGTTATTTATTATAAAATATCTAATTCTTAATTCTATAAAAAAAGGTATAAGCTTGTCATAGGATCTTGGGACCTCAATATATAAGCAGTCACCAGCAGAAACAGTATATACAGTGCCAGAAACCATGTTTGAGTGCTTAATTCTATAAATATTTCTCCCTATTGAAACTTTGACATTACCCTCGGGAGTTGTAATAAATTGTAATTGACCACCTACAGGTAACTGGTAGTGATTTAAATTATTGTTAAATATGTACAATGTTTTACCTGTTTCATCATCAACATCTGTAAGTATGCTGTTCAGATGAATAATTAACAAACCACTTAGTTTATATATCATAGATTGTATATCAGAAGAGGGTGCTGGTGTTGGCAGGTTCATAATAGCCTGTTTTTTGAACCCAAATAAGTTCATTGCCATGTTTTTTTATTTCAAATCATGCTCTGTAATTTGGCATTGATTCCCACTTTTCAAATCACAATGACCCCATGGTAGAGTATGTATGCCACATGATAAAATGCATCTCTTATCATCATGTGGGTCCAGAGCAATTTTTCTTACAACATTTGTAGTCAACAAGTGATCCACACTCTGAATTCTCCATTCTGATGTTCTGATTAAACTCTGGGTTTTGAGACAATTTTTGTAATCTTCAAATTCAAGCTCTTTGTCCACAGTTACTCTGCCAATGCTCTTGGCTTTTTTTGCAACAACACCACTACATGTTTCAAAGCTGTACATCTTGGCCTTTAACCCAGCAAATGCCACAATAACATCACCAAGTGTCTCATCTTTTAACTTGCCAGGCACCTTTTTGTTGTGGGGTTGAATCTTTGTATGTTCACTGGTATCAAAATATTCAAGCAATGCAGGCTGGGACATATCTTGATAGACATCTTCTGTCTGAATATCAAGAATAAAGCTATCTGTGTCCATGTACATCAGTTTTACACGATCAACATAAATAGGCTTCAGCACATCATAATAGAGCTTTAACATGTGTAATTTGGCCAATTCCAATATCACAGCCCCTACATAAATAGGCTTATCAAACTTAATCTTTGTTTTTTCATATTAAAAAGTGCCATATTCTCATCATAAATTTTTCTGTAGTTGAAATTAGGCTTTGCAATCAATTTTTTGCTCTGGCTGGGGTCAGTAATTAATTTAACATCAGTATGTTTTCTGACATTTTCTATGGTTTTGCCATACACTGAATTGACCATCAATTTAAACAAGGTCTTATCAAATTTGCTTACTGCAGATGTTCGAAGCTCTGTGTTTGTATCAATATATGGCTTCAACCATCTTGAGTGCCTGAACCTCAAAACTTTGCCAACTTTGGTCACTTGAATACCATGATGCATCAGGAACTGGAGGTTTTGGTAATATATGACATAACCCTGTTTTGGCTCTAGAGTCATCATTAGCTTCTTCTGTTTAGAGCCAGGTGAACACTTAACCTCAGGAATTGGGGGCAGATCAGAAAATGTGTTGTGTAAATCATCAGGAATTGTCAGATCAACTTCTAAGAACAGGCCATAGTGACTGTCATCAGAATCCTGAAGATCTTCAATATTGAAATCTTCAACCCACTCAAGCCCTGCATATGGCAGTTTATCCATCATAGCATAACCATACAGGCTGTTGGCATCCACATAAAGTATATAATTTGATGGCAGTGCTGGATCATAATTGGGAATATACTTGTTATTTGATCTGGCATATCTCTGAGAACATTGCACCATGCCTCCTCTTATACATCGCTCCATAAACAGATACATGTCCTGATCCTGGATCAGATCCAATTGCATTTTAGTGTTTAAAAACATTGCAGACCATGCTAGGCCTGGTGCACTGTAAAAATACATTGGATCCACCTTATAATTTTTCATCGATGATTTTCTAAATGCCTGAAGTATATCAGCTAAGAGAGTCACATCAAGTTTTAAATATGCCTTATGATAATCACCAAATATCTGGCATTTTAAATTGTTCCACATCAACTGAGCATGGTGATAATCATCATCAGTAATTCCAGATGCCCTGAGTTTACTGTAGAATGCTTGTTTTGGTGGCAGAGTACACTCATCAAATTTAGAAAAATTTGTAACATAATCATATGGGTATACACCCTTCCGCCTAATTAATTTCAGGTCCTGATTAGGAAACATAGCACATGTGATTTTGAATTGATCATCAGATAATTGACTGGCCAGTGTAGCCAGGCTAGCGGACAGAATTCTGTAGGAATCAAGAAATCTTAAGTGAATGGGAACACCATTAACTTTAATTATCTTGCTAATGGCTATATATTCTCATCATTTTCTGCTAAAATATTTAAATTCTGCTTGTCAAACCCCTCGTACCTGCTCAGATGATGAAAATCATAATTAGATGCACCATGGCAAAATATAGGGACAAATTTTGGTCTCTGGATCTTAATATTACAGCTATTACACAGGGCCATTTTGAATTTACCATCTGTATGAGAATGGTGATGCACCTTGATATTTGTATCTGAAAATTCAGAATCACATACCGGGCATTTTTCTGCATTGTTGTAATCTTCAATCTGATCTTCTGTTAAAGGCAATATGGGTTTTGATTTTAATAAGATATTAGATGCTATGTTATGGCACTCATTTTCTATTCTATGTGCAAATTCTTTGATGGCATCTGGTCCCATGTATAAATATTCTTCACTAAGAACACCATCCTGTACAACAACATAATAAAAACTAGAAGGTTTATGTAGCTGGTATGATGTAATTGAAGATTCATCAGGATCTGGGCTGCAGAATGCAAGAGGTTTGAGGTTTGATTCAAAATCACAGACTATATATGCTGGGTGCTCCAACAAGGCTTCAAATTTTTTGAATTTGGCATTTTCATTTGGCCTAGGCATAGCCATATAAACAGGTTTATGGTTGCCACAGTATTTCAGATGCTCAACTAACTTGTTTTTAGCAATTTCTGCATTCACTTCACAAACACCATTCACCATTTTTCTACCATCAAATACAGTCAAACATCTTCTACACAACTTGAATATTGTATTAGATTTGCCTTGTTGTTTTCTGACTAAAGCTTCAAGACTGTGTATCAGAGTGTAATGGTGTGTGCCATCCTCTTCAATTAAGAGCAGATCAATCGGAACAGCAGAATCATCATCAAGTGTACTGATTCTGAGAGGTTCTATAAAGCAATTGCCACGGCCAATAGAACAATTAAAAACATTAATAGATAATTGTTTACCATTGATATCCCTGGCCTTTTTTTTTCAAATTTATCAATATTCTGAACAGACATTGGATATTCTAAGCCCTTCATAGCATCATCAAAATTGTGTTCATATTGTTTATAATAAGTTATTCTCTGAGGATTCCTTAAAACTGGATACAAAGCAGCTAAAATACACCACAGAAAACATTTCTCATCATTATTTTCTATGTTAACCACGGCTTTTTTGTTTTTGATATTGGCAGGTAATGGCAGATATGTAGAACCTTGTAATGGGCTGAATTCAGAAATATTAATATATAACTTGTGTGGAGATCCACATAGGCTCCAACCCGATTCTTTTGCAGCAAATTCAGAGTGTTTAATATTCAATTGATCTATCAAACTGCTTATTATTTTGTCTGAATTTGTATTTGAATATATAGCTACAGTTTCTGTTATGTGTGGCTGTGTAAATTTTGTGCCATTTGGTTTCTTATATTGTGTAAACAATTTGAGGGACAGCTTATAAGAGCCATTTTGTGCATTTAGAATTGCCTGCACATCAGCATTTATACTGTTCAAAAAATACTTAATGGCACATGTTGGCTCTGATTCAAAACAGTGATCCCTAAGTTGGCTATTAAAACTGCTATGGATAGGTGGTGCATAGCGTGGCTGCTTTGCTGCTCTAGCATTAACAGGTGTTTCAAGCTTCCTTTTCAGACCAGATGAAGATGGCTGTGAGGGCAATATTGGTGACTGTACATAACAAGTACACTTATGCCTATTGTAATATGCTTTGCTTAATATTTTATGGCATTTTGGGCATATTTTTGTGGGTGTTCTGCATTTTCTGGATCACAATTATGCCGGTGCCTAGCCCAATTAGAACTTGAAATATTTTTTTTACACTGATCGCAATATTTCAAGTTTGGCATTTTTATTGTTTATTTATATAAAATTTCTTGCTCCAAAAAAACAGAACTATGGATAGTATGCCAAAACAATTATAACAGCAGTTAGTGGCTGAGCTGGTGCTTTTATACCCAGACAACAGCAATAACTAGGCTCTTGTGATCCCCAATATAGAGTAGTTTTGCTCTATTATGCTGTTGTAAAACACACTTTACCAGGTATCAAACCCGGGAGCTATCAGCTGGATATCAGCTAAGTACAGTCAAAGTTGGACTTTAAATCTGCAGTGAATATTCTCAAAATTTCACGTGTGGGGATATTATTCTGTCACATGTATTTTAATCTCATACACTTTACCAGGCCTCAAACCCGGGAGCCTCTTGATTACAAGGCAATAATACCAACACTTTGCCATCAGGAAGGCCTACACACTCTACCAGGTATCAGACCCGGGAGCTCTTGATTACAAGGCAGCAATATTAACACTTCTCCATGGGGAGGCCTCAAACCCAGGAGCCTTTGATTACAAGGCATATAAGCCATGGGGCTATGCCCACGCTCTACTGAGTATCAGACCCAGGAGCCTCTTGATTACAAGGCATATAAGCCATGGGGCTATGCCCACGCTCTACTGAGTATCAGACCCAGGAGCTATGAGCTGGATATCAGCTAAATACAGTCAAAGTTGGACTTTGAACTTGCAGTGAATATTCTCAAAGTCTCACGTGTGTATATATTATTTCAGAGCAAAGCCTTTTGGAATTGGACTCAGGTCTGCATGCTGTCATACAAAGGAGTAATGTTCTTTTAGTAAGAATTTCCCCCTATTACACAGAAATATTAATTGAAGTTTCATGCCTGATAGGTTCTGAGTGAAGGACATGGTAATGTGGATTAATATATGTTGCACAAGATAAAACCAGACGGTGAACAATTAACATATTTAATATAAACTGGACGTTATGTCCGAAACATTCAAATACATTGAACCATGAAATAGCAAGCATATACACAGAATATATCTGCTTATGATTTATCTTCTTCTGGCTGTGAAGACCAAGCCTTGTAGCCATACGCTTAATACCTGGACCGTATCAATGCCCTTCCAGTGAATTGGAGTCAATGGCATGTGTCAGGCCTGCATGATAGCATGCAAAGGGAATTTTCCCTAGAATTGCACAGAAATATCAATAATACCCCCTTTCAGCTTATTTTTCTTTTTCCCATGCGTGCCAGCAATAATAGAATATGAAAGCCCCCAAGCGTGCATAATTTATCTCCCCGATCATAACTGTCTGACAGACTAATGTATTTCTGAGCTAAGTAATTACTGCCCCGGGCAATAAACTGATCAAAGATTAGGAAGAAAGCAGGTAACAGTTCAATTTGCAGCCTGCCTTTTTCCAAGGTAATCCTGTATTGTATTAGATCTGTAAGTTGTTAGAGCATGAGGATATGAGCATTTTTGGCTTAGTTTTAAGTGTAGCTATAATAATATCAACAGGGGCATATTTTTAACAAGCTTATGGACAACAATCTCACAGATGTAGCTTTTGCACAGATGGCCAAATCAATCTGTTGAGGCTTCTTCATTTGTACACTAGAATTCAGGATTCTTGGGATTTTGACAGAGTAGCACACTGTAAGCAATAAGATCATATGGACAACTTGACATAATTTTAAGTGTAGGCAAATCTGTCTGTTGAGGGTTCTTCATTTGTACACTAGGATTCAGGGTTCTTGGGATTGACAGCATAGCACACTTGAGCAATTGGGGCATATGGGCATCTTGGCATAGTTTTAAGTGTAGCCAAATCAGTCTGTTTAATCAAATGACCTCTTCATTTGTTGTGCCAATAATAGTACAAATACCACTACTTGTACGTCTGTTGAGCATCAAAGAGTCTAACAATTGAAGTTTTGGTATGATCGGAGATGTCGTGTTGGCAATTTTCTTAAGTAAAAATTTGCTCGCAAGATATTTAACTCTAAGTTTGTATGGTGGATCTCCCACTTCTACGAAAGTTGCTTGTTTTGGAGTTCCTTTCCAAAGGCCATAAATCCTGGATAAACTGCTATATTGGATAGAAGATAACGTGTTAAAAGCCCAACTTTGATTATCATTGTACATAAAGGAACCATACTCTAGTCTTGAGTTTAGCATCTGTTTATGGATCTGATGTAATAATTTAGGATCAGCACCCCACTGTTTCTTAACTGTCAACATTTGTATTATGTTAAACACTTGAGATCCCTTACATTGTGCCAGTAACAAGAAGTTTTGTAATGTGATAAAGTTCAAACTTTAAATGTGCCACGGCAACACTGAGTGATAGGAAAGTAAAATAAATTGATGTTTTCCTGAAATGTATATTAAGTAAATAATGGTGTAAATAGGTGGTGTTAGTGTCATGTAGCCTGTGCTTCACTTTGATTAAATAGATAACTAGACTGGACAGAGCTCAGTTGATATCGGGACTGAGTAGTGTGAACTTCGTGCTTTCTACCACAAGATGGATACGCCCCGCAGGATGTTCCCAATTGTCAAACAAATGAAAGAGAGGCTGAAGTTGAACAGTACTAAAGTGAAGACGTTAAGAGAACCAGTGCCTAAACCTAAAGGACCCATCACACGGCAAGTTAAGTTAATACCTCCCCCTCTACACGATCCAGAAGTTCCTAAGAAGAGAAGGAACCTGATGACCCATTTGATGAGGATGAGGAATATTGCTGCCGAAGATATTAAGAAGGGATATAGTTCCTTGCCGTATTCTCCCTCACGATCAGGATTAGTGGATCTGAGCAAAGTCGTTCCTAGAGCCTGCCAACCTGTACGAGTTAGTATGGACTTATCAGCTCCTAGCTCATCTAGCCCTGTGATTGAAGGAAGAAAACCCAAAGCAATTGTGGTTCCGAGAAAGTTACCTATGCTCGTTGAAACAGTATCCTCCGGAGCAGTACTCTTGGAGCAAGAAAACGAAATCAACGAACAGAAATTTGAAGTTTTGAGTGACCAATCTAGTGCCCTGATTCGACCCTGGATCGAACGAGTTCAACGCTTAGAAGCGGAAAAACGAAAGTTTGAATCCGAGATGCGGGACCTGACACATGCTGAGTATGTATGGACTACCCCAGAGCCTGTTCCAAGGAAGGACAGTACCGAGAACGATCTGCAGGTCAATCAACCCATAGTGTCTACCCGGAGGGAAGTCACTGCTCTATCAGATCCTCAGGAAGCTACACTGAAAGCTCACGACTCGCAACTCTTGGTTGAAGTAAATTGGAATGGTGACGAATTGTTATTGGCTCAGCAGTTGAAAATGACTTTGGGAGACATCCCAAGGCCATATATGCAGACAATCTCTGTCCTGCGAAATTGTCATATTCGAGTGCCCCGAAGGTTTCCCTTAAGATTTTTAAAACGATACGGACTTTTAGCTTAAAGAGTTGATTAAAACACAGTGGATTAGTAATATTAAAATGTAACCTTCTTTGAGTTCTAAACCTAGTACTTCCATTGTTGTAAAGATTGGATTGGTCGTGTTTATCTCTCATGTAACTTGTTATTTGATATGAACCTCACGCCTCATATCCATGTGCCGTTAATTATTCTGGGTTATTTTATATTAGTTAGTTCTTATTATTTGATATTTAATATTTCATAATTTTTGATAAATAGAAAGATTATTACTAGACTTATATAATCCACTAATATTTTCTTTATTGTAACAATAAGTGTAAACGCAGCCTAATGTAATAATCTATATGTTAATTTTCTGACCGAATCTTTAATATTGGATATGTAAATCTGTGTTCTTTCACGGCAGAAAAATGTTTATGATTTAGATTGACATAGATTTCGTTTAACAACAATGGGAAGATCGAATCTGTTCTTTTAAGTTTAATGTATTCAATAAGGTTCAAGTTGCAACGGGGAATGATTAGAGTTTAGTCCTTATTAACAGAGATGAATCGTTCCCCTTATACAATTTTATTTGGTTTTGCTGCAACGTGGAAATTAGTTCAACTTTGATATTGAGATTGTGAATATAGACATTGATGAGTATTTAGTTTTTGGAAATGTCGCAAGTCGCGCTGTGCAAATTACGTAATGCTTAACAAGTGAGCATCGATTGGAAAGGTATATAAGTAAATGCGGAGCTTAGTTTGCACGCATTCCATCAGCGTCGGCTCTACGATATAAACATCTAATGACACTTGGGAATAAATATACCTGTATTTCGCCAAGCACAATTTATACTTCGAAATTTATAATGTTATGGGACGACAGGTTAGGATAGGCCGAAATCCTTTGAGGTTAATGACGCCTGCCTATTGGACATGTATTTGTCACTGTTGACCCATATATTCTCATTCTTACGGAAAAATGATAGAATTTCAGATCTCCGAACTTTATTTTGGCCTTCTTCAAAATTTATTCAACGTAGACTTATTTGGGCAAGGAAGCAAAACTAGACATGTAATGCAATATGTCTCGTTTTTCAATGGAAATGTCATCATTGGAGTGTATCTTGTTGCAAGCTCTGCCTATTAACGTTTCTCGATCCCAAGTACTCAGTGGAGCCCGTAGATTCTATTCTGTTTAAAAATCCTGCCCGTATTAACATCGACACTCGTGACACATTTTGGTCGCAATACTGTAGGAAGGGGCACGTACGAATGTTTTTGTCTGCTACTGAATGGTAGGCCGTAAGCTTCGTCTACGGTTGCAAAAACGACAGGGTTCTCTTCCCTGGTACGGCTTCCTCCTAGCGACGCACATACACACGTAACTATTCCCTGCACATATACATATTTGGATTTTTCCCGTGGAGACATGCAGCAAATTAGAATTCTGGATTCATCGAATCTAATATTAACGAACAGGGGATTCTGTATTTATTTTAAATTTAAGGATATTCATGGACTGTAAATTGTAACTTGAGTGTAATGTAAGCTTTCGTATGTATTGGAAATAAACCATCTCCTGGATAAAAATGAATGAAAAGAAAGGTCAAAGTAACCTCCCAGAAGATGCAGTTGCCAATCTTAAAATTTGAGAATAGTCGTTCATTTATTTCATGATTCACCAACAACACCCTTAAGTTCTCAATGCTTTATTCACCAAGCCTGTACCTGAGAGGGGTCAGAGTATCCCATTTAGCCGTCTGAGTTTTAGCGGAGGTGAAATTAGAACATAAGGTATTTGGAAGATTGAGGCAGGCTAGGATTACCATAACTTGCAGCTCTCTGTGTGTGTGTTACTGAAAGGTTATCTATAGTGGAGAGTGAAATAACACACAGTTATAGTTATATGAACATACATATATATATGTTACGCAGATGAATTGCGTCTTACATTAAGCTAAGGTCAACCCTCATGCGTGAATAAGCGCGCGTAACGGCCATAGTAAGTCTCGCAGGTAGGTAAGACGAGCAGAGCCACGCTCGCTGTGAAAGAGGTTGAGTTGACAGTAGCGTCGAGACGTTCGTCGCGTCCAGTTTAGCAGCTGCCGTGCGACCGATCAGTGGTTGTACGTTTTTCTTCGCCTGTGCCTCATTTGTCCACAGTATATTTGGATATACAACTCTACGTCCGACTGGAAGTCACGTCGTCCTTTGGCAAGTAGTGGCACAGCTGCCATTGCGTGCGTCCGTGACATATTAATATTAGGTTGTAATCTTAATTGAATTTTGTATTGAAAAGAAATCTTTCTCATTAAAATATGTTATATAGAGGTGATAAATTTTAAATCTAAAGATTTTCCCCGAAGGGAGGGGTTATTGTAACGAACCCGTCTCGTACGAGTCGCACCTCTATTTTTGTGACCTTTCTGATAAAAATATGCAATTAGAAATGAATCAATTTAAAAACAGGTTACACCTGTAATTTGGAAAACTTACATAATATTTAATGTAAGAATATACTTTTAATAGTTTATATTTCTTCCACTTGCTTACGCTAGCGTCGCCGACCCAATATAAAGGCGAGAGCGGGGCTAGCATCTCACTTTGACTCCGTCTGCGGACGAGAGAAGTAGGGCTCTGCCTACGGGCAAGAGGTAAACTCCTCCTAACAGGAGAGAGAAAAAGTTATCCCACTCGACCTTCTGGTGAGAGAAATTTACTCCACTTTAGTGTGAGAGGACCCACTCCCCTTTCGGGCGAGAGATTTTTAGGTAACCAGACCTTTTTCTTTCATAAAACCCCGTCATCTCGACGTTGGGGATGGTAACAGCGAAACCCCGTCTCCTCGATGCTGGGAAATTCGCTTCTTAGAATCTATTGCTTAGTTTTTGGCCTGTTACTCCTACATGTAAACAAAAAGCTGTTTCCAAGGTTACACTAATTTTTCTCTTTTAGATGCTTTGTTTATAAACGCTTTGTGATTGTTTTTCTACAAAGAGTACTAGGTATCATATACGAAGTTGTATGGGTTTATCTGTACCCTTTTCTTTAAGGGTTAAAAGTTTTATAGTTCATCTACAAAAGGCCTTAACTATATGGAGAGGTCCAAATATGAATATATATATATATATATATATATCTGTATCTGTGAAACTATAAGTTGGATGTATAAACCTACTGTAAAAGGGTCTAAGTTCCTTTCTTGCTTAAGTTTGTGATGAAATAAACCTTTATATGTTTTAGTTAATTTTGAGTTGTCAATGAACTTAACTGGTCAACTACGTCATAGCCCACTAAGTGCTCTTTTATTTTCCCGAACCCTGAGTAAAATGGAGTCTCATGCCACCGCTGGAGAAAAGGTTAGCATTATGGGTAGACTTGAAACACTTAGCTAACTAAGCTATTGGTCTTTCTCCCCCGAGTGGACTGTTACAACCTATTATGTTTCAACCGATGTAGTAGACTTCATTTTACAATCGTTGGTGGTCTAGCTAGTGACCTCATCAGTGTGAAATCACGTGTAACTTACGTAACTTGTTTGCATGCACAAAGTTGTGATTCGTAGCCAAAATACTCCCCATGAGGAAATGCGATGAGGTAAAACTACGAAGTGCGATTAACTGGTTTATTTGATCTTAGCATATCCTTTGTGTGAGTCACGAAACACTGTGCCTGCCTGTGCTGCAAGGTCGAGTCTAAATGCAAGACACTGCGAATTCAAACGGACATTGCAATGGTATTGAATCATCCATTTAGCGTAACAAGTACGATCATTAGAGACATCTTACATAATGTTTTAACTTGCAACAATAGTAAAAAAAGTAAAAAAAAAAGTAAAGTGCTCCCCTGTGCATAGCACCACGCCATGAAGGCGTATAGGGGGTGTGGGGGTAACGCCCCACATTTTCTTGATCCGGTCGTGAGTGGGATGATGTGATCAGCATCACGCCCCTGACCACCTTTACCCCCCAGGGTTTCCCCCAGGTACCCATGTTATTCGACCCTGGGTGGGCGCCGGGGCCGCTTCCATCGTTAGAAAGGTTCCCGGATTTGAACCGGCCGGGGATAGTATCTGTACCAATAGTATTCCGTCTTACTACAAATATATGCAAGACTCCATTATCGACATGTGCTATCTCTTGTTACACAAAAACGATCTTGAAGTACCTACTGTAAAGTCTATTTACCAACAACGATGTAAACATCTAGGTACTCTCTCCCTGGAAAATTGTAAAATGTTTTCCTGATAACAACTTTAAAGCAATATGGTCCACAGTGCATGAGAGGAATGCATCGCCGTTAATACAATCAACCTGGTACATGTTTGTGCACGGTATTGTTATGACGGAAATTAAACTCTACAAAATAAAATTACAAGAAGAACCGATGTGTGGAATATGTAAACAAGAAGGAACACTCAATCATTGGTTAAGCGAGTGTATAAGGACAATAGAAACTTGGAAATAGCTATGCATCATGTTAGGTAAAATATGTAGAACTCACCCACACAGTTTTACAGTGCATAATATTGTATTGCCAACCTTCTAATATCCCGGAACAAAAATGCGCAGTGTACAGTGGCTGATAGGACACTATGTATGGTTTGTCTGCAAATATACAAAACTGAACTTTCATGAACAGTTCAAAATAAAGGTTCTTATAATATACCCCAAGACTTGCGAAAGTCACTATATGCAAATTTCATTAATGAAAAATATTTTTGAAATTTAAATTTCTGTATAAGTTTATTATTCTACATGTTCTATTGAAATTTAAGTTTGTGCTGTAGTACTCAGGTAGTTGAATGTAAACTGATTTGTTGGGGGGAAAAGTCTGTAGGGCGTCTGACTGCCACGCGGGAGAGAAGGGTTCGATTCTCGTAGTGGGTTATCTAAGGTCGGAATTTTTCGGCCTTATCCCCGGGTAAAGCAGTTCTGAAGCTCACCCACCTCAAATCATTGGGTACGTGGTGGCAACCCTGGGACGTAAAGGCGGTCGGAGCGTGGTGCTGATCACATCACCTATAAATAATAATAATAATAATAATAATAAATAAAAACAAATAATATAAAAAAGTCGAGATCGAGAATGTGTGGGGCCCACATCCCCTACATGTATCCTTCTTAGCACGGTGCTATATGCACGGTGAACTTTACCTTTACCTATATTTGTAGTAATATTTTTGAATGTTAGGATACATGTAAATTATTTGTTTCTGTACATGTGATTACTGATTACAAACATTGTTTCTCTTATTATAGGGTAATCAAAAGATAATAAGAGACAGTCTTGATGGCATCCATTTTTGATTTGAACACCATCCCCATCAGATACTAGCATTGGTAAATCTTGCGAAACGTAAGGCGACACGAGAAAGTGATCAAAGCAGCCGATAGGTAAGTACCATGCATGCGTTTCTATGCTTGCTATTGTCATTCCATTCCATTGTAATAATGTTAAAATTTGATCTAGCTCAGGGAATCATTGGTGTGCATAACACTAACGATGTGCCACACGCCAGGTAGGTTCTCTCCAATGCATTGATGACATCAAATAGCTCGTGTACTGTTACGTACATATATGGGAGTGAGTGATTATTGGTGCTTGTCCTAGTTGCAGTCAGTGAAGACGGACTTGCAGCTCTACAATTGCCGCGGCTCTTATAAGGATCGTTAGTGATACACCGATTGTACTTCGAAACAGTGGAAACGGAAAAACAGCTCTACCAGTGCGTGGCCCTTATAAGGACCGTTAGTGATACACCGATTGTATTTCGAAACTGTGGAAACGCAATAAGAGCTCTACGAGTGTCGTGGCCCTTATAAGGACCGTTAGTGATACACCGATTGTATTTCGAAACAGTAGAAACGGAATAAGAGCTCTTCCAGTGCGTGGCTCTTATAAGGACCGTTTAATAACTAAAGTGACAGTAAATGTGCATTAGTGTGAACAATGGTGCAGTTAAGGACAACAGACAGAAGAGAAGTCATCAGGCAGACTATCATGGATTTCAAGGAGATCCTCAGTAAGTACCCCTTCTCTCTCTCTCTCTTCAGTTCTTTATGAATAAGCAGTAGCGAACTTTCACACCGAAAGCGACACGTTACATGCCTCATTGAAACATGCCACTCGTTTGAAATCTGCAGAAACACACGGATGCGTTCATACTGGAATTGCACAGTACTCAAATCCCCAGTATGAATGCTTTCATGTATTTCTGCGTGTTTTAAAATTGCATGCAGTGTGTACGATTACTAAAACAATCTATGGTAAACAATCATGTGTTCATTGCCTATTTAAACGAATTTTTGGTTCCTATAAAATGGGCCTCTCAAATTGCGCATCGGTTTGTAATCAAGGAGTCCCGGGTTCCATACCCGGTAGAGGCAGATAGTGGTTCGGATCCCACTTTAAATTGTAGGTCTAGTTCCGATTAGCCTTTCTGTGGTCTAAAAACAACAATTCAATCAATGGTTGCTAGAAAATATTTTTTGATTATATTATATCCCTGTAGCTGATGTTTCTGAGCAGGCACTGGTCAATCATTGGGTGTTTTTCTAGGACTGCTTGCAGTTTCGAGAACGTCACGCCTATTTTCCTAATGCGACTTTCAATGCACAAGTTTAAAACAACACAACAAATAAAGTTTCGTCCTCCAGTTCTGAATCTAGCAAAGTAACGCAAGTAAAATTAACGCAAAGTAGCGAACTACCGCCACACCCCTGGCCGCCTTTACCCCTCTGAGTTTCTTCCAGGTATCCATTTTTTAGGATGCTGGGTAGGCGCCAGAGCCGCTTGAACAGCTAGAACTATCTAAATTATCCCCACGATATTACAAAAACTAAAAGCAAAGTATATTTTCGAACCATTTATATAAGAAAAGTAGCTGATTGCTCGGCGTTGTCCGGATATTTATTTATCCCAATCTTCTATTAACCCTAGCAATACCAGAGGGGGGGACTTCTCAGGCCCACTGATTCATTTTTTGCGTATTACATATATATCCATCAATGTAAAAATTCATTAAAAAATAGTAATTGTTCTTTGCAATATTTAGAATGACATCGCGTGATACTTTATTTCGTTGATATTGTTCAAAGGACCACCCCTTGGTAATTCTAAGGAAAGATTTCGCAATGATGTTTTAAAGGTATTTCAATACATGAGAGGATATATTCAATTGCTAAACTATAGTAACAATTTGAAATAATGAATGTATGGGTAGTAGAAAAAAAAAAAGATAACTTTGCTACAATTTTGCACAATATAAGCATTGTTCCAAGTATCAACATTGTAATTGAAGAAAAGTAATAAATGTTACATGATTTACTATAAGTACTTAAAAATCATTATGTAATTTATCTTTCATGTATAATCCATAACAAAACGTGAAAGTAGTGTCTAAATAGTTAACGTATGTGTACAAATGACAGAAAACACCTATCAGTCCAGTTCCATTGAACTTTCATTCATGGGCCTCTGAACCCCCCCCCCCTTCCTTTTGGTAATCCGTGTAACAAAAAATACCTTGGCATTGCTAGGGAGTTGTCCGTGGGAGAAACATGGCGATCTTAAATGCACTCCGCAGAACTTAATATGGTGCCCCTGTGACTTGTTTATCGTGATCGAGAAAGCGTCTCTCTCTCTCTCTCTCTCTCTCTCTCTCTCTCTCTCTCTCTCTCTCTCTCTCTCTCTCTTTCAAATGTCATCGTGAATGTCACCAATTAGCTTAGCGACTCCGAAAACCATGGATTCGACACTAATGTAGGTCATTTTTGACATTTTATTTTTCACCCTATCTTACCCTCCAATCCCGATAGGTGATGAACTTGGAGTTGAACGGCATTCATAGTGTCACTATTCATCTTAGCGACCTCCAAAACTATGGATTCTACACTAATATCGGTCGTTTTCGATTATTTTTACATGTCACCCCCTTCCCACGCCCACCCCTAAAGGTGCCAGGTGTGTCTTACCCCCACAGTATTTCTTTCCAGGTTGCAAGTGATACGCGTACCAAGTTTGATTGAAATCGCTCCTGGTGTTCGAGAGTTATGCCGGAACAAACACACACACACACACACACACACACACACATACATACTACCATTTTTATATATTAGATTGATATATGAATACTCTAAGAATACAAGGCTCATCATACACAGGTAAATGTGCAATAAATCAACCAAATTTAGAAGATAATGTAAAAAGAATATAGTAAAGAATCAAGAGCAAATTTTGTTTTAACTTAGTAATAATAATAATAATAGTCACCACTATCCATCTGACGTCACGTGGAGATCCAGTTTCGATTTCCGGTGTAATCTCAGACTTTTTTCTTAGTTGTGCTTCTTCACAATCGGTTGCAGGTTTCAACACTGGTGGTGCCGATCACACCATCTACTCTCCATGTTACAACGTACTCTACAATATATTGATATCGAGAATGTGCGGAGCCCTACTTACGGTAACAATCTCACTTTAAACTATTCGATAACCGGTGGAGGCACATAGTGGTTCGGATCATGGGTGTAACTTGGGACCTAACTTTGGGGGGGGGGGCAAAATCGAACTTGAGGATTAACTTGAGGGGGGCAGAATCAAACTAGAGACTTGATTGGTTGATTTGTTGTTTTAAGTCCACTTTATGCACAGTAAGGCTAATTGGGACTGGACCTACAGTTTAAAGTGGGATCCGAACCACTTGTGCCTCCACCGGGTATCGAACCCGGGACCCCTTGATTACAAGGCGACGACGCTACCACTGCGCCATGGGGGGAGGCCCCAAAACTAGAGACTTGACTTTGATGTTGGGGGGAAGGGCAGAATCAAACTTGGGACTCAACTTGCGGCAGAATTAATAAGTTTTCCATCCCATAAATATAGCTAGTGTTGCCCACGAGACGAGACTTTGGCCTGTCTCGTCTCGTTGAGTCTCGTGGAAATGCTGTCTCGTCTCGAAAATATTCGTTTGTCTTATGACACATGGTCAATCTCGTCTCGTCTCGAATTTTTAAAAGCCTGTCCCGTCTCGTCCCGTGGGCAACACTAAATATAGCGCCAGGACTATTTTTGTGAATAGATTACATTTGCACAATCATAAAAAAATTCGCTTCAATACTTTGCTACTTAGGTCCAAAGAGTTTAACAAAAGTATAATTAACTTTTAAATTATGTACCCTGAAAATTTTGAGGAGGGGGCAAGTGCCCCCTTACCCCCCCCCCCAATTTACGCCTATGGTTCGGATCGCACTTTGCGTATCATGGCATTTACTAGACTAGAAAAATCAGTTTTTATTTTCAATATATTAGCTTTTGGCTCATATTTTTTTACATTTCAGTTATTTTTACATATTATTTCCATATTTCAGAACATTTTTCAACATATACTCTATATTCGTGCAATATCCACATGTCCCCGTGTGACAGAAAGAGTTGGGTGGATTTCTTGCGAATTACTGACAAATTTGAAATATACCCCCATTACTTCTTACGATATTGAACATAGTTCTAGTCAATATAAATCCATTTTAAGAGACAACAGAAGCAAATACACGTTCGAACACTTACAACAAAATTTTGTTATTCTTTGTTTTTGGAAAAAACAAAATCCATTTTGTGTTTTTACAATTAATGTCAGTGTATGCGTACTGTATTTTATGTAGCTCGTGCAGTGTATTGTATTATTAAAACGATAAATTTATACAATTTTAAGTCCATATTTGACTCCATATTTTGGTGAAAATAACTAAATATAAATCCGTACCTAAGGTAGTATGAAATGAACTTAAAAAACAACTTTTTTTTTAAGAATATAATTACTTAACTTGTATCAAAAATCGAGCGCCTCCGTTCATTACCTGGGTATTTAAAAACGCATTAACTGTTTGGTTCGTAATAAACTTTTCCATTAAAACATATGGCAGCGGTGGGATTCGAACCCACGCCTCCGAAGAGACTGGTGCCTAAAACCAGCGCCTTAGACCGCTCGGCCACGCTACCCCGTTAAGTTCACCGATCTTTGTTTTACTCCGACGTCAGAATTTGCACGAACCTTATCAATGCACGTAATCAGTTTGGCATTCGTCAGCAGCAGGTGTGACGTCATTGAACGGATGAAACTTCCACGGTTGCTTCGTGGACTCGACGTGCATGCCATCTCGTGTTGTTTTCTCGCAACACAGCCTGAAGGTGAATCAACAAGTGGTTGATTCCCGTTCGCAGGTTTGGTGTCCGAGTGGTTAAGGAGTTGGACTTGAAATCCAATGGGTTCTACCCGCGCAGGTTCGAATCCTGTCCAAACCGTCTCTCTTTTTTGCTGAATGTTGAAACGGCTCTAAAATCTCCGCACCAAGATGGCAGTTCATATTTATGTCAAGCAGAGTTTGGGAGTTATGTAAGCAACTGCTTAGGAAGCTTTCAGACCGAAGTGACAATAGACACGCCACAAGCGACACGTATCTCTTGAAAGTGAACCCTCACTAATGGAATATTTCAAACTGAAGCGACATGACAAGCTGTACGTGGGCCGTGCATTGTGTTGCCTCGGTTTGTTGTTGAAGGGCGGCCCCTGTGGCGGAGTGGTTAGCACATCGCGCTACGACGCCAGGGGTCCCGGGTTCGATTCCCGGCTCGGCCATGGATGTTTGTGATTGTCTGTCCTGAAAAGTCTTGAAATTGAAATATGAATGAAATGATATGAGTGAATGAAGTGTGATGGGGGAAGCTTCCGCATAGGGGCTTTCCTTTTAAAAAAAATAAAAAAAAAAAAAAAAGTGGTTAAGGAGTTGGACTTGAAATCCAATGGGTTCTACCCGCGCAGGTTCGAATCCTGTCCAAACCGTCTCTCTTTTTTGCTGAATGTTGAAACGGCTCTAAAATCTCCGCACCAAGATGGCAGTTCATATTTATGTCAAGCAGAGTTTGGGAGTTATGTAAGCAACTGCTTAGGAAGCTTTCAGACCGAAGTGACAATAGACACGCCACAAGCGACACGTATCTCTTGAAAGTGAACCCTCACTAATGGAATATTTCAAACTGAAGCGACATGACAAGCTGTACGTGGGCCGTGCATTGTGTTGCCTCGGTTTGTTGTTCGCACATGCGTAGAGAATTCTTTAGACTGAAGGGAACCGTGTCACTTCGGTCTGAGGCAGATTTCATATCGAAGCGACAAGCTACACACGACACCAATCGAACGCAGGCTTGTGCGGCATGTTATGCCGTTATGGTGTGAAACGTTCCTGTTGATTGGCACATTCCCAAGCGACATGTGGTGTCTTTTGTCGCTTCCGTTTGAAATCTTTTTGAAATTTCCATGTGACTTCTCGCCTGCCGCTTTAGTCTGAAAGCTTCCTTAGAGATAAAGTAATCGTAATTGTAACTCTTGTTAGTATCTTATACAACTCTGCTCTCATGTGGAATTTAAGATATCGAAAGAAATATAAAATTATTACCGTATTTTCTTTCCGAATATGTAAGTTGATAAACTGCAAAAAGCAACCTAAAATCTGTTTTTGGACTGTCACGTGGAACTGTACTTTATGACAATAATGACCCTTTTCTAAGATAGAGATATAGAGAAATATAGAAGTAGAGAAAGAGAGAAATGAATTAGTGAGAGAGAGAGAGACAGACAGGCAGACAGAGAGATGAAGAAGTAAGGGAGAGGGAAATGAACCAACAGAAGAAAAGAGAAATGACTTCAGCACCCCCTATTCAAGTCCTATATTCTACCGAAAATAATACCTCTTACAGTGTCATATTATGTAATATAGTTCTCATATTCAGGGCATTATGTTATGTTAGGTACTGAAGTAAGACTGCTGTTATTATTTACAACAGACAAGCATTAACCCTACTCTCAAAGAGACTCCGCATTTATTTTCCTGTACTGTCGGCAGTCTATGACGATCAGCAGCTCTTGCCTTTATTTCTTCAGAATTGTTGTCAAGAATTGTTTTTTCTTGTGTTTCAGGTAGTCTGTTCGTGTTTTTCGATTAATGTATATAGCTCAGTGTCAGTTCTTGTATATTTTCCTGTATATACACGGTTTTGTTGTCCGCCTCTTCCTCTTTCCTTCAATTCGCATTGGAACAAAATTTCAGTTTCTTTCACGTATCATCAGGTTGTTCTCGGGAAATTATTTAACGCGAGTTGTATCGTGACGGTTGTTTCCTTGTTAATTCGTTCTATTTGTTCTATAGTAGACGTACCATTTCAGACTTTTTCAAAGACTGTGCTACGAAGAGGCCAGAAATTCGGGAAGAAATGTTATAGTTCGTTGTTGGGGGACAGTGCGGCAACTAAGAAGTTGCTGTGCACTAAGCGTCTTGTCCTGGGCAGACGGAAGGTAGGCTATGTATTATGCAAAACGAACGCATATGAAAAGAGAGGTAACAAAAACCCGGAATATTTTCAGAAAAGTGAAGCAGTCCCAAAAAGAGTGAATTGATACTTAAATGAAAGTGACTACATGATCTTGTATTCATTGCGTTATTTTCTTCTTCAAATTGCAGAACTTTATGTTCCATAGTTGTGATTTCTTTCTTTTACCCAACGTACACAAACTGAACACTCAGCAGTTGCTGTCACCTATACAACGTATTTAACATTTGATTAATAACTGAATTCTATACCTCAGTTGGTTGTTTCTCAATTCTTCAGTTTCATTAGCATATTGTTACAGATGCCTACTAAAAGTTGATTGATATTTGAAGGGCTCGGGTGTAAAACATGGTGAGTGACATTTGGTCATTTCTGAGTTCATTAAGAAAAAAAGGTTATTAGAAGCTATGCTGTAGATAAATTGTTTTCGTGTTGTGTTTACCAATTTCACAAGGCCTCACTGAGTCCAATCCAAATTGTATGACATGGAAATTTCACTCGAAAATTGAAGGATGGCACATTTTACTTTGTAACTCAAAAATTACCAAATTGTCACTTAGCATGTTTTACACCCGATCCCTTCATTTGATAGATATAAGGACTAAAACATGCATGCATATTTCATGTTTTATTTATTTTCAACACCGCACCCTCTAAAATTCCATTCCACACCCCTTCAGCACGCCTAGATGATTAAACCTGGCGCCACCGCTGGCAGGGAATGAGAAAATTGAAAAAGTAGAGAGACAGAGAGAGATTGCTATGTCTTAATCTTCATGACATAAACAGACATTCACATGTCAAGAGTGGGACTTCATAAAATATATATTTTTTAAACTTGTAACAAAGTGGACTTACATTTTAACACGCCTAAGACATACATAAACAAGATTCATTTATAATTGCTACGCACATATTATTGCAATTGACCATAGCTGCCAGTTATCCATTCATGATAATACAATATATTGGAAATGTCCTGTTGATATACAACAGAGATGCAGATGAAGAAGTAGGGGGAGAGAGAAAGTGCAAGAGAGAAATATGAAGAAGTCGGGGCAGAAAGAAATGAAAAAGTAGGGGAGAGAGTAATAAAACACGGAAGAAGAGAGGGAAAAGCCGAGGGAGAGAGATATGAATAGGTAAGGAGGAGGGAAATGAAGAGGTAGGGGGAGCGAAAATGAGAAAACAAAAGAAGAGAGGAATGAAGAAAAAAATAAAGAGTAGAGAAATTAATACAAGAGGGGGAGCGAAATTACGGATAAATAAGTGAGAAATCAATGTACATAAAGATATGAAGATAAGAAGAAGGAAATCAGAGAGTGAAAACAAAACGATGATTTCAGCGTAAACTGTGACTTGTATCTGGAGACATTTTAATAGATCAATGATTTTTTTTCAGTATTTGGCCACTCTAACGGCGAAATGAAAGAGCGATGTTAGAATAAATTATTTACATTGCTCTAATGAAGATGTGAAAATTGCTGTCTTCAAATGATACCGGAATGAAGCAAAATTTTGATCGACCGGCGTGAACAGCTTTATCTCACGTTGTGATAAGTGCTTGAACAGGAAAGGTGATTATGTGGTGTAGTAGTGTCATGCACCAATTACACCCCACACACTCATTTCCAAACTATAAACAGTACTCTGTCATTTTCAGGCAACTAATAGAAATTAATACTAGATGTCCCAATTTCTACTAGAAATTTGCATAATGGTCTCCTTACAAAATATTCCTTAACTCCTTCTCATATATTCCGAGAATTCATCAATCTTTCAACCGTGGTTATTTTCTTTTCATTTTACACTGCTCATTCCTTGCTGTGGTTTAATAAATTATTTCTTTTTTGTTATTTTACGTTTCTGTTCAGAACTGCGTGTAGTTACACATCGTTATAAGATTCAACGCAAGATGGCACTGAGCACAGCAATATATTTGCTTGCTAGCGTCATCTAGTGAGAACGTCGGGAACTTCGAAGGGACATGCATAACTGCCTGCGTTTTTCCCACCTGTTGACTTGGATATGAACAATTCTACCAAAATGTTTACTATCAATTGGCGTCGCCTAAATTTGCGTAGGGGCGGGCTGTCAGCGCACTGGAAGCAAATTGTGTTCCGGTATGTTTTTAATCTACCCACATCAGAATGTCCATTCGAAATTTGCTTTGTAAGTGCAATAACAAACAGTAGGCTATTTTGAGAGGAATGTAATGCTTTTCCGGTTAAGAAAATACCCATGTCTCCCCTTTATAAATCCAGGACTTTTTTCGGTGAGGGGTTATTCTTTTTTATCTGTCTCCCACATGATTATTCGCATTAATTCATAGTTCTATTAGAACTTAAATAAAAGTCAATGCTAGTCTTTTGACGAAAATCAAATCAGAGCTATTTTGAGTATTGAATTTATTTAAAAGTGACAGACTACTTTTTCATTTTTGACCAAGTCGTTCGAATAATTCATGATTTATTGATGGCATGTCATGTCACTGGCCAACTTTTGGCATTCAATGATATGGAGATGATTTAGTCGCGACAAATTTTGTGCATTTTTTATCGGCGCCACCTTACTTCAACAAATGTTCACGGAATGGATAATATTAAACACAAGGATTAATTTACATTTTAAAAATATACAGTTCATAATGCAGAATAAAAATTTACAAATTTGTATGTTTTTTAGTCCTAACTTACGTCCACGGAGGCATCTACCATCAATTAACTACTGCAATATATGACGTCACTTTTGCCTGCCGAAGGCTAAAAGGGCAAGGTTTGTATGTCTCGCCGAACTCGCATTATAGCTGAAAATAATAGTAATAATAGCAGCTCTAATACGGGAGTTCCCTGGCAGTACAGGAGAGTTGGTGCACCCGATGTTACTCCCCACCTCACTTTTACCCATCTCATGCAAATTTGACGTTAGGATTACGAAAGTTCTTTAAAAAAGAAATAATAATCGAAAAAGAATCTGTCTATATCTCTTCGGTTCGGCACATACTTGTTGGTAAACATCCGCTGTAATTAATGTTTGTCAGTTTTACTGAGACTTGACACCATCGAACAAACGAAATGTGACGAAACGCTATGATTTCAAATGATGTAAAAAATCAAGGAATGGACAGATGAGTGTCTGTTACGTCTGTATCACATACTGTGAAGTTGTAGCAATTACTTTCACAAAAATGTTTTAAGATTATGTCCCTTAGCATTCTTCTAATAATAAACCTAAATGCTCTCGTAGTTAGGTTAGGTTCTGTTAGCATTAAAATAATATCGCTAAATGCTGTCTAAAGAAAAAGGTTCTAAATTACGTGTACATTCATTCCCACTAATCATAAACTTGCATTTCTCTCGTTTCAATATGTTCTTAAGATATGTAACATCCTCTTAGCAGTAACATCCTCTTACTGCTGACACGTGCGTGGCAGCAGACTCGGCCATTATTCATTGATTTACAGAATGGCACTGTGATATGAAACTGTTAGTTTACAGGAAAGACACTGTAAATTCACTCACATATCTTCTTTAATCGTCTGTGTAACTGACAAAAAAAAAGTGGCACAATAATTCCCTTTCGGCTCCTAGCACCAAATTTTACATCCAGTTAATTTTTTTAGCAAACTAAAAGTTAACTTAAAAGCAGCTTCAGATTTCAGGTATCGAACTCGGACCTATTGGAATTTGTTCGTTACTGTAAACAAGATAGATTATTTTGAATAATCAATCTGGGATATAATAATCAACTGTTGGTTCTGATTGAAGGATGTCTTATGAAAATATATATTTAATTAAGTTAGGTAGGTAGGTAGAGGTGTGTGCGTGTTGACAGGTTAGTCATTTAGGGAAACTGCCTTCGAATACACACTTTTACACCGGGAAACAAAATCGATTGTGGAGAACTTTTCTTTGATCTCCGGAGAAAATTCATCCAAAATCCAGCAGAAAGTTATGACATAATTCTTTGGTACAACTTGGAGTTATTTCTTGAAACATCCCCGAATAGTAGAAAATTTCCATAAACATTGAGTAAAAAGTGTGTGAATTAGTTCCCACCAGGCATACCAGGCGGCAGCACAAATGCAAAAGTGTGTAAGATCTGCTGGAATTATGCAAGCTCAGTTCGTTATGGAATTCTAACGTACGTACTAGGACGCATTAAAGGGGCAGTCAACTAGGAAGATGCAAAATAAGAGAGTCCCAAAAATAAAGTGCCCTGTCAGGTTTCTGCTTTTAAAATCTCACAAAGCAATGTGTGTTAAGTTTTATTACATAGTTGACAACTGCACAGTGGACAATTTTTATATAATTATGTACGTATTTCAAAGCAATCTTCGTGTTCTTGTCTGCAGTAGCGTACGCAGGATTTCATCAAAGGGTGTTATTTCTAAAACTTCTTCTAAATTTACACTACCATTGTTTTATTATACTTTAATTAAATAATAATACTCATAATTAATTAATAATACTTATAATTAATTAATTAGTTGAATTACTTCTAATAATACTACTAATACCACTAGGTACTACTATTAAGTAGTAGAGATCTACATAAATGTAGTATTTATGAAAGCAATACAATAGAACGAAATTACTTTCTAGTCATTCCATTTTAATCAAATTCTGGGAGCATTTTTTTTGTTTCTTTGTTACGAAATAATTGTGTGGTCAACGAGGTGACATTAAGTGTGAAGAAAATCCATAAAAACAAGAAAATATATTAAAATAAATTGAAATAATCAAAGTATGGAACTCATCCAAGGAGCTGTGGTGGTCTGGTCGGTAGAGCGTCTGACAACCACGCGGGAGATCCGGGTTCGATTCCCGGAATTGGTTGGAATTTTTCCGGCTTCTTTCCCGCATAAATGTCCCCTATAATTCACACCTGGATTGTCTCGCTGTTCTTACCAACATAACATTTTGCAATAGTTAATCTTATTGTAGCATTCATAATTGTCTAGTCAACAAGGTGACACATTTTAAAGAGAGACATTCAAACGTAAACAATACAATGGGAAGGCGGACTGGTGACTTTATTCTTGTCTGCCTAGCCTTTATCTATACATTAGCCGCTTACAATGAACTAAGAACTTTCTTTAGTTAATTCGCATTGTTCACACAAAACAAATACATGTTCATTGAACACTGGCGTGCGTAGAGGGGTGGCAGTCCATACCGATATTTTGAGAAAATCAGAATTTTCAAATAAAAATCCGTTAAGAACTTTAAACAATCAAAATATGTAAATGCGAAACCTCTTTTAAAGCGAATCTCAATTACCATTTTTGTCTTTGAATACAATTTTAATAGACTGGGAAGCTCCGAAAATACGAAATATTTTATTATGCATCCTGCCCTCGAAAACGAAGTCATGTATACTATCCACATTTACTATTCCAGCCCCTCCCGAAAAAAAAATATTGCGTACCCCAGTGTATTGAACATTGTTGCAACTGAGATACAAAACAACTTTTTTTCTCTTTTAAATCATAGTTTCCCTCATATTTTATTTTCAAGAATTAGTGTTTATTTTCAAGGCATTCACTCAAAGATGCGTGTTTTTGGAATGCTGTGATTTTCTCCGTGCTGCATGGAAATAATAATTCAAATTATTATTATTATTATTATTATTATTATTATTATTATTATTATTTTTAGTAGTAGTAGTAGTAGTAGTATAATAGTAGTTGTAGGCTAGTAGTAATAATAATAATAGTAGTAGTAGTAATAGGATAGTAATAATATTGTCGCAGATCCTTGACTGTGATAAATTGGCCATTTTGAATTTTTTCCACAGCATTTTTCATAATATTTCACAAGTCCAAGGGGAGTTTAAACCCCGTAACCCCCCTTGCGTACGCCACTGCTTGTCTGCCAGAGGTGAAGTTCACTTTTGCCGGGTCTCCAGTCACGTGGGCATCAAGGAACCTGCAGAATGTGTTTCGTTGCTTCCTTCTAGACACGTGGCAGAAAGAAAGGGATGAAGTAACGGCGAACAAGCTCCGCGCTATCAAGCCCACCGTTGGTGCATGACGTTCATCGTGTACCGAGTTTCCCGTCGACAAGAGGTCATTATAACTCTGCTTCGAATTGGACACAGCCATCTCATCAATGATCATTTGCTGCAAGGGTTGGATCCTCCAATGTATCGTGTCTGATACTAATTTAAGTGTTCGCTGTATTCTGATTGAATGTGCTGATTTTACGAGTAATTTTCATAGAAAAGGTTTTAATTTTCCCAACTGTTTATCATCCGTTTTTAGCTATTTTTTACATCGTTTCTGAGGAAATTTTTAGTTTCTCTTTGTTCTTTAATGTGTTGTGTTCGTCCTGTGCAGGTCCCTTTACAACCTTTCATCATTAACTAGGAGCGGCCACAAAAGCCGGATAACGGATATCTGGATTACACATTATCCTATATCCGTTTCGGATGCAACAGATAATCCGAATGTCCGAATATCAGGATAATACAGATATCCGAAAAATCCGAACATCCGAAAAATTCAAATTTACGAATATCCGGATAATTAGGATATCCGAAAAATCCGAATTTACGAATATCCGGATAATTAGGATATCCGAAAAATCCGAATTTACGAATATCCGGATAATTAGGATATCCGAATAATCTGAATTTCCAGATAATTCGGGTACCCGGATTATCCGAATATCCAGATAATTCGAATATCTGGATAGAACAGATTTGATGAAGAATTTGTAGAAAATCCATACAGTGAAATACGAAAATGACGAATAAAAGAATATGTGAATAGCCCTAAAACGGATAAAAGATAAAACTGTCCAGATAAAGTACGCATTCGGATATTCGGACATTTCGGATAATCCGAATATCCGGATAATTCTATATCCGGTTAATCCGTAAATCCGGATAAAATGTTATCCGGATTTGGTCATCCCTATTTTTAACCTAATCAAAGGGTTTTTAGGTAAGGGGATTTTGCCTCTTATAGGTACTTAGGGTGCAAAATTGTCACATGTAACGATGTAACGCAAAATTTTAACTCATTCATTATTTCAATTCTTAAATCTTTATGACATAAAACAACCAACAGATGATGAAGTGAACAAAACTACTTTTTTGGGGGGGATTACTAATTGGTCCCCTAGAAACCGAAGGGCAAGAACATTCGTAATCAATTGTAAAGGATGCCTTTAAAATCTTCCAAGGATTCCTCCAGGCTGCTCAAAGATTTGCAGATACTTTTTTATTGCATCCCGAAGTTTCAGACCCGTAGAATTCTCCCAATGTGCTCCTAAACACAGCAAGTGAATTGCCCGGAAACTGTTCCTTGACAACGGTAAAGAATTCCTTCTTTTCACGAGGTATGCAAATTCCCCACAGAGCAACAACGCTAGAAGGATCACTGCAGGCTCGTTCCCGGACCACACATATGTTCTCTCGCCACGTAATCTTCTTTAGCGTGTCATTTGGGATTCATAGCCTTGTAGTCTTAACGACCCACGGTTGTCGAACATATGTCATTGGAGTCAGAATGCGACGGGTTTGGGCGTACGATACATCGCAACATCTGCACCAGTCCTAATAAAAATTAATATTCGTTGTTCGTGACGTCATAAATTAATTTGCAGGCGGTTTTCTTCGCTGTAGTGCACGAGTTACATTCATGTTCCGTCGTGGGCAGTACGAGTTGACGTGTTGGTTGCATAGTTTCAGGCACCAACTGCAAGAATTTCGTATGATAAGATAGGACCTCGTTAAAAAAAAAATACATTCAGTGCAGCTAGCCGGCCCCCGTGGCGGAGTGGTTAGCACATCTCGCTACGACGCCAGGGGCCCGGGTTTGAATCCCGGCCTGGGCATGGATGTTTGTGAGTGTCCATTCATCAATTTCATCATGTCATCACTCATCTCCATCTTCGCAAATTAGCCAAAAAGTGGCAGAAAAGCGAAGTAGAATAAAGCAAATCAATCAATCAATCTTAAGACAACTGACAATTTATTTTGGAAAAACTTCGTGAATGGGGTCAATAGGGAACAAGGAATATGGAATTTTGATTGACTGATTGATTTGCTTTATTTCACTTCGCTTTTTGTGCCAATTTTGGCTAATTTGCGAAGGTGAGGATAATGGATGATGTGGTGAAATTGATGAATGGACACTCACAAACATCCATGCCAAGGCCTGGATTCGAACCCGAGACCCTGACATGGAATTTCGAGGTATGGATAATATGCTAACAACTTGAAAGAAGAACGCCCTTGAATAGGCCTGGATTCAAACCCGTGATCTCTGGTCTGGTATAGGAGCAAGGAATGGAAGCCATGTGAAAGAAGGTGACATAAAACATGTTGATATATATCTTTTGCATTTCGCATGCCATTCAAACGTACTTAACGTAGCAAAGCTATTGAAATTTGTCATATACAATTCACCCGTTGCCTCTCCAATGGCGTAGGTCACCGTCTTGTAATCAAGGAGTCCCGGGTTTGATTCCTGGCGGAGGCACATTGCAAACTAGTTTGGATCCCACTTTAAACTGTAGATCTAGTCCCGATTAACCTATCTGTGCCTAAAGTATACTTAAAACCAAATAACAAACTGTTACGTTCCTAGTAACTTTCCTCACCCTTTACTCCTATAGCCGGGAGCATTGAGGCTCTAAGGGTCTACACTGAAACCTATCTTCAGGGTAGGTGCAGAACAAATCCAACCAAAGTCGTGAAGTTTTAATGAAATGTTTATTTACTGCTTGAGTACTTACGGCCAGTGGTTAGGTAACTCGTAACTAGAACTTGGAGATCAATTGTTAATAGATAATTTCGAACTTACTAGAAAGGTCAAACTAGGGTGGCCCAAACCTAGGTTTTACAGAAGAGCGGCATACACCTATTCACTTCTTCCTAGACTTGGAGTTATCACCCGAGATGGCCAATTTAGGTTTTACAGAAGAGTGGCTTGCACCTATTCACTTCTTCCTAAATTGGAACTTATATCCCATTCGGCTAACCTAGGTTTTACAGAAGAGCGGTATACACCTATTCACTTCTTCCTAGATTAGACCGTTCCTATTTGGCCAGTCTAGGTTTTAGAGAAGAGCGGCTTGCACCTATTCACTTCTTCCTAGACTGACACCAGAACAGACCTCCTTACGGACCAAACTACTTCGTATTTATAACCAAAGTTCCAGCCTCGAACACCTGTCTTTAGGTAATTTCTTATTACAATACTCCAAATTACAACAGAAGAATATTTGAAAAATACATAGTTTGGCAATTAATAATTTACAAAGAAAGTTTACATATTCATTTGAGTTAACAATTATTTCTTTAACGTTGATAAAATCTTACATTTTGGAATTATACAAATTTAAATGTTCCGCCATTATTTAATTACAATTAGGTTAGTTCATCAAACATTGATAATCTTTGATTGGCAAATCTATATTTACATCAAAATAAATGCCCGTTGTCTTAAGCGAGCTGACTTCATTAGATTGTTACAGAAAGGTGAATACATTAGTTCAACAACGCCTTGATTGGCGCGTTCGTATTTGCGTCACAACCCGAGCCATACAACATGTAGTATCACGGACATTAACAAGGACATGAGGTAACACTATATCAATTTTTCTTTTAACACGGCATTGCAAAGTTACAAAATAAGTAAGGTCGTAACAAAACATTTTACCTGTTCTTGAAAGTAATTATTAATAATGTAGCCGAGTTGCACACCGTTTATCGTTTTGTAATGATAGAATCACTACAAGATCCTTTTTATTATTAGTTTTTTGTATGTTCAATGTTTTTTTTTTTTGTGACAGCTATACTTCTTTTTTATGCAGTTTCCAATGTAACTTGCTGTAGGGATGGCCTCCGTGACGGTGAAAGCCAGCTTGCAGAAGGCGGTTACTTTCAAATACTTGTACCTTCAAACCTGGGAGGGTAGAAATTTCCAGTTTATTGGTCTGTTTTTGAATCGCCTATATAAAGGGACCCGACTGGAAAGCGGGGTTGGCATTCTTACGAGTTTCTTGGGCAAGAGGGGAGACCTTTGGAAGGTTCTTTCGGTGCCAGTAGAGTTGCGGGGCTATAGATCGACCACAAGGGAAAAAACCTTGGTATGAAAAGTCCTCGCGCAGCTTTCCCTTCTTCCCTCCACCTCGGGCCATAAGGAAGCAGGAGTACGGTGCACAGGAGTCGCGGGTCTGCGCAGGTTGTTTTGCTCGTGGATCGACTATAGTCAAATGGCTAGCGGTCACGGATCAACCATTTGCTTTCATCGAAATGCATAGATAAGTCCACGCATTTTTCTTGATTCGTTTGGTGACAAGCCAACGTTTAGTTGTTGATGGACATCTGTATTATTCTTAGAGAAACGTAGTATCTGAGGAAATTAAGGGACGCGTTTAATTACAATAATATGTCTATCCGTTGGTGAAAAGCCAAGTACTTTGTTGCGCGGAAATATTACTTTAAATTTGTAGATTCAACACTGTCAAGCTGTCCGGGTTTTATTTAATCAGGGATTAAAGGGACTGTGACAGGGTGGAAATAATATCTCCGCAGTTTTGTTTTTATATAACTTCAAGAATAGCGCATAATTAATTGTTGTAATTGCATTCAAGTTTAGTCTTTTTTTTTTGCGTGGCAATTTTCATTATAATCGAGAAAGGGGTGGAATTAGCGAAACATGTCATGTATGCTACTGACAAGCTAGATAATCATGTCATTTCTTATGTCTGGTTATTTCATAGGTAATTCTTTGTACATATTTAATCAACCAAATAAATAGTTTATATATATATATATATATATATATATATATATATATATATATTTAAAATGAACGTCTGGGTATCATTGAGATAATAGAACTGAGTTTTCCCTAATATCCTTGGTTAAGAATATGGTAATTATTCTATGTATTTTAATTCGATTGAACCACATTGTAAGTTTTTTTAAGTGTTATGCTAATTATTTTGCCTGGGGAAGTAACGAAAACAAGTAACAGGTCGAGCCAAGGCAGGTTACTCTCCCCAGAAGAAAAATAGAGCATAACAGTTTATAGTGATGTCTTCTGTCCATGTATAATCTATGTAAAAGGCTTTCCATATTTTTTTGCCTATTGTCCTAGAAAGACTCTGTGCCACCAATATAAGTAATATACGCTTTTAAACACTTAATATATTGTTCTTACATCGTTCCAGGAATTCTTACTGCAGCACTGACGCCATGGTGCACACAGAAGGTGGAAAGCAATCTATCTTAAAATATGTATGTTAAAAGAATCATAGACTGGCCATTACATCAACCACTATACAAACATTCTCAGTGATTTTTAATGCAGGTCTACCGCGTTTAACCGCCGCGCAGGAAATTCCAGAACAAACAGCAATAAACCTGTAATACTGGCTAATAAGATAAAGGTGCTGGGCCGGTGATCAGAATTGGATCGGCCTTGAGGCTTCTTGCCACCTAGAAGTTCTCCGTTCGTATTATTAGCCGGAGAAAAAAAAATCTGGTTCAAGTCGCACCCACTGCATCGTTACTACAAATTATGATAATCGGGAAATTGCTTTACACGTTCTTTTCCCAGTCTTTCGAGCTGGTAATCGACACCCTATCGTCTCTGAACGAGACGTGAATAATGAGGTGGTAACTTCCGATTTGATTGCACGGTTGCCTTACGCCGATGGTGTGGCAAAACAGGCCGGGTAACACCACAGGTGAACGGTTTTTGTTTGGTTTTGCCCATTAATTTTCACCTGATTCCCGATGCCGTCCGACAAGGCAGCGAGAAGAGCTCAATTTGGGGGGAGGAGCAAATTGCTGCCCGCACCATTTCTTCCTTTCGGTGTCTGGTGGGTGTCACGTTGCATTTTTTGGTGCACCGTGCTTCGCAATTTGTATCGTCAGCTCGTCGTCAAATTAGCCTTTGGTTGAATTGAATTAAATGTGACCTCTACTGCACTGGCAAATTGAAGGCACGACCTTGCATTTATCTACAGCAAAATTGCTTATTTTCTTAGTTCACTTCACTGGGCATTAAGTGCAATGCTCGCGCATGTATCGAAATTACAATCTGGCGAAATGGTCTGTCCTTGTGAATTTTGTAAAACCTGATATTTTCTCTCTCTCTCTCTCTCTCTTGGGATGCTGCAATTGAAGTCTTTACTCGCAATCCTTCCTTCATGGATAATTTGCATATGCACATTCGGGTTGAAGGCGACTGCACCAAGGTCAGTGCAAAAATGCCTCACCTGCCCCATTATTTTTCTGCAAATTACTATTCCCTGCATATACACACACTCACTATTGATTTGATTGATTGATTGATTTGGTGTTTTAAGTCCACTTTATGCACAGTAAGGCTAATCGGGACTGGACCTACGGTTTAGAGTGGGATCCGAACCACTATGTGCCTCCACCGGGTATCGAACCCGGGACCCCTTGATTACAAGGCGACAACGCTACCACTGCACCATCGGGGAGGCACTCACTATTGATTTCATATGATTTGTTATTTAGAGTTACTTTTTCTGCCACTTTTGGTTAATCGCGTCGATGAGGCTGATGATGATATGATGAAATTGATGAAGGGACTCTCTGTCACACTCACAAAGAACACCCATGCCAGGTTTCGAACCCGTGGTCCCTCTGCTACGACGCCAGCGCTCACTATTTAGAATTACTGCCTAATGTAAGTGCATATTATTCAACATTATCAAAATTAGATATTTCACATGTAAAACTTTATGAAGTACAAAGTTCAAATTATTTATTAATTGATTTGCTTTATTTTACTTCGCTTCTTCTGGCAATTTTGCGAAGATGGGGATGAGTGATGATATGATGAAATTGATGAATGGACACTCACAAATATCCATCCCCAGGCAGGGGTTCGAACACGGGACCCCTGGCGTCGTAGCGCAATGTGCTAACCACTCCGCCACGGGGGCCGGCGATTAAATGATTAAGAAAATAAAGCCATGTTACAACATGATTTCTCTGAATGTTTGTGCCATTCAGAGATTCTTTCTTAGCATTCAATGTTAAATGGACATATCCATTGTCTAATGGTTCTACCAGTTACATCAATGCTTACACTCTGTATTGAGAGAGAGCATCTTCTGTCTCTCAGAACAGACCCTCACTAATCAATGCAAACTCTCGAACCGAAGAGAACCTGTCGTTGTGTCGGTCGAACTGGACTGTTAACTCAATGGCGTGCACCGTGTCGCTTCCGTCTGTTATTTGCGCATGCGCAGTGAATGCTTGCTTGTAAACTGAAGGGGTGTGTGACACTTGTCGCATGACGCCTGTTGCTTGTCTTTTCTGTCTGATATTTCCCTAAGCCATACTCAACTTTCTTCGGACTCGGCGGTTGACTTCGACCTCAGCAGCAAATTTCCCGGGTTCGAGTCCTTGTCTGTTATGGGTGTTTCTTTTTGAATGTCATTCATGAATTCTATGACTCATCCTCATCGTCGCGATTAGCCAAAAGTTGCATAAAAGCGAAGTAAATAAAGCAATCAATTAAAGTAACACACATGTACTGTTGTGAGACCAAGAGTATTTACCAGATTATGTGAGACGCGGCAATATGCACCATTACAATGCGTCACGTTTCAACAATCCTACAAATAGAGCTGATGAACTGTCTCTAGGATTCCACAGATCCTACATGACATAGCCCAACTTTCACATCTCCCTGTTTAACTTCATGGCACAGTCCAAGGAGCAAGGGGAACTTTACTTTTTCCTATCTTTTCTTTAGCTAGACCGTCTCATCGTCTCAGACGAGGGAATTCCGTATGAAGTGTTTCTGATCTATTTTTTCAGAGGTTTTTGCTACCAAAACGTGTAGCACATGCTAAAGAACAATCATATTTTTTTATTAGGGAGAAAACTGCAATTTCCAAGTAGATTTTCCAGCAAGAAAATGATACCTGTGAGCTTGATACAACCCTCTACCCACCCCCAGGAGTTTTAGGGCTAAATATCAGTGTTTAGAAGCAAAGTACAAGTTCTGCGTTATCCTTATTACAATTAGATCATCATCGCGCGGGAAAATTTCTAAGAAAAGTGGATTTAAGTGGATATAATTCTGTTCCGTTTTGTAAACAGCTAAATTCCTGAATGTTAACTGTCTGCATTTTTTTGTAAACGCGGAAGGGTGCACTTTAATTCATCGTTTCGTGATTTTGCCACCTGCAGCTTGCATTTAATTCCACACCTTCTATGTAATCAAGGGCGCTCCTGCCTTCTCCTCATATGCATTTGAAAGCTGTCTTGTGCTTAAAAGATATTACTATAGTGCAATAACGGAAGCTTGAGGCAGAGCTTAAATAACGGTTTCTCTCGCTTAACCAATAGGGTTACCGGAAATCGTTTGATCAAAGGTTCATCTCTAGGGATGGCATGTAAGGACGTCTGTAGGGGATATGAAGGTAAAATTAGACCATAATGGGCTTTCATTAAACCTTTGTGAAACATTTACGCGAGTATGAGTGTGTCACAAAGATTGTGCGAAAGAGGTGTGTGCTTGGTTTGATATCAAATTATATTATACAGGTTATAATCTTGTGGAGCTGAGACTGGCTTCTACAAATTAAAAGAGTGGCTGTTATATTTCGTCGCATTAAATTACCTCAATTAGTGATTGATTGGTTTAGTTTATTTTACTTCGTTTTCTGCCACTTTTGGCATGCGCGAAAATGAGGATGAGTGATGATACAGTCAAAATGATGAAGGGATACTCACAAAAGACACCCATGTCCATATTCGAACCCGGGGGCCCTGGAGTTGTACCGCGCTGTGTTAACAACTCCGCCACGGAGGCCATCAGATTAAACGCGGCGATGAGGATGAGTTGTGATGAGATGAAGTTGAAGGGACATTCACAAAGCCCGCTCATGCCTAATCCGAGAGTCGAACCGGGGAACTTTGGTGGCGAAATAGAAGTGTAACAGTGCTCTGGCACCGAGCACATTTACTCGTATAAATTCCCTTATTTTCTCCACCGTTTCTATTTAATTGTGATTAATATATAACTTTATAATAGGCGAATTCTGATGTCGTCTGGGATAAGTCGTAATGGAATGGTTCTTATTGGTATTACAATTTAAAATTTCCAAAGGGTTTGGACTGTCGACTAACCCGTTAACTAACGTAATAGAAAAAATTGATGTCCTGCTTCATTCCTTATGTGGAATGGCTTTGGCGAAGTACATATACAGGGTGTTTCTAAAGGTCGTTTACAACGCTTGGGAGGTGATTCCTCACACGAAAACAAGCAAAAAGTCTAAGTTCCATTTTTACGACTGAGGCTTCGTTTCCGAGATAGGAGCCTCGCAAAAGGTGACAAAGTGAACGTCACACCTAACTGGGACGAATACTATCACAGATAGAGAGGCGGTTCCAAGGGAATCATAAAGGAATCGTATGTGCTCAGTCCGGAAGTCACTATTAAAAGTTCACTGCACGCATGCGCAATGGAGTCCTCAAAGGAATTGGGGATTTCCAGCAACAACAATGCATGGAAAAGGTATGTAACGCAGCAAGAAGGACCGTGACAATGAGAAATGCGTTCAAGACAACACATCCCGACCTCAAACATCAAAACATGACCACCGAACACAAAATCCGAAAAGTTGAGCACGGTTGCATACCCCAGTTACACGCGAGGAATGAACGAATCATGTCATGTGGCATACGAGAGACAGGAGGAGGGAAAGAAAAACACAATATCAGATGATTGCGACAACGTGTATTTTTACACGCGACAACTGCGTAATATCCCCCCCACACACACACACAACAAACAACAAATGCTACAATATCTTACGCACAGACAGTCCGTGTCACTGTACACCAACTGAAGATGTCACTTTCACCACACAAAGGGGGTGGGGAGCAATTCCAAAAGTGTTCTCACTGGTATTTGCCGAGGGCAATAATCACAGACGGTTTTCAAAATGTCTGCCGTTTACTTCTACGCAGAGATGACAGCGACGAATCAAGGATTGTCGAGTACGAGCAAACAAGCCAGGTGTATCTGCTACCGTCGCGGCGGCGACGTTGATGCGAGCAACGAGGTCCTCAGCTGATGTGACAGGTGTGTCGTATACGAGGGTTTTCATTTCTCACCAGAAGAAAAAATCGAGAGGGTTGAGATCTGGCGACCTCGGTGGCCAAGGCACAGGCTCATCCCTACCAATGAACCTATTGCGAAACACGTCATGCAGGAAATGTCGTACATTACGATCGAAATGAGCTGGTGCACCATCGTGTTGGTACCACATTTCTTGCCGCAGTGCCAAAGGTACGGTCTCCAACAGTTCAGGCAGAACCTCACTAAGAAATGCATGATACGTGCGACCATTCAGGCGAACAGGGAGAATGTATGGTCCAATTAAATGATCATATACTATCCCGCACCACACATTCACTGAAAACCTGTGCTGGTGATGGGCCACAAAAAGTGCATGTGGGTTGTCAAAGTCCCATACATGACTGTTTCTACTATTGAAGACATCCATCCTGGTGAAAATGGCTTCATCTGTCCACAATACGTTTGCCCCGAAGTGAGGGTTTGTGTCCAGCTGATGCAACAACCATTGGCAAAACTCCATACGAGGGCGAAAGTCACGAGGTAACAGTTCTTGTACTTTCTGCAGTTTAAAAGGGTGCATTCCTTCATCTGACAACACTCGCCAAACATTCACATGAGACGTGTTTCGTGCCCGAGCGAGCACTCGCGTACTGGTGCCAGGATGTTCTGCGACCGCTGTTAACACATCTTCTGCAAACTGATGTGTGCGTACACTTCGGGGTCTTCCAACTTCTTGTCGCGGTGGTAACACTGACCCTGTTTCACGCAGTCGACTGTCCACTACCTGAAAGAAGGTGTGAGACGGTAAACGTCTATGTGGAAAGCGTTCTCCATAAAGACGCCTTGCCTCACGGCTATTACCACGTGCCTCCCCATACATGAGATGCATGTCTGCTAGCTGCTGGGTCGTATACGCAGCCATCTGTGTAATAGGGAGCTGGAACTGCAAAGTATTGTTTTTGTTTAACACTGGCACACTGCACAAATTGGCCGTATCACCGTACGAACACCACAGACCAATTGTTGCGATACTTGACTTGCCCACTCCACCACGTCAAATTCTTTCAATGCAACATACTAGTACTCTTCAATGCGTATGACAACCTAGAGCGAACTGCTGATCATATCCCAGCACCTGCAACACGATTGGGACGACTGCCGGAGAGAACCAACCCTTCGAGCTCCTCTCGCGGGAACAGCAGTCATGAAGGTCAAACGTAGACTACGAGAGCCAGACTTGCCTGTGCAGCGCTTCCAAAACTGGTCTCTTTTACGTCACAATGATCGCGTGCGAACACTTTTGGTATTGCTCCCCACCCCCTTTGTGTGGTGAAAGTGACATCTTCAGTTGGTGTACAGTGACACGGACTGTCTGTGCGTAAGATATTGTAGCATTTGTTGTTTGTTGTGTGTGTGTGTGGGGGAAGGGATATTACGTAGTTGTCGCGTGTAAAAATACACGTTGTCGCAATCATCTGATATTGTGTTTTTCTTTCCCTCCTCCTGTCTCTCGTATGCCACATGACATGATTCGTTCATTCCTCGCGTGTAACTGGGGTATGCAACCGTGCTCAACTTTTCGGATTTTGTGTTCGGTGGTCATGTTTTGATGTTTGAGGTCGGGATGTGTTGTCTTGAACGCATTTCTCATTGTCACGGTCCTTCTTGCTGCGTTACATACCTTTTCCATGCATTGTTGTTGCTGGAAATCCCCAATTCCTTTGAGGACTCCATTGCGCATGCGTGCAGTGAACTTTTAATAGTGACTTCCGGACTGAGCACATACGATTCCTTTATGATTCCCTTGGAACCGCCTCTCTATCTGTGATAGTATTCGTCCCAGTTAGGTGTGACGTTCATTTTGTCACCTTTTGCGAGGCTCCTATCTCGGAAACGAAGCCTCAGTCGTAAAAATGGAACTTAGACTTTTTGCTTGTTTTCGTGTGAGGAATCACCTCCCAAGCGTTGTAAACGACCTTTAGAAACACCCTGTATATTGTGTCAACATAATATCCTGCAATCAAGAGAGTCAAATATACAAGTAGTTGCGTAAAATGTACCACATTAGTAAAGATGACTTTTCCAGGCCAAAATCCAGGTTGATGTATCGATAAAATGGTTTAACATGATTGATTATCCTGCTATATAAAATACAGTCAAATATTTTCGACGAAGTTGAGATTAGTGAAATAGATATTTTGTAAATACAAGTGGGGTTCTCCTTTTAAAAATAAGGGAAATTTCACTGGAAAAATTTCTGTTCTCGCCACTAGATAAAAGGAATATCAGTTTATCCATTGCATGGTTGAATTTCATAGCATGATGCAACTGTAATTTAATAACATGATGAAATTTGAGAAATAAGAAGAGAAAAATGAATCTCAAAGAGTTGTATTTGAAGGTTACCATTAAACCAGGTGAAGCATGTCTCGTTTATGATGCATTTTCGTGGATTTTACTACTTAACTGAGTCTCAGACTTCATTTTCCCAGAGGAAGGTAATTGAAGGCTTTGCAATAAAATTGCGCATTGCTGTAAAAACAGTTTACAGCCTTTTTCATGCACGAAACCTTGTTAGGATCTTTTATTATTAACAGTAACCGAATGAAATGGTAGGTGACCATAAATTACAGAATTATTCCTTATATGAAGCAGCATAACATGGTTCCAGTGTCCACCTGCTCCGAAGTTATGAAAAAACTAAATAAATTTGTGAGATCAAATCCTTCTTACTTCTTGAAGCTTTCTTGGAGACGAATGACGGTGATATTCTCTTACGGGCATCTGTTTGGGTTAGACTTTTGATTCTCGAGAGCTAAATTAAGATCACTCTAATCTTCGGAAATTGAACTGAGCATCAAAGAACTCGTAAATAAGCTCTGGATCAAAAGATGGCGCTGATGGTTCTGATCAAAGGTCTTGCAAATAAGCGCTAAATCACTAGATGGGACTGACAGCTGTGATCGACTGAATGCTGGAAGAACCAGAATGGCATGGGAAGGATTAAGGAACAATTCAAACAATATTTGAAAAAAATTGAATACGGATTGTTAGTGAACACAGATGTATATAATAATTATAATACGTTTACACTGTCAGAATATTCCGAACATTCCATTTCAATGTAAATAAGAATATCACGGTTGAGACAACCTTTTTATTCTGGCAAATCCCACTCGACAATACACCAGAATTCGTCTATTCGAAGATTCATGACGTCCGGAAGGGGGCATTGGTTTAAAACCGAAATTCCTCTCAACGACGGGTCGAGTGAGAGGCACATCCAGCTGCTAACACCATCATACCGTACATTGGTTTGCAATGTTCTTTGAACATAAGATACGTCACTTAACATCTTCATATTCCGATGTGGCGATTAGTTTGGAAGAACGTTTTAGAGCATCATAGTAAGTCTTACAGGCTGTCTCACATGCCTATCTTCTCAATTAGCAGTTAGTTTATGAAGAAAAATGTATTCCCAGAAAGGAAATCAAATGGCACATTAAAATTCGACTACGGGAAGAGAAGAAAATATAGACATCAACTGTCTAGCACGGAAGGCGAAGCGAATCCAATGAAGATGAACATAGTGAATGCATTAACTTATAATTATCTTGCGCTTGATGTGAAAGTAATGCACTTTTATGGATTGTGAAAATTGGATAATGACTCTTTCAGGGGCAAAACAAACACCGCCAAATATCGGGATTGACGATAACAATACAAATTGCACAAGGTTCTTCTGATTACGAACTCGGTGAACATTAAGCCGTAAATGATGGTTTTATGAAGCTTTTCTTTTCCTTCAAGGCACACAGCATGCACTCCAAGGTACCAAATGTGTCCATAAAGAAGATTTATAAACCATGCCTTCATGTCATGACGGGGAGGGGTATGCAAGTATAAACTTGTCTCTGTCCAGAACTGATGGATGGTATTAGTAACGTGTTACTAATGGTTAATGACAATATTAGGAGACTTGCTTTGTCTATGGTTCTTTCTTGTGCATCGACATGTCTCAGTATCTGGTGCACCCATTCCGAAGTCTCCACTCGTAGAGGCCTGTAATCATCGAATTTTGAGCGCTATAAACTTGACAACCTGGGTAACCTTTAGGTTTTTCTGCTGAACGAAAAAACAAAAGAGAAGCGAGGGAAGCAACTAGCAGCTTTCTACGAACGCAACAGCAAAGGAGAGACAAAAAACGGTCGTGCTACTTTGCTTCTTCGGAGGGTCTCACTTATTGCACAAGACTCTGGCAAACTTCGTCTTCTGATGTAAGTGCGGAATGCTTTCATTGTTGGGCCAAATGCCTTCGTTGTTAGATTTACTTCTCTTAGCAAATAATATCACATGTGTGCCAAATTAAAACCTTAATTGTTTTTTGTTTTTAACTATACCCCGCGACAGGTTAAGTTTGCATAGACTTCTTGCATATATGGACCCAACGTGCGCGCAGAATATAGTTCCGCTGCAATACTGCCGATTTTCTCACTGTATGTGATATGAACAGCTCAACGGTTGAGGCAAGACTGGCACGGAAGATTCTCAGCGCCGTCCTCGCGCGGATTAATACATAAAACCTGCTTCAAACTTAACCTGTCGCGGAGCTTAGTAAGTTTCTGTATGTAGGGTTGCATAAGTTTGCTAGGGACGTGAAGTTTTCGTTTTAACGATAACACCGAAAAGTTGAGGAAAGCAAAATAAAGTGCAATTTAAACTGGGGATAACACTTCTCCTGTTAAAAAAGATCTACCTGAAGCGCAATTCTGCCATTTGTAGTGTGGCTGGTGATAGTTTGATTCAAAAGAGGTTAGCCTATCACGCTTCATTTATTGCAGTTTGCCGCAGACACGACTCACAGTGTGGATCTTCCCAGAAGGGAAATTTCGTAGGAACGGGAAAATTTTCGGGGAGAAGCACCTGCAGTGGTTTGGAGAGGGGGGGGGGCGTGTACGTGTATACACAGAACAGTCGCAGATGGATTTTTGTGGCATTGTTAGGGAAATGTGATATGTGTGATTGTGTTCAAAGATTTGGGTGTTATCATTCAATAAACATTTCATATTTAGTGGCTGAGGAGATGAAATAGTTTTCCAAATGGAAGAAATTTGGTCAATTCTTACAAAGGTAAGCCTGAAACTCACTTGATCAGTGAGCTTTGATTACGTTTCGTAAAGAACTTTCGATACCTAATGTATCGACATGTAAATTTGAACTGTCTACAGTCTGTTTTCTAACTTTTGTCGGACTTTTGAGGTTTTCATTTGAATCTCCCTTGTAATGTATTTGTAATGCATGTAAGAACACTAAACCTAACCTAACAACAACGTCACTCCGCGCTGACGTTAGAACACAAAGATTGCTAGAGTCTTGTGCGATGAGTGAGACAGCTTCTTTGGTTGCGGACCTTTTGCAGCCCCGGACACAGCACGGAACTCCCACGAACTCTCTCGCTTGATGTACTTATCAAAGGCTGTAATCTATTGTAACTGTCAACGTAGACAAAACACATGCGGATGGATTAATAGAACCAGGAGGAGGCAGTGAATTTCGCATGGAATCGCTAATGCAAGCTTTGGTAGGATTATGACGCTGCTTTCACCTCACAGCGCGAAAGAGAGCAGAGAAAGTGGCGGCAATGTGCGAGAATGTACTTGTTATGCCTCTTCCTTGCTTACAGATATAAGCATAACAATGACCCCAGCGAGAAACTCACACTTGGATTACATACCTTAACACAAAGGTCCCGAGCACCTACCATGCAGTGGATCTTAAGTGGCCAGAACTCCTCAGGAAGGTTTCAACAAAAGAGATCAGTTGCTAGGCGTGCAGAAGAGGTGTTGAAAGCAAGGGGGTGAACTCCCTTCCACTGGGAGGGTCCACACTGGAAATTGATCGGTGGCGATGGGAAGCATTTCGGTTTTAATGTGTTCTCCTGTTCACTGATGCCGTTCCGTTGCCATAATGTTCTGCTTATGATGCAGAACAATATCTCATTTTTTTTATATTTTTTTTTCGGGGAGGGCATTTTCAACTTCTTCTCACTGAGGCCTCTCGTTGTAGACACAGGTGGCGAACTATGTATGGTAGATACAGTGGCCGAATTGGAAATACATTTCTGCCGGTATGCTCAGACCAGTATTTTGATACAATCCTTTTTTGTGTGTGGTTTGTTAAATAATATGTCCTCCTCTGTGGCCGTGCGGTCTAAGCTACTGTGCTTTGGGCTCCCGACTGCGGGACGGCATGGGTTCGAGTCCGCCTGGTTTCAGTCTCTGGGTTCTCGGCCTGTGTATTGGACCGGTGGCAACTCACCGTCGTGAGGAAATTGGGGAGCTACGAGTGAGTAGCGTATCCCGGTCTCGGAAATCCACAACGGCTGGGGGTTCGACGTGCTAACCCCACGTCACCCCACTTCTGGTTGAAGATCACCACGAGACTGGCAGTCGGGAGATAGGGCAAGGCCCTATTATTATCTTAAATAATATATCGATTCTCATTTTATTTTATCACCACAAGGACAGAGAGAGAGATAGATGAGCAAGTATAGTTTCCCATTGCGTAGCTACTTGTGCGATCAGCTCCAATAAATAAGGCTAATTTTAAAAATTTACTGCCGGTATGCTTTTTGGCATCTTAATTTATTACAGGTATGCCATACCAGCTCATGCCGGCCAAATACGATCGCTGGGTAGATATAAACGAAACTATGATTGATAGGTTTAATAATGAACTTTCTTTCATCCTGTCTGTACGTTCAAGGAGGGCTAGGAATATTATAGCGAAGTGAAAGTGAACGAACTTCATTCCATAATTTAAAAAGCTTAACACTATAGCCGGGACGGCCTAGGAACCGGCGCGGAGACCGCCTTTATGTCAGTGACCCTCTGTTACCGCGTTTACCTACGAAGGAACGCGCGGTCAAGCAACCAATTAGGCCTATTGCTTGGGCAAGATGCGGCAACAATAAAATCCCTCCTCCCCGAAGCAGTCAACAGGGGAAACAGGATTTTGTCAAAATAATCTGCGCTGTGAATGGACACCGGTTGGTACGACGGCCGGATTCTAACTTATAATTGTGTAAGGAAGCAAAGAAAAAGAGGGAGAAGTGATTTATAAGCACAAACTTACGAAAATAGTGAGACGGGATATGAGTACCACTGTTAATACTGCACTTGTCTGCAGCCAGAAACCATCCGAAACCAAATTACTCGAGTCTTATTGAGTCGAGAATGCTGAGTACTATTGTTTTTAAGAATTCGATGCGAACCAGTAAAATTTGTTACCTATATATTAACACATTTATCTAAAGAAATCTGAGACTGTTTTTTATAAAACTGTAAAAATATGCGCCTTAATACCTTGACGTGCTTTGTTTCTTACGTACCCTGAAAACTTGCAAATAACTGATTATACATGCTTAAAGTATTTGAAACAAATATGTAACGAGGTTAAGAGGAACGTTTATTCTTGAATTCATATGGCATGCAACTGAAAGATCTTGGCATCAACATCACTTCTTCAGTGTTTGAAGTGCGAGAAGCGTTCGATGAAATTATCGGTTTCTCTTGTGTATTTATTGTCTAAATTGGAGTCTGTCACATACGTATTTCGGTGCTTACGCCTGCAAAAATTTTAAATATCATGCAAGCCATGTGTAGTTTTCTGCAACGTGTCTTGTTAAGCCATATAAGCTCATTTAGTTAGGACACTATGTGAGATCATATCTTTCAAATTACGCAAGTGCAACACGTATGCAATTCTGTATATTTGTAAAATTTTACAAGGCTTGTACAAATGTGAATAATTAAATAGATCCATATCCTATATGTAATTCCTTTACTGAAACCGAAGTAGCTAATTTTGAAAATACTCTCTCTGGTTCTGGTTGGCAATACGGACAAGCGTTTCGGAAGCTTGCGGATGCCGCTCAGGAAAAATACCTTTGGTTGGAGACGTACCCACGATAATCAGACGGTGAAAAGTCTATACTGTATGAAGGATGTAGGGCAAGGTTCCATTTAAGTTTTGTAGCCATGGTTCAATAGCCACGTGTGGACGGGCGTTATCCTGCAGAAATGACACCGTCGTTCGTGACCTTTTCCTCTTGATCCTGGTAGCGGTCTTCACTGGGTTTCCAAGGAGCGTTGCAAAATATTCTGCATTTGAGTGTATTACGCTCCGTGAGTAAATCCAGGTGCAGTACTCCTTGCGAGTTCCAGCAGAAGCTGACCAGTATATCTTCCCAGCTGCCAATGCCATTCTCGCTTTCTTGCATCGAAGCACGATTGTTCTCCGGCGTGAAATAGTGGACCCACGATAAAAAAAAAAAAAAAAAAAGCACCACCTTCCTGTTCGTACAAAGTTTATGGAATTTCATGCGTGTAATCTTGTGATTGTACGACTGCAATCGCGGAACCCACCAGGCGCACACTTTCGAATATCCAAAGTACTTTCTGATGACGTCTATCACACTGCCTTCACTGATGTTCTGTATGACAGCCAACTCAGGCACAGCTACTTGTCTATTCTCCCACATGAGTTCGATGTTCTCGGGTGTTAAGGAAGTCTTGGACAAACGTGTGCATGTGGTTCATCTTCCACCATATCCCGACTCTTATTAGAGGCACTGAACCACATGAACACAATAACAACTAAAACGTATTCTCACCGTATTGTTGTTTCAATCTGTCACAAATTTCAGACGGTTTACAGCCTCCTTTGGTGAAGAATTTAATTACAATGCGCTGTTCCACGCTTACGTGCATTTTTTTTTGTTAACTTGACTATATTTCATTGTAATGACTGGATAATATATTTATAGTAACAAATTGCTTATATTACAGCAAGTGCTGTAATATTATCATTGAAACAGATAATACAACAGATTTTTTATTGTCATTTTTAACTCGACACTCGAATTCATTTAGGTATTACTATTTTTATTTCTAAAGGAGACAAAAAGTTACGTTTTGTAGACCAGTGTTGTAAATAGGATGCAGATTTTTTGTTCATTCGCCTTTTGGTTGGCATTTCAATTGCCTATTTTTTATAATCATGCTTAACAATTCTCTTTTTCGGTATTTGTTTGGTTTAATTCCCCTATCTTTCTCTAATTTTCCTCCATCTACAGTACTCCTTATAATTTACAGGTTTTGGAATTTCTCGATTAATATAATCGACTGATACCCCCGATAAAATATCTTTGCAGTTCTTCCTTTGCCTTCTTTCACACTATAAGAACATTTTGAGAGAGATTACAATTCCATTTACTATGGAAAAATGAGAGAAATACGATAATTCATAACGATACAACTTACGAACTTGCAGTACAACTTACGAAGTTAACGATACAGAAGATCGGTATGATTTCCACCATTTTCATGGCACAAAATGATTCGTCTCCATGTCTTGTTCTAAATTTTATGCAGACAAGTCCTATCAAGTGAGTTTATTTATTTAATTGGAACACAGGTGCATGCCCAATTACAGTGTTCAATATGGTATGACACCATTACATAAACAATATCATAACTAACATAGTTAACAAGAATTATGACTGACGTAATATACATTTTACATTTAATAACAACTGTGAAAATAATTTAATCGTTGGTCAAGTCATATTGCATTTCCCTTATTTGATTTGATGTGATTTTTTCTGTTAGATTTGATTTTCGTCATTTAGCGTCGCTTTTCTGCCACTTTTGGCTAACCCGGGACCTCTGGCGTCGTAGCGCGCTGTGCTAACCACTCGTTAAGGAGGTCGGCGTGTTTTCCTTATTGTTTTACCGATCCGATGACGTTTAAGTTTCCATGCACATGCTACTAAACGTTCTTCCACACCATAGTTGCTTGTGAAGCCATCCGAAACAAGAACAAATTTAATTAGTTCCACTGTGATAAATACCTGGGGCTAGCAAGATATTCGGACCACCCTGTACAATGGGATGCAAAAGTATTGCTCGGCAAATTGTCCACGACTATTTTCTTTAAGTTTTCTCTTGCATCGTGATTTTAAAGAATAGTTTTTTTTACGTGTGCTAGTGTAGATGTTAGCAGCTTTATTTAAGCCCCTATCACACGGAACTGGATTTCTAGTTGGAATGCCCTAGTTGGCGATGAACTGACTTTCTGGGTAGTAATCATGGCCGCCTGGCTGACTGCTTGACTGGTTTTGAGGAATAGGACATGTTCTAATTGCTACTAACTTTTTCGACTAGATTCTGTGGAACAGCCAATCAGAGCAAAGTTTGGCCATGTGAAGATAATCTGTGAGTTTGTAAAGTAGCCTTTTTTTGTCTGTGGTTTCCGAGTGCATACAGCACGAAAGGCATGTTTACAATTGAAAAAGCTAAAATATTCTTCCATACGTGTATAGTAAACGTTGTAAAGTATGTATGTTATCAGCGCCGTTCTTCTCTACCTAAAACCATTTAATACGAAGCGATATTCCTCTCGGTTGAATAGTTATCGTATTTTAAAAGTTTGAAGTGATACGTTGTTTACATCTCGCGCGGCCGCCATTATGGGAACGAAAGACTATCGACAAGTACGGTATAACAAGTACCGTGTGAGGCGAAAACTAGCAAATGGATAGCCAGTCCAGCGTCAACTAGAGCAATCCAACTAGAAATCCAGTTCCGTGTGATAGGGGCTTTAGAGTTTTGTGTCAAATCTTGAATTTCTCATTAGATAAAGCAAGGAGAAAAAACAATAGTTTGCTAGGTAATAGTTACGAAATCCACTTTACAGCCGTTAAGGCTCACATACTAGAAATAAATACTATTATATTCTTCAATGAATTACGTTAACCCACTCATTGCGCAAGAAATGATTTCTTAACCACCCTCACGGAATGAACATAAAAGGTAATTATCATTAGCTAATCAACGCCAGTTGATTACCTTACACTGGAAGGTAGACTAAGGACTTGTTATTCAACTAAGGCTTTGTGTAATTATAACTGTACGTAACATTCTAGAGCAACAATCAAATAACGATATTGGGAAGCTAAACAACTTAGGGGAAGTAAGATTACAAGACACTTACAAAAACAAAATCTGCCTGAATTGAAGTTTTTTTCTTTCGTGCACATTAACATGAGGAGTAATCTAACAAGGATACTGGCTCGTTCCAAAATTAACCCTTACAAGAACCTGGAACGCAACTCATCTAGGTCGAGTGTAGCACGAAACGAGACCTTTTTTGTATCAATTTATTGTCTCACTCCGCGTGCCTGTGGAGCTGTTCTCTCATTAACATCTGCTGCAAAGATGTAGGGGAGGAGTGAGTAGATGGATAAAAGGTTCAAGGACGCATTTGGTAATGATATGCTCTAGAACACCGCTGAAGGTCTCTTCGTAAAACGTCCAGGAGATATCTCAATTGCCGTGTTTGGAAAAATGGTCCCTACCTTTTTGTTTAATTTGGTAAGCAACAGAACTTTCCACAGTGGAAACGTGGTCGAAAACGAAATGCTTATTATGGAGGTTCTGGCAACAGTGCTACTGTTTAATTTTGTACGGAAGCTTCATCGTGAGTCAGTGGAAACGTGGCTGAAAACGAAATGCTTATTATGGAGGTTCTGGCAACAGTGCTACCGTTCGCCACATTTCGTTGATGACAACGGGAGTTGGATCGCCTATAATAACAGCTTCCAGTTCATCATTGAGTATGACCATTGTCGTTCGAAAGGGGTTCTTTTGCTGTCGTATCAAAAAAAGGAAAGGACAAGAACAGTTGCTGTTTTTCGGTACCTATGATTTAGGTTCAATGGGTGCTTACTTTGAGATTGCTACTGCTCGAGCCGGCGGAAGAAGAAGTGCGACATCTATAACGAGAGCAGGGGCGTACGCATAATTTTTTCCAAAGGGGCTCAATATCGAGGCGCTTGTACTTTTGTTAATTAGCGTCGCTTTTATATCACTTGTGGCTAATCGCTACGATGAGGATGAGTATTGATTATATGAAATTGGTGAATGGACACTCACGAAGATCACTGATGCCCAGGGTTGGACTTGAACCCGGAAACTTCGGTGGCAAGTTCGAAGTCTTAACAATTAACGTGCTCGGCGTAGAATTTAGGTTCGATCCCCACCAAGAAATTTCACCTGAAGACTCGAGAAGAGGTGGTCTCTCGTAACGTACTGTTAGAATAAGGATAGTTTTAAGTACTTGGCAATGGATGATGCCCAATTAACATTACGTGCTAGAATGTAGGTTGCATCTTCAAGTGAGAAATACTGATGGCCTCTTGCTTCATACTTGCAAATCATCATCACTTCTGGGTTTGAATCGTTTATTTCCCAGTTTAACTGACAGTTTTCTGTTTGTGTTTTAAGCCCACTTTATACACAATAAGGCTAATCGAAACTGGACCTACAGTTTAAAGTGGCATCCGAACTACTATGTGCCTCCACCGGGTGTCGAACCCGGAACCCCTTGATTACAAGACGTTACCACAACGCCATCGGGGAGGCCCCAAGTTTAATCATATAAACATAGGATACCGTAGCTATTATATTACTTTCTTTGGAGGAACAAAATGTGAATTTTGATTTTGGGAGAGTTCTTCCGAGTAGGAATTTGGGAGTCTCGGTCTCGCACGAGTTGAAAATGCCGTTCTCGTACAGAGTTCATTAAGGCACACCACTTCCCTTACTAAAGTTTTTTTCTTCTCTGACGCTTTGTTTCGATGCTGAACCTTTGAAAATGTAATATTATCCTGAATATATTAAACAATGAACTGTCTCAGAACTACCACTAATGCACCGGTTCTTAACCTTATGTCTAATCTTCCTTAAGCATCTCTTTGTATTTCAGACTCAGTTAATGATATCATAAAATTCATCAGTTCTGCAGGTTATATTTACTCATTTGATGTATCGAGACGTCTTTCCTCAAGGATATAATAACAATACCAATTTAGCAAAATAATAGTTATTAGTAATTTATGATAATAGCAGCAAGTACTATTATTACTATTTCTACTGTTCAATTTCATATCGACAACCAGAACGTCTTTATAAATTATTCTGATCGAGCTCAACAATGATGCTCTGAAAGATGAGGAAATGATGATTCATTATGGACTTTTCATTGTTGTAATATCCTTGTATTATTGTTGTTAATTATAATAATAATAATAATAATAATAATAATAATAATAATAATAATAATAATAATAATAATAATAATAATAATAATATGATTTACATCGTCTCAAGTGAGAGTGGGTTTTGTTGTAAATGTATGCATTCTCGTTTACACTTAAGTGCAGCACTCCATGCCCCCCTTTCCACCAGAAATTGGAATATGTACAGTAGGATGCACAAGTATGCTCGACAAATTGTCCATGACTATTTTCGTTAATTTTTCCTATGTATCCTGTGTTTTTAAGAAACAGACTTTTACGTATATTAGTGCATAGGTTATCACCAGATTGCCTGACATTTTGTTTCAATTCTTGAAACTCCTATTACAAAAAACGGAAAAATAAACACGGTGATGGACAATTTGCTTGGTAATACTTGTGCATCCAACTGTACACCGCTTTAAACTGTAAATGTAGCCTAATTTATCAGTGTGTGCAGAAATGGGGCATAGAAGTAATTTTGACAAACTTTTTACTAGCAGCTAACAATGAAACCATGCAAAAAATGTCTTCGAATCTTCGAGAAAATTATAGGAGACAGGGCCAACAGTTTTGAAAGCTGAACGGAAATGCAATCCGTTGGCTCGACAGAAGACCAGAGAAAGCAAAGCCGTTCAAAGAGCAGCAACTCAAATAATGGTTCTGGAAAAATGAAGACGTTAAAAGTATTCCGTCCGTTAAAGGAAGATGTTAAGGGGGAAATGACGTTTGCATCAAAGGCTGACGTTGATCCTTGGACGTAAACGTTGTCGGAGATGGTTCAAATCCAAAGCGCAAGAACAGACTTGCCTACCGACAAAAAAATGGTGGGGAAGTTAGGTTCTCGCTTTGCCGAACCATTAATTTTGTCCGGCCTTAACAGCACATACTACAGGAGGTATGTACAGAGCAAAACATTATCGCGATCTGGAAATTGAAAACGGAATAATTGCGGTGCCGAAGTACGAATGAAAATGCCATAAATGGCCATTTCGTTTAAGAGTCCCTTTCTTGCTTCTTTTCGGTGCTGCAAGCTTTTTTATCTTTAACGCAAGTCATTACGTTTACCTTGAGGAAAATTGTTTTATTGCCGTCGTCGTGGTCTGTCTAGAGTGAAGCGCTTGGGCTTAGCAAAGGGTGATTTCCTGCCTGCTCTGTTTTGCAGTTATAACCCTGTCCAAAGGTGAGGATGTTGAATGCGTTCTTCGGTCAGAGGGTTCTTCATTTCTTATGGCTCATGTCGTAGACGGTTGCCTGTGGGCTTCTGACCATTACCTCAAAGTCCTCCGCTACTCTCTCTTCTTTAGTTCCGTTGGTCCAAAATCCATCCATTCGTTTCATGACGACTCTGCCTCTTTTGTCTCTTTTGCCACCAAATCATTAACATATTCTTTCATTTACTTCAACTTTCGGCCCTCAAATCTACCCCAGATCCAAAAACAAATAGATTTGTTTCTTGGCAGCAAAATCGCCACTAACCACCAGACATCAAGGGTTGGTTTTAGCAAAATGAAACGTTTTCTACCTCATTTATAGTATATAACCAAATCAGGTAAGGAAAAAGGGGTAAACACATAGGAAGAGAAATGGAAGATAAATGGAGAGAAAAAGAGATAGGAATAGAATGAGAGATAGAGAGAGAGAGAGAGAGAGAGAGAGAGATACAAAGAGTAAAACGAATATAAATAGCTAAAATCAAAGATAGAAAAGACATAAATAGAGATAAAAGTAAAGAAAGAAATATAGAGTGATAGAGAGAGAAATTGAGACAGAAGGAAAATATATAAAAAGAAAATGATATAGAAAATAAGTACAGACATATATAAATATAGAATGGGAGACAGAAATAAATGGAAGCAGATAAAAAGAGGAGACAGAATAGAATATATGAAAATAAAAGGAGATAGAGCGAGAGGGAGAAAATTGACTAAAGAAGTATAGAAATAAAGGAAGGTAGAGAGAGAGAGAGAGAGAGAGAGTCCCAGACATAGACGAACGGATAAGTAAAGTAAGATGAAAATAATGAGGGAGATAAATAAAGGGAGGCAGATAGAAAGAGGGAGAAATTGGGGCAGGAGGCAAGATATAGAAATAAAAAGTTAGAAAGAATGAAAGATCTGGGATAAATTTAAGTTTGCGTAACGTCATTAGTTCTGGGTTAAAATCGTAGATATATTCGCTTAATTATTTATTAAAAAATATTACAGTTTAATCAAATTATTGAAGGAGACAAACAGCATTGTTTGATTTCTTTTATTTTCGTCAATTCTCAGTTAAATAGAGCTGAATTTTCTTTCGTATATTCTGGCACGCCAGGAACATAAATATATCATCCAGCTCATATGAAAGCACGTATTAAGAAGGGGATAGAGGGCAGAGAGAGACGAGAGATATAGTAGAAGAGAGAGAGAAAAGGGTAGAAAACGGAAGACAGGATGGTGTGTAATAGGGTAACTTCGGTGAATAACGCCAGGCGGGAAACAACGCCATTTCAAAGTTTCAACTCTGAAAGCATGGACGCATGTAAAGTTAAGGGGCGGCTCACCGTTGTGCGATAAACAATGGTGCCTGGTAGCATTGCTGATAAGAACGGTTGCCATTTTCGAGCCTTCATTTAAGAGAAACACTTTGAACAGTGTAGACGTTTGAGTTGCGTTTCGAGGAAAAAGGGTCCACATTTTCATCGCGCCGACAAAGATGAGTGTTTTTCTATTGTAGGATTACATTTTAAATGTTAACAATGTTGTACGTACACAATACGTTTATTACGTAAGAGAATTATGTGTGTACGGTTTTCATGGTCGGTGTCGTAAGTTTAGAACAGCTGGTTAAACTGCAATCTGTTGTTTCGGTAAATAACGCCATCATTGTGTCGAGGAATAACGCCACTCAATTTAAACTCAAATTTAAGGAAATGTTGATTTCGAAAATAGGTTTATCCTTGCTCAGTTACTTTCGATATTTATTCTCGGTTAATTTCCTCTTTCAGATGGCGAGAAAATGTAGAAATATACAGGCCAAATGGTCAGTAGATGACTTTAGGCAAGCTATGGCAGCCGTCAAACAAGGAATGAAGATAGCATGTGCTGCACGTTTGTTCCAAATTCCTCGCAGAACTTTGAGGGACTGGGTATCGCGAAAAGACAAAAAAAGACATGCTTTTTCTAATAACTTACTACAGTAATTATTTTTACTAGTACAGTTTAGTAAAGAAAATGTGAATGTTTTATTTGTAATTAAGATAATGTGAATATTTTACTTGTAATTAAGAACATGGCGTTATTACCCGACAGGTCTGGAAATAACGCCATTTTGCATTAACACAGAATTTCGTATTTTATTGCTTTCATTATAACAGTGCAATCAATATTTTATTATTACACAATAGAGGAAAGTTCATTCTCCTAAACATGTAAGTTTCATGTTCCTAACAATAAAAATGTATGAGTTATAGAACAAAACGACCAATTGGTGGCGTTATTCACCGAAGTTACCCTACTTGAATATTTCTTCCACTACTCTTATGTGACTACTGCACCGTGCAATACGGACGGTGTCAAGACGAGGCTTGGCTGTGTATCAGCCTCGTCTTCAGTTTCTTCAGTCTCGTCTCGATTTCTAATAACTTGTTAACCATTGTCTCGCTCTCGTCTCATTCTCGAAAGGTATGTCTCGTCTCGTTATCTTCGCGTTGATCGATTTTGTTTCTAAGTCCACTTTATGCACAGAATGGCTAATCGGGGCTGGATCTACAGTTTAAAGTGTGATGCGAACCACTATGTGCCTGCGCATATTGTTGGGACCTCTTGACGAAGGTGACGAAGCTACCGTTACGGTATCGGGGAGGTCGTTATCGTCTCGTCTTCGATTTTCGAAATATCTAAAAGCATCATATACAACGTCTCACCGTCACCGCATAAACTTTCACAGCGTATAGAAGTCATTAAGGCAAAGGACATGAATTATCGTTTGATAATTATGTAAGGCTTAATATGTATGGAGATGACACGCAGTAAAAGCTTCACGCTATTAAGCCCACCACACGTGTATGGCGTTCCTCGTCTCGTACCTACCGTCGAGAAGAAGTTCTTCTAACCCGGATGCGTATAGGACACAGCCGTCTAACGCATGCTCACTTGCTGCAAGTCCTGGACCCTCCGGTTTGTCGTGTTTGTAAGGTTGTTTTAAGTGTTCCGCATATTCTTATTGAATACGCCGACTTTCCTATCCTCAGACAGACTTTTAATCTTTCCAGCTGTCGGTCATACCTGTTGGGTGATGACAACAGTGTTTTATCAAATGTTTTAGATTTTTGCGAAGAGCTGGTCTCTTCCACCGTCTGTGAGGAAGCTGACTTTTTAATGTGTTGTGCAGGTCTTTTTACAACCTTGCACCTGCAACAGTTCTTTAATTCAAAGACATTTTACAACTATATTTTGTTATTTAGTTGTGAGCATAATCTGAAAAGAATGAAGAAAATTCTGTTGTGCTACTCTGTTCAATTTTGATGTTATTTTGTTTGTTATTCGTTACTATACTGACTGTAGAAATTGGTTAATATACTAATTTTGTTAAGTAACATTTGAAAAGTTATTTTTATTTAAAATATTGCAACAAACTGCTCCACACCGGGGACAGTTGCAATGGCGACTAGAGCCAGGATTCGAAAATTGTAAGTTGATAAGAACTGAACTGATAATGCTACAATGAAGAAAAGAGAAGTGCCTTACGTCCTTCGAAGTAGCGTGTGTCTTCAACCGGATCTCAGTGATGTTGCTGAAGTAAGCAACGAAGAGGACAATTCTGGTAAGCAAATGGAGGATTTACTCTGTTGTAAGGACAGATTTTCTGACACTCGCATGATTGAATGCACGTCATGCAAGAAATGCGAACACGTAAATTGTAGGGGTCTTACAGTTATTCACTGGGTAATATTCAGCTCTATGAAAGAAGACTACTACTGTAAGGCATGCAAGCCAGAATTCAATCCATTCACTCTAAAATCATACTTGGATACAGTAAATCCCAATATTGACCAAATTTTATCTGCTTTTCACTTGAGTTTGGCCCAGCATGAGAATTGGTTGCAAGACAAGTTGCTCCAGAATACCGAAACGCTGGAGAATAGGTTACTTCAGAACACTGAAGCTTTGGAGAATAGGTTACAAGATAGACTTGATCAGAACACTGAAAGGCTGCGCGAAAGTTTACAAACAAACTGTGAAGTTTGGGGCACAAAATTGGCTAGATTGCAGCAAAGTACTGAAAAACTAAACGAAAGACTCCAACATGTAGAAAATAAGTTGAAGCAGGTTTCTGATTCTTGTCAATCAGCTAATAGGTTACTAAATGAACGTATAAATGATGAAGTAACTTTATTAAATTCGAAAGTCAGTGATCTTGAATCAAAACTAGACAATCATGATGATGAGTTAAAACAACACGTATCAAACCAGTTGTGCCAACATGAAACTTCTATAAGTACACTACAAACAAATATGAATACTACGCAGGTAAAGTTGCAAGAATTTGATTCTATGCTTAAGGATTTAAATGAGAAATGCATTAACTTAGAGCAAAGCGATGTTATTTGTAATAGTATGGTTAGAGACGTTCTACAACCAGATAAAGAACTAAGTAATGTTGATGCACTTATTAATGAACATAGGCACATAGCATGCCAAACTGATACAAGATTAAATTCTAAAATAAAGCATGTTGTTTTTAGTGAACACAATAAATGCGAAACATTTCATACAGGTTCTTCTGGCTATGATACATCTGATGCTGAAGTGAATTCTGTAAAGGAAAATGTAACCAAATTGTGCAAGGGCAAATCTGCTCACAATAAAAGTAGAAATAAATTTGCTAAAGCTTCCACTTCACAAGGCAAGAATACATATGCATTGCGGCATTGTGTTTTAGATAATACTGAATTTAGTAATAGCAATCCTACTGTTGACAAAATCCATTGTACATGTTCACTCAATAACCATTCATGTCTTTCTTCGTTGAACAACTCTTTACTGTATGATAATAAGCACGTACACACTTGTGATACTGAAAATAATGCACCTAGTTCTTTATGTGCTACAGACACACCAAAGCAAATTTGTTCTACATCTAACAGAAATTCCATACCTTCTAGAACTTATGTTGCTTGTGATAATAAAGACAATTTCACAGGTCTTGAAACTTCAGTATGTGGTTGCCAACGTCAAAGTACATGTCATTCCTTAATCCATGATCAGTTTCCTGATGACTTAAATGTAAATCATAGTCCTTGTACTATAACAAACTGTACTTATAACCCGATGTGGCTGAATAATGATTCTACATGGAATTCTTATAATCAGTCTGATACATGCTCTAACAGATTTTCACGAGTTAGTGAACTCAGTCAATTGCCACGTTTTGGAGGAGATGTTTCAAAACAGTCTGCTAGAGAATTTATCGAACAACTAACTACAATAAAGGTAAAGGTAAAGTGTTCCCCTGTGCATAGCACCACGCCATGAAGGCGTATAGGGGGTGTGGGGGTAACGCCCCACACTTTCTTGATCCGGTCGTGAGTGGGGGTGATGTGATCAGCATCACGCCCCTGACCGCCTTTACCGTCCCAGGGTTTCCCCCAGGTACCCATGTTATTCGACGCTGGGTGGGCGCCGGGGCCGCTTCCACCGTTAGAAAAGTTCCCGGATTTGAACCGGGCGGGGATCGAACCCGGGACCTTTAGCATGGTAGTCAGACGCGTTACCGACTGAGCCACCGCAATGTTAAACATAATTGGTGTTCATCCCAAGTATAAATTATGTATAATTCGTAAGTGTTTTTATGATGTAGGCGCTTACTGGTTCAACAGTGAAAAGAAGAGTTTCATTTCTTATGAGGACTTTGTACATAAATTTCTTGATCAGTTTGCATCTAATGAGTTATTAGAAAGTTAGTTGACATTGTTACGATCAAGAAAATACAACCCAGCTTCAGGTTTGTCATTGGAAGCATACGCTTTAAAAATGTACTCTGCTTATTGTAACCTTGTGGAAACTCCAAACAAAGTTGAAGTAATACGGATGATTTTGAAACAGCTACCTGAGTCAATTTCAAAGAATGTGGGCTGCCATAACATTACAGATCTTAAGCAACTGACGCAGAAATTAAGGACTATTGATTTGTATTCGAGCGAAAAGAATAAAAGTTTATCTTTGCCCGGTGATAATACAGAATCTGAAGACAAGGCTAATAAGAAGAGAAGTTTCGACAGACCAAAATACTTCGTCAGGCAAGTAAATGTGGAGCGGAATTCTTATGATTCTACAGCACAGACAGAAAATGCAGGAATCAATGTAAATCATCGCCCATCTCCCAGAAGATTTGAACGCAATCCCTCAAGAAGGCAGTTTGTAAGGTCTGAAAGAATTAATAATAACGTAAATAATTCGAATTTCAGACTTGGCAATACCCCAACATCTGATAACAGAAGATATAGTAGAACTGGAAATTACAATGAACAACCAATAGAGTATGGTAATGCATCTCATAGTTCACAGGAAAATAGTGTTACAGTAGGCAGCACCAACTTGCAGCGTAATTCTGCAAATATGGAACACCTAACTCCGACTGCTACTACTACCACAAGTGCACATTCTTCTAACTACTTAAACAACTAAGGCAGGGTGATATGCTCCAATTTACCTTGCCACAAATAAATGCAAAGGAGCTGGATGGTAGAGTTAATAACCCTTATTTAGTACATGTTAAGGAATGTCTGAAGGATTATAATAAAATTAAATCTTTAGGCGTTACCAGAGATAAAGTTTTATCTGTAGCATTTTTATTAGAATGGTACGATTCTGAACCAGAGTGGATTATGTCAGAAAACGGTACTCCAATACCAAAAATTGAGAATCCAGAAATACAAGGTAAAATTGCGGATCTGTCTTTAAATTGTTTAATTGATACTGGAAGTCAGTGTAATCTATTAGATTATAAAATCTGGACAATTCTAAGTTCAATTATACCAGGAGCAAAATTGGAACAATTAGAAGGAATACAGTTGGCTTGCTTTGCAGGAGATCAACGTATAAAGGTAATGAGTTTCAAATATGTAACAGTTCAAATATCAAATGAGTTTTTCCACATGGGACTGTATATTGTTAAACAGTTACACGCTGATTTAATTTTGGGTTCGCCGTTTTTGTGGCAATATAAGGCGATTATAAATTACAGCAACGCAACCGTCATGCTTTCGAATTCATTAGGTCAGGAAATAATTACTCCGTTTTTAGTGCAATCTGAAGAAAGTCTTCCGTCAATGAAGGGAATAGTACGTTCTTGCAAATTACCAATTTCAACCACTTCACAAATTGAAGGAACGTCTGACATCGCTTCGGAGGAAGATATTCGGCGTGCAGCGTACATGAACAATACTCTTCCATCTGATTGTTTGGATCAGTTATTTCATCTTCTTCTCGAATACCAAGTTTTATTTTCTGACAGACCTAAAAAAGCAAATGTGGAAGCTTACGATATACAATTCGATACTGATGTGCCAATAATAGCACCCACTTACCCTGTTCCTTATGCTAGACTGGATGATATGGAAAGAGAGTTACAAAAATGGCAACAGTGGGGCATTATACAAGAAAGCACATCTCCCTGTAGGAATCCACTCCACATAGTCCCAAAGGCGGGAGGTTTATGGAGACCAGTGGTCGACTTCCGTAAATTAAACCAACACGTAATTTCTCCGATGACACAGGTAGAGCCTATCTCGGAATTACTACAAAGATTGAAGGGAGCAAAATACTTCACATCTATTGACCTTAGTTGCGGTTATTTTCAGATTCCTTTGACACCAAGGTCGTTTAAGTTTACGGCATTTTCTTATAGAGGTATTTTGATGGAGTTCCATTTTTTGCCTTTTGGAATCAAAAGTGCCGTGACTGTGTTCGTTGATAGAATGCATATAATATTTGGCAATCATATAAATTCTTTCCTGATTGTTTATATTGATGATATTTTAATTTTCTCTCCATCAATTCAAAACCACTTAGAACATTTACGTTATGTTTTATCAACTCTGAAGACAGCTAATATGTCTATTAAATTGTCGAAATGCAAGTTCTTCCAAACTGAAATACATTTCCTAGGCCATGTGATTTCTGGAGAAACCATTCTTATTGATCCTGAAAGGAACCAAGCAATCATGGATTTTCCAGTTCCTCAAAACAAGAAGGCTCTAAGGAAATTTTTAGGAATGGTACATTCGAGGAGAAAATTTGTTCACAAATTTGCAATGATAGCTGCTCCTTTGTATGACTTACTAAAATCAAATAACAAATGGGACTGGAAGGAGAATCATCACCAAGCTTTTAATGATTTGAAACAGCTAGTTACATCTCCTGATGTATTAGCTCAACCGGATTTTAGTAAAATTTTCCATCTTAACACTGATGGAAGCAAAGTTGGAATTGGAGGAGTTTTATGGCAGTTATCAGATGAAGATGAAACGTTGGTAATACAATATGTTAGTAGAGTATTGCGTGGTACAGAATTAACTTATTCAACTCATGAGATTGAATGTCTTGCTATCCTCTTTTCAGTAGAAAAGTTTAGTGTTTATCTTAGTGGAAGAACATTTGTTATTCATTGTGACCATCAGTCACTTTCTTGGCTGCAGTCGGCTAGAAGTTTAAACCCAAGACTAAACCGCTGGGCATTAAAACTTGAAAGTTTTGATTTTACTGTTGAACATATTCAAGGTTCTGCCAATATTGTGGCTGATGCCTTAAGCAGATATCCTGCAAGGGCACAGGGGGATTTATTCACATCGAAACTCTACGTTAATAATACAAATATCGATCTCCTATCCCAAGATACTCCACAATATTGGGTACAATCTCAACAGAACGATGAGCAGTGTCAAAAGTTAAGAATTGCGATAAACAAAGGAGATTCTAAGTTCGAAATCAGAGGACATTTTAGAATGCATGAAGATATCTTATTCTATAAATCTATTGCGTCTGAACACTGGAGAATATTTGTACCTAAAAAAGCTGTGGAAAAGGTACTGTATGATCATCATGATTTATGTGGACATTTTGGTTATTCAAAAACCTTCAGAAAGTGTTCAAATTTTTTTTTTTTAGCCAAACATGAAAGCCAGCATTAAATTATATCTGAGAAATTGTCTTGAATGTGCCAAGTCAAAGCAGAGAGTGCAACGTATCACACGAGAAGATCTTCACATATTAACTCCTAAAATACATCAATTCCTTTCATTAGATTTGATTGGTCTGTTACCAGCTTCTCAAGGTTATCAATATATACTAAGTATAGTGGATCTTGCAAGTAAGTTTATTATGGTTTATCCTTTGCGTAAAGCTTCATCTATGGAAATTATCAATAAACTAAACCAATCGTATTTTCATCATTATCCTGCATGTCTAATTATATTAAGTGATAATGGTTCACAATTTAAATCTAAGGAGTGGCGAAGTTTTATTACCTCCAAGAACATCAAGCATATTTTTACTTCGCCATATTCACCACACGCTAATCCAATTGAACGCTACAATAAAGAGATTGTGCGTTTACTGAGGTTATTTTGCAAGGATAATCATAAATCTTTGGCTAAATGTTTGACAAACGTTGTCAAATTGTTGAACAATTCATATTCTGAATCTATTGGTTTTACACCTGCGGAACTATTTTTACACGATCAAGTTAAAAATAATATAACTAATATTGTCGATTGGCCTGATAATATTGAAGAATTATCCTGGAAGGCAAAATACTTGGAGCTAAAAGAAAAACTTAAACATCGAAGAAATTCTAAAGGTGTTCAAACAAGCTCTGGTACTAAAAATATTGTCAAAGGAGATTTAATCATGATTAAAAATCATGCTAAGAGCTCTGCTTTAAACAAAACTATCTACAAATTGTATGATTTGTTTATTGGCCCATTCTTGGTAATAGAAGTAAGAAACAATTGTGCGACTGTAGTTTCTCTAGATGGAAAGGGAACAAAAGGTAGACAAAACCTAGAAAACATTAAAGCTTTTAATTGTTCGGAGGAGAAAAGAAAGGAGTTGTTAAGAAATACTGATTTATCTTTTAATTGTACATAAGGGTTGAATTTGTTGTAATTTTGTGCAAAAACGAGTTCAGTTGTTTGCATTATGTATTTTATTATCATGTGTAAACCAGCATGAATTTATTATCTCTGTTCTGTTGATCATCATATTATCTTTTATGTAAGAACTTATGTTTGGCTTCTATTCTCATCAGTATGGTGTATGTCAATTTATTGAGGAAGAGTGTTGACACGAATAACAAAGGGAGAATTATACAAAGTGTCTCTCTGGAAGAATAATAAGAAGGAATATATATATAATGTAAGTTGAATCTAATGTGGTTCTCATTTTTATTGAAAGGCTTCATTTGCACATATAGTTTCAAACGAAAGAAGTGCACTCGTTAAGAATAAAACCTTTTTAAATGGACATAAGATGGTTATGAAATAGTAATGGTAATGAGATTGCAGTAAAGAAGAAATCTACAGAAGATGGCTGTAAAGAAGATGTGAAAGGAATAAGATTGCTGCTAAAGAAGTAGTAGAAGAAGAAGTGAAGATGATACATTGAAGATGTTACGTTTGAAAAATATACGTATTTCTACATCAAAGTATGATGTCAAGGTTTTCAACTGGAGGAGGAGGCTATTGCAACAGTTCTTTAATTCAAAGACATTTTACAATTATATTTTGTTATTTAGTTGTGAGCATAATCTGAAAAGAATGAAGACAATTCTGTTGTGCTACTCTGTTCAATTTTGATGTTATTTTGTTTGTTATTCGTTACTATACTGACTGTAGAAATTGGTTAATATACTAATTTTGTTAAGTAACATTTGAAAAGTTATTTTTATTTAAAATATTGCAACAAATTGCTCCACAACGGGGACAGTTGCACACCTTTAATTTCTTTTCCAAGGGGCTTTTTACACCCCTTATTTTAACTTTTTCAGTCACAATTTTAGATAAGGGGATATTTTCCCGTATACATAGAAGTGTGCAAAATGGTCTTAAGTGCAGACGCACCCAAAACTTTTAATTCAATCAATGAGAGACGTGTAGTAAAGTAAATTTCTCAAATATCATCAAAGTTTCTAACGAGACCGACTGTCTCCATCTCATCTCAAATTTTTATAAGATGCCATTCCTTAATCAGAGTTCTAATTGTAGCATTCAACTTGAATTAATTCAACAAACAGAATTTCAAAATTTACACTGTCTTGTATAGCGTTGTCTGCATTGGTGATTGTGCATCGCAAGGGCTTCATCTCCTTTTCGCCGAGGTGCTTAGAGAGGACCGACGCAATGTTAACAATGCCCGGAACCCATTTTCCGCCTCCCCCTGGCCATCTGTTGCCTTCATTAAGGGGAAATTGATTTATCTCTGGAAGAGCATGGAATGCCTCTGGAGTGTGACGCGATGGCTATCGCTGGAAATGCGAGGCGTGGAGGATGACGCTGGACACAATGGACAAAGTTTCCAACCGCGGCTGTAAAAGCGAGGAAGAGGCAATTGCTGTAATGGAACTGGAGTTTCGTGCAAAGCTTGCCTTCCTTGTGGGAAAACTCTTCTATGCGTTTTTCTTTCCTTTCAGCAGCGTCATGCCCATGGACGTCCGCAGCATTTTTCCCAGGGAGGAGCAAGCAAGGTAATTTCTTTGCAGGGGTGGGCAAAGGAGGCATATTTTTTGCCGATAATAGTAGTTATGCCCCCTCAAGAAACACTGTTTCAGTCTGAAATTGTCATCTTCCTTCAACGTACATATAAACATTAACATAAATTGTTATGACTGAATTGAAATTATGTGTGAAATATATAATTTGTCGGTGGACATTCGTTTTAAAGAGGGGGGGTCGTGGCCCCCTTTGACTCCCTTCCGGACATCCATGGATGCCTTTCCCTGTGTTTTATCCACAGTCTTCAACACCCCTCCCTAAATTTTATCATATTTTAAACAGCAACCCGCCACCCGCCCTCCCAAATAGCAACTTACTGAAATGTGTGCTACGAAACGTGAGGTCTCGCGTTCAAATCCTGGTTAAACTATGGATATATCATCGTGTCATATTTTTTAAAAATATGTAGCCTATAGGAAAGTCATATATAGTAGTTACAAAGTCAATCCATTAGTAATGATTGTAATTCTGTGGTGCCTGATCTTGTTTTTATTAAAATGTTAGTGATCTTAACTGGACATAAGCTAGATAATGAATACGTGCTGTTATATCCCTATTCTATCTTGTTCATGTTATAACTATTATTATTATTATTATTATTATTATTGATTGACCAATTTTAATAAATATTATTAACAGACATTAACTTATAAACCTATTAATAATAAACTGTGTTATAGACAGTTGGTTCGGAACCCTTCCGGAAAAATAATTCTAGATACGTCATTGGGCAGTCACTAGCTTTTCACACGTATAAATTATATATTTTAGGTGTAGTATACCTTAAGTTATGATAAAATACTTTGACAACCATGGATATGCAGTGGGGGCGATTAGGGGGGGAGGCGGGGGGCAGTTGATTTCCACTTTTTGACACTTTTGGTCCCGCACTATGCTAAACCTTATCGACCAAGGGAAAGTAAACTGTCCTTGCCCTTCCAGTTCTGGAACCCAATCGCCGCCACTGTTCATATGCAACAGGTTATATCCCTATTATTTTTTCATTCAGTGCAGCAGATTAACCTGATGTATATGAAGTATCACTTCGTCAATGGAACCATGAAGGAACGCTTCTTCAACCCTCCCGTCCATCTATGAACAGAGTTATTAGGTACTGACCGTGGCATTTTATCCACGTTGGCCGTGAAAAATAACTTCGTCAAATGAACGAGAACGTTTACAATGGTCATAAATAGATGTAATTACCCATTGTGGGTTCGTTTGCTGTTCTCCGTAACCCTTCTTCTAATTTTGGATGAATATATGTAAAAGTGAGGGATGCAGAAATTACCTCTAAAAACCCCACCATTTCCTCCGCTGACCCAGACAACGGCAATTACCTGGTGGTTTATTATTCTCACCAAGATGGACGGCGTTTGGGGATGTCGGCCCTTCAAACTGAAGCTTCCGATTTTCTTTTGTTCCGATGTCTTTTTGCGCCGCTCGTTATCCCCTTCTGGTCATAAAGCACCGTCGTTATGGTAGACCTAAATTAGTATAAGTGCATTTTGGACGCCAGACAAAAGAAAGCAGGCACTTAGTAAAGAAGGTTTATGAAGATAGAAGATGGGGGACATGTACGTAGGAAGCAATGCTATCCATCTTTTCTGAAGCGTTTCATCGGATATCTTGACACTTTCACACGTCATGTACGAACACTGTTATCATTACCAATGTAGGAACGGTGCCTTTCTTCAGTCTCTTCCGCCGGCCCCGTGGCGGAGTGGTTAGCACTCGCGCTACGACGCCAGGGGTCCCGGGTTCGAATCACGCCCTGGGTATTAATCTTTGTGAGTTTTATTCATCAATTTCATCATGTCATCACTCAACTAACTAACTCTCTAGCCTTATTAAACCCGAAGGTTTATGGCTGCAGCAACACAGGCCTTCCATCTGTCCCTATCCTGAGCAAGATCTATATACTCTTTTCCATCCCTACCGATTTCCTTTAGGTCCATCTCAACGTTGTCCCTCCATCTTCGTCTTGGCCTTCCTACAGGTCTCTTACCATCAGGTTTCCCAACAAGAATCCTGTAAATTCTTCTTTCCTCTCCCATTCGTGCCACATGGCCTGCCCACCTAAGTCTTCTTGATTTAATCATTCTAATAATATCTGGACATGAATACAAATTATGTAGTTCTAAATTATGTAATCTTCTCCACTCGCCTGTCTCCACATCCCTTTTAGGTCCAAATATTTTCCTAAGTATCTTATTTTCAAATACTCTCAATTTATGTTCTCTCTTTCAATGTAAGGGACCAAATTTCGCATCCATATAATAATACAGGCAAAATTACTGTTTTGTATATTTTAACTTTTAGTTTCTTTGATATTAAACGAGAAGACAAAAGTTTATGAAGAGAAAAGTAACATGCATTTCCTGAATTAAGCCTGCTTTTTATTTCCTCTTTAATATAATTTTCATTTGTTAATATTACTCCTAAGTACTTGAATTTGGAAACTGGTTCAAACGAGTTGTTATCAATAATTAGATTTTGATTATTACCTAACACTTGGTTTCGGCCTGTAAGCATATATTTAGTTTTCTCTTTGCTAACTTCCAAACGTATCTCTTTAGCTGCTTTGATAAATATTGTAGCATTACTAAAAGTGGCACAAAAGCGAAGTAAAATAAAGCAAATAAATCAATCAGTCAATTCAGTATCTTCTTTCGTGTAATTCCTAGTAATTCAGATTTTAAATCACGTTGATAATGTTCTAGTAAAAAATGTTAACAACCTGAAATTTTGTATTTTTCCATAGGATTTGCTCTCCAAATTTTTCGGAACTTCTCATCGGATGAAAATGTATGGTAAACAAACACAGAATTATCTTGAGATAGTGCAGACACGCGCTTACAGCACCGTGAAATATTATCACTCAGATACTAGAATGCGAATCGAATCACATAATATAACTCATGACCTTGGCGTTTGCCGTGAAGAAATATTCTTACGTATAACATTTTAAATAATTTTGATCACTCAGAAGCCATATACTGAAGTTAATTTGATTTCGGTACTTTTTCAGTATCACACCAAAGCCTCGGTCTCGTTTGAATTTTTTAGGAGGTCTGTCTCGAAGGGTTTGGTCTGTACAGTATCGATTTTTACAAGGACTCTTAGCCATCTATCCTTTTCATGCATTCCACTTTCCCTCTTGATTACATCAATTTGTCTGTAGTACAGAAAAACCTCGTCAATCCGGACTAATGGGGGAGGATAAGTTGACCGGTTTAACGAACGTCCGGATTAACTGAAATAACCTAAAAGAACAGTAGAACGTGCATTAAAACTCCCGTTTATACAAAACACGTTTATTGTGTATTTAAAGGGCATAGACCTAAATACACTATACAGTACAGTACAAAATCTGCGGAAACATAATTTCATCAGTGGTTGACTGCCTTTTCTTTGGGAGGTTCTCTTGTTGACTTCTAGCCACATTTAAAACCTTGCATTGTGCTTTATTATTATTATTATTATTATTATTATTATTTGCCTTTTGCCTGTCCGGATTAAGCTAAGTTCGGCTTATCGGGGTCCGGATTAACTTGGTGTTACTGTATTTTAACACCACTGAGATTAAGCATTGAGCAAAATGTGGTGCGGTTGATTGTTTGTTTTAGTTTAATGTATGTGGCCTTTTTCCACTTTTAGATAATCGCGACGATGGGGATGAACCAAGATATGTTGAGAGGACAGTCACGAACACACTTGGACAACATAACACGAGTCCTACAGACAGGACCGGATTTACCTCTTTGCCGCCCCTAGGCCAAAGAAGCTCTGCCGTCCCCCCATACCGTATATCAAGAATTAAAAAAAATCCTTATTTTCTGTATTACTATTTGTACTATTAACGGCATGCAGTATTAATTTAATGATAGTTACAAATAAACATCCATTTCCAAGTTCTGTTTGACGCCATGGGCAGCTACGTAGTCACGAATTTGTTCATCAATTTTCCACAATGCTGAGTCTGCACTTGGCACTAGATTGTGTTTTTCAGTAATACTTGAGGTGTAAGAGGTACCTTCCACGTAGGCACCCAAAAGTCAACTGTACTTCCTCGCACTACACCCTAGACTGTATTTTGCAGACGAACGAGGCTCTGGCGACTGGCACTATGGCCAGTATAATTTTGTGTGTGTTGTTCTGTTTTTGTCTTTGTGTGTGCTGAGTGCCCGTTTGCAACCTCAGCTTTTAACAGAAGTCAGAATATTTTAAGATTTTAATTATGCAACGTTAGAGTTGTTATTTGTAATTGTAAGGGGCTGGTCCCCGTATAATGTGACGGGTGAAAAATAGCCCAAGTGCTGACGCACCCAAAATTTTAAATTCAAGTCAAATCAAATCAGTAACACTGACGCTACTGAAGAATCATTAGGTGATCCACCACTGATGATTGATGCAGATGCCTGAGATTCATTGGATGCATGAGGAAAATCTGTAGAATTAACAGACCACACACTGGGCTCATCAACGGCACTTTCCTCACTTTTTTCCTGATTACATTTCTGTATAATAAAAATAACTGATTTTCGGAACCTTCTTCGGGTTCGGGACATTTGCACGGAGTGACAGTTGCACAGAGTGACACCTGCACGGATCCTGCCCCAGATCAATCGACCTTGGCTGAATCACTATTTGGGTTGTGACACTTTCACGGTAAGTAAGACGGTGCGGGGGGGATTTCTGGGATTTTCTGGTTCCAGTGGAAACCATCGTCTTTCTTTTTCAGTTCATTTTTGTTCAAAGAGAAACATTTGTATGTACATTATTTACAAATTTATATTTTCCAGGCGATTACTCCAATTTGTGAATATAAGCAATTGCTTTAAGAAATTTTTTCACACTTCCGTTCTCTTCAAGTTTCCTCAAGGCGTCACTTATAATCTTATTAGCCTTAATTGCAGATTTATTTCTTCTTTTGCTCTCCTGATTGAGAGTTATCCTATCGTAAGTGTGGCCATGGTATTCAGCGTCTTCTCGGAATGGGTTCACTAACTTTCCAGATCAGCATGGATGCAGAAGAGTTGTCCGAACTCCGAACTGTTTACTGGAAGTTTTGAATGATCCATCAACAAAAAATAACGACGTTAATGCTTCCGTTGCTTTGGCGCTGGCAGACACAAGTACTCTGTCCTGAGGTTCACGTTGGTCATCGTGAAGAAGAAAATTTAGTGTTGGGCAGTTTCTAACATACCTTTAAAGGGACTCTATAGAAAAAGGCGGGGCCGCGGTAGCGGTAGGGGGGGTGGCGGATCAATTACCTCAGGGGCGGAGCACGGAATCGGGGGGAAATTTTAATATATTTTTTTTTTAGCCCTGAAAAAGCGACTGTTATATATCCATCGGTACGGGTGCGGGTGGCTGCTACGAAACTGACATGGCCGCAATAGACTTCCACCTCGCAAGTTTAAACGGCTGTAGCTCCACTTTAAACGGCTGTACAGTCGTAAATATTTGTTTCCCCGCTCCAGAATTATGTTTTTCACAATTTGCAACACACAATCTTCGTAAAAAATATAAAGAAACTCCTAGCGAAATCGAGGGTGGAGGATTTCACGATGGACCCGTCCAACTTCTTCTATATATATATTTTGGAGATTGAGTTTCCAAGGTTTCTGGCGAGGTACGAGTTTATTTTGCACTTCCGTGCAAGCGTCATCGTCGCAAATTAAACGGCCATGGACATTGACCTCTCCGTGAAACAGTCACTAAATTCACCTCCGTGCAAATGTAACTACGGGCATGTGTCACAAACTCCCTTCAAAAGCAAGCGGCAGGCTCCACGTTCTTGCCGCAATCGCCGACCCGGCTCAGCACAATACTGTACATTCGAAACAACAACGTCGGTAATTAAAACAACAAATTAGTAAACTAGTTCCGAGCCCTGTTAGCCTATCTCTCTTAAGAAATATTCTTCGTTAACTTATATTTACAATACAACTACATTAAGTCATTCCATTCGAGTGCCTGGAGAAAAGAAGAGGCAATCCGAGAATTAGGCATTCCTTATAAATTTAAAACAAACAATCGCGCCGCCCCTACTAAAGTGCCGCTCTAGGCCCGGGCCTATGAGGCCTATTGGGAAATCCGGGCCTGCCTACAGAGCAGTATTTCTCAACCGCTGGACCGCGACCCGATACCGGGCTCTCGCATTATTCACATGGGGCCTCGAGAAGTTCTCCTGAAATTTGTTATTTCAGTTTTCACAGCAATTTTCACCAACAAATATTTTGTAGTGGATATATTCTGATTGATACGAAATTTTCAGTATTCAAAGGCAACATGCCTATGAAAATAAGTTCTTATCTAATTAATTTTATGATGTTGACTTGATTGATTTGCTTTATTTTACTTCGCTTCTTGTGCCACTTTTGGCAAATTTGCGAAGATGCGGATGAGTGATGATATGATGAAATTGATGAATGGACACTCACAAACATCCATGCACAGGCCAGGGTTCGAACCCGGGTGACGGGACCCCTGGCGTGAAGTGCTAACCACAATACCCTGAGGAAACTACAAGATTTCATTACATAGGTTGATCACTAATTAAATCAATAATTTTATATTTGTCAACAAGCATAGACATAATCGAACTATTACGATTATGCCATAATTTGTTTATTAATAATTAATCTCAACAATATATATTAATTAATTTATAAAGTTTAAAAATTAGAAACGTATTTACGAGTAAAATTGTTAGGATCGTACATCGACCTTTAAAAATAAACTTTTGAACCGGGACGTGACAGGTTGAGAACCACTGCCAAGAGGACTACACTGGCTTCGGGTCCAGACGCCAGAGCCTCGCTGACCTGTAAGACCGCAGCAGGGCGCATTAGGTGTAAGTGAGGTTGGCTTGTGGTACTTTCTCAGGACACCCCTTACACCCCCAAAATGTGGTGGGAACCTCCTGGGAACATCGTCTTGCGTCGCTTGTGTATCATTTTTTTTAACGCATATATGCCCTTATCTTTTTTGGCATATTTTGATTATTTGTGAATTATGCAATCCTTTAGGGTCCCTAATTGATTATTTTAAGTTTTTGGATTTTTCTCAATTCTCATTGGCTAGATATGGACATGGGTCGAAAACGACCCGGAGGGCAAATATGCTAGCAAAAAACCAATAAGCTGATATTCAATATGTACATTGTTTTATCTGAAAATGACATCGTATAAACTATTTGAATCGTGAATAATTATTATTTCATAAAATTATTAATAATTGTAACTGTTTTGCAAATGTTTTAGTTATTCATATTAATAAAATTAAAGTATAGGAATTATTATTAAATAGGGAATTTATGCTATTCATTTCGGAATGAACTTACAATCCTTTTTGCAATGCTATTACAATGATATTATGTTACAACATTTCTAATATTAACTGTAATAGAATTCTTATTCTTGCCGACCTCAATGGTCCGTCAGAGGTCCTGAGTTCGATACAAGCTCTGAGCATAGGTGTTCTTTGTGAGTGAGCTCATTCTTAGTGAAAATATATTAGTGTTATTATGAAACCAACAATTTATTTCAGGCTAAGTGGAAGTTCACATAACACTTATATTATGAGTAAGAACTTCCCTATTTACCCAACTTTTCAATCTTATTTTGGCAAACTGCACAACTCCTTCAGGCTGCTTGGTCACAACGAGACGTTCAGCTTTCTCGTTTCTTATTGTGTGAGTGACATGTCTAGCCATAAGTAACAGGCGGGTAGAACCTGGAAGATATTTCGAGTCATCAGCAACCATTTGTGAAACCAAATTTATCCGATGAACAACCCAATGACTTTGCTAAATGTGAAGCATTTTTTATGGCAACGTCAATCATCGTATACAGAATTGGAATATACATTTTCTCTCACCTGATCGCTGATTCCAATTGCACAACTTGCTGTGCATTTGATCCACTCCACACCACCCCTTGGCAATAAGTAGCTACCATATAAGTGCAATGACAAATTCCCATGATTGACAACAAGAGTTAGACAAATATTTACCTGATATATTACTGGTCATCTTCTATCAGCAGTGGTATCGATTATGTTCCAAAAATGGAGGGGGAAGGTGCAAGAACTAGGGGGCAAGGACACTTTACTTTCCCTTGGTACATAAGGTTTATCATAGTACTGGGGAAAAAAGGGGGCAACAGCCCCCACCACCCTAATCGCCGTCCCTATCCATCAGTGTCAATATTACGATTTACTATGGAACAAAAAAAACTTTGAATAACCCAAGAAGAAATAAATAAATATTGTTCGGACATCTTTGACTAAATCTGTGTGTTGAATTTCTCAATGCAGTACTGCTAGCAAATTTGCCCCCCCCCCCGGGTCGAAAACGACCCACGCATAATTTGTGACGTTATAAATCAACAAAACATATAAATATAAGCCTGACATCATTATTATAAATTTGTTTAATACTTTAACTATTACATAGATACAAAATAAGGACTTATATTTTGAACATGTCTTTATGACTCACATTTCGAATCAACACAGCACAGCATACGACAAGACGTTTTTGTTGTCTAGAGCGAAATTGTTACACTGACGTCAGAAAAGAGTCAAAACTTGATTGTTGTGACACGACATATTTACTACCCTTTATTATTTGCGTATATTGCAATTCAAATGAATTATTGTGCAATGGAACAACAATAAGAAATTAAATATCATACATTATGGGTCGTTTTCGACCCGGAGGGGGGGCATATATGGGTTTAATAGTGCATATTATCCTAATTTCTTATTACACTACATCCGTCTTGCTTTAACATTCAAACATGAACAGTTGGTAAGTGCACATGTCTCAAACTTGTATAATCTACAGGGTGGTTCTTATAGAATCGTCCGTATGAATTTGTTAATAATGCTACAGGGTGTGCACCGCTACGTGTCCTTGAACATTGCAGCAACGCGGGTGGAGGAGTGCCTTCTTGATAACGGCGGACACTTTCATCACACATTCAACACACTCTGATCACAATCAACGGTACACTATCCAATATACTTGATGTATAAATTACGTTAATATCTACATGGTATATTTTATATTACAGCTTATTTTGTCGGACAGGTTCAATAAGAATCACCCAGTATTTCGTTTCAAAAATCAACGACAATGAAACGAATTGTAAAAATTGCATCTATTTAAAGTTGAGAAATAAGAATAAAGTACGAGTGACTTTCTATTATCGTTGTAGTGATTGTTGTTATATGAAAATGACTTTCATACGAGCACTAAACTATTTTATATAAAAGGATGAGTCAAGTGAAAGTGAGATAAAAACACATTTTTATATCAGAAATTCTTACCCACTTTTTTACTTCATTTACTTTGTAACGAGCCTACTGATTGCACGCTCATAGAAGTCATTTTGTACGAGCTGGGTTAGAGTTTTTGTCTACCTCCTGTACGTCCACATACGAAGTAAATCTCCTACCTTTTCAGCTTCCTCTTTAGTTCAACAAACACGTGAAAGTTACATGACGACAGGTCCGGACTGTAAGGGTGTTGGATTTCCTAATTGATTTAAATATTGCTAGAATTTGCATAATCACGTTAACTGTATGTGGCCTAGCATTGTCCTGCAGCAGTGGACTGAGATAATGCACCAAGGTGCGCCGATTGCGATGCATAGTCATGCAACATCCGCTGTACTTTGCATCACAACAATGCATAGAATGCAACTGGACGAAAGCATTTGACCAAGAGGAAAACTGGCTCACTTTCATTTGACTGCGTCGCCCTTTAATAATCAGGTAAAGCTACAATTCATGCGGAAAAAGCTCTGAATTTTCTAGAACTTCTAAACAGATCGTATTTCCTATAATTTTCCTATAAATTTTGTAGGATGTTGAATATTGAATTCACGGTATCGGCACGAAAAGTTTCAGGTTCGAGTCATGGCACGATCATTCCTATGTGCGTGTCATTCATCATTTTTCCTCACTTCACGATTAGCCTAATGATTTCTTCAAGTTTCTAGAACATATTACATTTAATAAATGTATTATGAAGGTGACTCCGTGGCGGAACGGTTAACACAGCACGCTACGACGCCAGGGTTCCCGGGTTCGAATCCCGGTTTGGGTGTTCTTTATGAGTGTCCCTTCATCAATTTAATCATATTATCACTCATCCTCATCTTCGCGATTGGCCAAAAGTGGTAGAAAAGTGAAATAAAATAAGCCAAATCAAAATCAATCAACCTAAGTTAGCAGAGTAGCTAACGTTGTCATCTTCTAAACAAGGGGTTCGATCCGCGATGGAGGTACACTGGAAAGTGTTTTTTGCAGTCGACAGCCTATCTGAGCATAAAGTGGATTTAAAGCAAGAAGGGATCGAAGAGTACGGCGATACACCAATCGCAGTCCAAGGTTTAGAGCTATCAAAAGAGAGTATTAACCTACATATCTGACGTAATAATGTCATATAGGGTTTAGATATTCAAAGTAAGTATGTTTAGAAACGGCATAACTTACACCACATGCCATCATTTCGCTAAGTAATAAGGACTAGTTTGGCATTTACTTACTTGTTGTCAAGCTTTCACCACATCATGCAGCTTCCTCAGGAGATAGGACAAGTATAGTATACAGATTAAGACATTGGAAGACAGATTAAGACAGCTTAAAGGTTAATAAGGGTTAAAATTATAAAAAGACGATAAACGTTAGACTAGAGTTGCCAGCCAGAGTTGGAATAGGAAAGAGTCTTTTTATCTTTTTAACCTTTAAACTTACCTTCCAATGTCTTAATCTTTACAATACTTGTCCTATCTCCTGAGGAATCCACATGATGTGGTGAAAGCTTGAGAACAAAGAAACTACATGTCAAAACCAGTCTCTATTACTTAGTAAAGTAAGTTTAGTTTCATGGTTGTTTGGTTTGTTATCAAAAACGTCCAAGTAGTGAAACCTCCTTTGCAGCTTTTCACAAATACAAGCCAAATAATGAATCAGTAACAGATTAAGACCAAACATTGTTGTATGCTTTTTTTTTAAGAAAACGTTGTTACTATTATCTTGTCTTATTATTAAAAGAAAAGAAGAGAAAATGAGTAAATTTTTGGTTTATTACAGTACTAAGGATCTGCACTATCACACATGCAAAAAGAAGAAATATCTTCAACGCAAGATACATCTATCGAATTGTCACTGACTAACTAAAACATAACACAAGTTGTACTGCAAGGACAGTACCTACTATTTTCTTAAGTACTAGCATTCAAAATGTATTTTTGTTTTTAGGTACAGTTATCTCTCTTTAACACTCCTGTAATATTGACTGAACCAACTATTTATGATTGCTGACACAGCTAGTTTTTTTGTTGGCGGTTGTGGAGTACACTGAATGAAATAGGAGAGTTTATACACTGAGCAACATGTAAGGGATACGGCAATGGGTTATCTTCTTGGGGCTTGCTATGTACACGCGGTTGCTTTGAGGTTGGTATCCGTGACGAGACTAATAGGTGTGGCGGCCTCATTGGTATAGTGGTAAGCCTGCTTGTCTAGCTCGGCGCTCGTGAGGTTGTAAGCGACCTGCTGTATGAATATCGGTGGTCTCCGGGTTCGTCTCCCGGTGTCGGCTTTCAGCAGCTCCTCGATCGAGTACGGGTTCCTCTTCTTCTCCGCGCTAGGCCTCTTCTCCTTCGCTTCTTCTTTCTCCGAGCATCTCTTCTCCTCTTCTTCCGACTTGTCCACGGATTCGTCTCCGCTCGTCCCGGAATTGGACTCGGATCTCTCCAGGCAGAGGGCGTGGCTATCGTCGGAGTCCCTCCCGACGGTAAAGCACACGGGAGACCTTCCCAGTGGAGACGTCCCGCCCAGAATGTCGTGGCTGGAATATTGATCCAGATGAGAGAACGGGAGGGGGATCCCCGAGTGGGGCGACGGTAGGCGTGCCATCGACCACGCTTGATGAGCCGGAATCGCCGATCTGTTGCCGCCGGCCGCCTGAAGCGCCGCCAAGCGGCTGCTGCTGGCGAAGGCGTGATGGAACGCTGGACCGGGAAGCTGGAAGAAGCTTCTGGCCAGCGCTGGAGAAAGTGCCGCCTTGTAAGAGTCGGTGCGAAGCAGGACTGAAGAATCTGAAAAGAGAAATAACCACATCGGTTAATGGCAATTCAGTCCTATCAAAATCAAGAATAAAAGCATTGACCCAAAATTAATATTCTCTTTAAACTATCCCTTCATATAAAAATTCAATGGATAATTATTACTATTTACTACTAATAATATTACTACACTAGAGTCGGGACGCCGTTAGAACCGGTGTCCATTCACAGCGCAGAGCGGTTATTTTGACAAAATCCTGTTTCCCTGCTGGCTGCTTTGGGGAGGGGGATTTTTAATGTTGCTACTTCTTGCCAAAGCAGTAGACCTAATTAGTTGTTTGACCGCGAGTTCCTTCGTAGGTAAAAGCGGCAACAAAAGGTCACTGCCATTAAGGCGGTCCCCTCGCCGGCAGGAGTTTAATAATGTTACGTTCAAAATTGACATTCACAATTATTACATTATGATATAGTAAGAACATTTGTAAAGATTTTGAAGCATTGCTATATCTTACTTTAGTTCAAGAAGTTGTTGATAAGAATTGAACATCTAAGAATTACCGATAAAAGATCTTAATGATTGTACGGCCAAGCGGAAAGACAAATTATCCATCGCTATTTCATTCTATAATTATTATATATATATATCTTGTTTTGTTTTAATGAATGGTACTCTATTGATACCAAGTTTATATTACTTTCTGCTGATTAACGTTTTTATTTCAATTCATGATAGACACATTGTTGAAAACAGATTGAATGAAAATGGTGGTGGACAATTCGCCTATTACTTTTGCAACTGGACGTATAAGTTAATTTGTGCAATCTATGAACTAATTTAAAAGGAAATTTGGGACTAGGCAAAGCTTGGGTCTCAATATTAGTCCTAGGCCTTAGATATTTATACAATATTAGCTTATGTAAACCAAACTAAAAAAAAAAAAAGTCCGTGGCGCGAAGACCTTTGAGAGTTGCCTATGGCCTTTCAAGCGGCTTTTCAACCAATGGGTTTATGTTTCTTTGTTTCTTTAAGTCCACTTTATGTACAAGTAGGCTAATCGGGACCTATTGACTACTAGGCAACGCCGTTACCACTATGTCATTGGGGAGACATTTTCCTTCAAAAAAAGCGTGGTCAGCACATCGAGTTCTAGCGCCACTATTTTCTACCTTTCGTCGCAAACAACTTTCTGTGAGGGAGAGTCAGGAACAATGATTGATTTGGTTTATTTTACTTCGCTTTTCTGCCATGGCTAATCGCTACGACGGGGATGAGTAATGATATGATGTAATTGATGAAGGGACACCCACAAAGAACACCCATGCTCAGGCCAGGATTCGAACCTAAAACCCCTGTCGTATCGTGCTGTGCTAATGTCGATCACAGACTTTATGTATTTTTTGTTTCAACTGATATTTACTTTTCTGGGTGTGGAGTGAAAATGTACGTATATTTGTATCATCTGACACATTTTACCTTCTATGGGTACGACGAGGAACAGAAACATTTCTATATGATTCGAAAAAAACCGTACAGGCTAAAACAGGCAGTGTCTTCGAAGGCGAACAACATGAATTATTCAAAATATGAACCGTAACCGTTTCCCCAGGCGGGTCGTAATCGATTTCAATAACGACAGGGTTCCTTAAAATTCCTGTCATTATTTCGAATGGTAATTACATCTCGGTCAACAGCAAGAAGGCATAATTCGATCTTTGGAAAATTGCAGTTAAACTCCGATAATCTAATACGTAACGCGCATCAAAAACGGGAAACAGATTTCAGTAACAAAGGTCGGTGCAGACCAAACGAAATGAGAACACGGGAACGTGTCATTTGCATGTGAATCTTGCAAAAGTTCACGGAGAACGATAGCTTATGCAATACTTTCTGCGGAAAATATTTTGAATTACTCTGAAAGTGGAGGTGAGACGAAAAAAGTGGTTTTAAAATAAGTGTGGAATAAACACAAATATTAGCGTATTTTCCAAAAGAAAGTGCACCGTTGAGGAAATCCTTACATTACAATGTGAGCCCCGTACCATGTTGTATGCATCTTCCTCCAACTTTTGGTCATTTTTGATATTTTCAAGACTGTGTGCGCCACATTTTTTTTTAGCTTGATGTGCGTAACTTATAGCATTGTTACGCAATCAGCTGCCCCACAGTAAAAGATGTGAAATATAATGCATTGTTTAGGAGGGATGGGGGGAGGGAAGTTAACATTGTTGTGACAACGATAACTAACGTAAATTGAGTGCGATTTAGCGTGAATTCAGTCTGAAGCATTTGAGCAAAATTAGAGAAAAAGTTTTCAAATGGCGGACGAAAGAACTTCACTATCAATGTTTTGACCAGCCCAAGTGCCCTAAAATAAGATGTTCTCGTCCTAAATTTTCATAGCAGCCAAATATTTTGAGGTACTGCTTTAGAAACCAGTCAAAGCGATTGGAGCATGTATAACCTTGTACCGCGATTAAACTTTGTAAAATACACTTTGGCGCGGTTGATGCGCTGAATATATAATTTTTTTTATTCATCAGCCGTGTGAACGTTAGCGGATTTCTTAAAACAAGTAAAGTTTGACAGAAAAGCGAATATTAAAATGTTATTGTATTCACACAACAATTAGGTCATAACAGTGTGAATACCTACAGCTACATGCATGCGCGTCGCCAGAAATTTTTGCCGGGGATTCGGGCAAATGATAAAAAGTTGAATAGTAGAAAATTTTTACGTATTATTACTACGCTTATAAATGTTATTATACAATAATAAATATTATAAACTAACAAAAATAAATTTTATTCGAAATAATAATAATAATTATTATTATATAAATGGGGAGACTCGATCCACCAAACGAGTGAATACAGGCACACCAGGCATGTATCTAGAAATATGTTTCGGGGGCAGTCCGAACCAAGTGTCTCAGGAATAGGCTAATAATAATAAAATAATAATGTTTAAATGAAAATAATTATATTAAATCAAATTAATACTAATTACAATACATAAATTAAAATTATATTATTATCACACGATTAGGTAAAAAGACTGTATAAGAATACAGGTATAAAGCGCATATTCATTACGAAGCTTACCTGTAGTTATGATCGGAATAACTTACATAAAAACAAGTGCCTCGTCAATGAAATTAATGTCAAATAGATGAGTAATTGAATATTTATCGAATAACAAATATGATGTTACATGTAGTTTCTGATTAAAATTTTATGCATATTATTTTGAGTAGTAGTGTACATAAATTTTCTTTGTAATGTTATTTAAATCCGTATGATCCCCTTCTAAAGTTCAGAGGAAATTAATAACCATCGATTATGCAACAAATGCTAATATTTTCATTACTTAATTTTAGTACTTGGTAAGTCTTTCGGGGAGTCCGGATACCTGAACCCTCCCCTAAATACGTTCTTCCTGTCCTTCAAAGCCGTATGATCCCAATATAATCCTTGTCTACGAATAAGTTCAGAGGAAATTATACAACAAATGCTAAGCGAGTATATTTTCACTATTTAATTTTCGTACTTAAGTTTTCGGGTATTTGTGTGTGTGGGAGGGGGGTCCGCACCCCCTAAATACGTCTTACCTGTCCTTCAAAGCACAATATAATTCTTTTCTTCCAATAAGTTCAGAGGAAATTATACGAGAAATGCTAAACGAGTATATTTTCATTATTTAATTTTCGTACTTAACAAGTCTATCGGGTGGGGGGTCCAGACCCCCGAAATACATCCTTCGTGTCCTTCAAAGCAGTATGATCCCAATACAATCCTTGTGTTACAATAAGTTCAGAGGAATTTATAGAACAACGGCTAAACGAATAAATTTTTCATTATTAGTTTTAGTACTTCATAAATCTTTCAGGGTGAGGGGTCCGGACCCCCTGGATCCCCCTAAATGCGTCCTTGCAGCACACCTATTTTCCATTATTTGTTTTGCATTTCATGCAATTAGTATCTGAAATGCATTTTCATATTAACTTTTGCACGTCTCGTTCAAGAATAGGCTTTAAATGTTAGGGGGATTTTTTTTTCATAAAGTTTGATGTGTGACCTGTCACCTACAACTGTAATTATTAGAATTTTGAAAACTGTGAAACCTTGTTCTTTAGATGAAATAGTAGAATATAACCTTGTCCCAGTATTTTTCACTCAATGTTTTCGATCCAATGCATTTTTATTTTGATTATTCTGTTCGCATACTAAATAAATGAACTTAATTTATATTCTTAACAATAAGAGTAACAAACTTTCGGCTTTCTTTTATCTTTAAATGAACGATGTCAATTTCCAGGGGGTCCACCGACGCGTTCGACCCCCCTCCCGATGCCCATGGCTATATGTAGACTTCATGTACTGAACATATGAGACCACTGTGTTGCGTACAAAAACCACAGGGTCCTCTCAAAAATGACGAAATTGCTATTAGCAACTCGAACATCAAATTCCAAACGTTCATAGAGACATATTCGCAAACTATATATTTTTAGCTTTCAAACGAGCCTATAATATCCTAATTTTGCTATCACAGAACCCACACAATGATCAATTTTGATTGACTCCACATTTGGCTAAATTCCTCTTGCTCTTGGCGAGAGAAAAATGACCGCCATAGTTGTCATGGTATTTTCTACTTTCTCGATGATAGAGATGGGATACTTGAACTTAAATAGCCTAGAAAACGGCACTGCTTCGACTCTCGATAATTTCGCTTGGCCAATTTTCTAAGGAATGTTACTACCACTTAAGCTAAAAATTGCGTGAGTGTAAATACCAGGACAAGGAAGGATGATGTTGAAGTAACGTCATACAAGAACCACTATACAGATAGGGAACATATCTGTTGATCAATTCTCATATGTAATAATGTCTGCTGAAAATTCCTGTCTCATAAACTTCTTCCTTGTCTTTTCAGCTCTGGAAGTAATGACAACACTATGGCTACAATGAAAACCTATTTATTTGTTGGACCTTATCGGTAAGTGCAGTTTCTTATTGTTCGCTTATTGTTAAGTATTTAGAAATTCAGTAGATGTAAGAAAACATGCGCAATGGAATGTTAAAAATCTAGAAAATTAAACTTCTAATAACTTTCTTTAAAGAAATTGAACAATAAAATAATTCATTTAAAAAATAGCTGAACTTTCAAATAACTGATACTAAATGCTTTAAACGACTTGAATATTCAAATAATTTATTTTTAAAACAATGAAATAACTGCGCAATAAATAACACTGAAATTTTAAGTAACATGTACCTTAAACATTTCAAAACTAAGACTTCTAATAACAGTTTTCATTTAAAAAGAAATTAAACAATGATATAATTGATTTAAAATAAAATAACTGACCGCATGGAAATTTCAGTGCTTTAAAGTACTTGTTTTTTCACAATATAAACTTGAATATTCAAATAATAGATTTTTGAAACAATAAAATTGATCCTTCAAATGATTGATTCTTTCTTCTAAAATAAAACTGAACCTCCAAATAGGTATGTTAAAAAAACTCTAAAGTAAAACTTCGAATAACTATTTCATTGAAAAAAAAATGAACAATGGAATAACTAATTTTAGAAAATAACTGATCTGATAAAGAATTAAATACTTTAAACTCCTTTTATTTATTTTTTCAAAATATGGAATTGAATCTTTCAATTAGTCGACAAATTCTTAATTCTTTGTACAAATACAAAATCAGTTTTGAAATTGAAAGTAGTTTGTTACTTACTACTCCTAAATTATCTACATTGGTTTCTTGTTATAATTGAGATCTTAAGAAAGGAAACATGCAATGAAGGCTAGTCTAGTTATGAGATATTAATGTCCTTCAACTGAGAGAAAACAAGAAAGAAGAGATGCGATATCATCTTTCTATCCATCAGAACACTCTATCTAACCTTGCACTTTTTTAAGGGGGCGGACCTGCCCCACCAAGGCTTTCTAATTTAACCCAGGACGCCCAGTGCGATTCGAGGCTTTAATAAGCAAGCCACGTGTGATGATAACAGATCGGGAAACAAATTGCCAACGCCTGTCTGGTCCGGAGAGATGGAAATTGATATTTTGCATACGCTACACCTGAGCATTTGGACGCAACTAACCTGTGGTCGACACTGGGAGGGCCGAATGGCCCGTGGCCGTTCCTCCGGGCGTCAGATCCGCGTCGGTCCACGCCCCGCTGTTCCTCAGGATTCGGTTGATGGAACTGACGCTGGGAATGGAATGGGGATCGCAGATTCTCTGGGCCAGCAACTGGTCTCGGATCTCCCAGGCGAACATTGCCGGGTTCTCTTGTTTAAAGCGAAGGATCTTCTTCACTACCGTGGGTGTGGCCACCTGCTGGCGAGAAGAGAAAACACAACGCTGTCAGCTTTTGACGTCACACGGGCGAAATATATCAAGATACAAATAGAGCTGTTCCAGCTGTCACATTGAATTTTTACACCTATGTCAAAGCAGTTCTGTCGTTTATCCTAACTTGAATGCAAACTTATGATTGCGGTGTAGCGTTGGTTGACTACCCTTCAAGGATACTTTTAAACATTTCAATTGATTTGGTTGACTGATTGATTTGTTGTATTTTACTTCACTTTTCTGCCCTTTTTGGCTAATCATGAAGATGAAAGAATAATTAAGTTAAATTGGTTATAATACAATCACAAACACACATAAAAGCGTGAACATTAATTGGACATTATCCATTGTCTTGTTCTTTAAAATATACCTATTCTAGCACTACGTTTCGATATAGCATCTCTTTCTTTGTCTTCAAGTGAACAAATTTCTGTGCTGGAATAGTTGATTAGCGAACTGGATTTGTAGTAAAGTCACAAATCTGTCGTAGTTTCAACACCCCACCGACAAAAAAAAAAAATAAAGAAAAAAAAAGAAAAAAAGTTCATCTGAAGACAAGAGAAGAGTGCGTGTAGTGTTAGAATAGGTATTTTTTTAAAGCACTAGACAGTGGATAATGCCCAATTAGCATTGCATGTTAATGTATAACCATTGTCACTAACATTTAGGGAATTATTTTAAGCACACATAGACAGGGCATGACGCAAGCCTCACAGGGGATTGTACTGGCTGTGAGTCTAGACGGCAGAGCTTCGTTAGTCTGCAAATATTCAAATCAGGGTGTTCTACGTAAAAGAGAGGTTGATATTTGGGTGTTTTCTAGGGATGGACAATATCGAAAATTTGATATCGCGATATATCGTCACAGATGATACGATACGATATTTTTTTCCGTATCGTGATATCGGCGATATATCGTGACGATATATCGCCAACACGATATATATATCGCCAAATATCGTGACGATATATTGCCGAATATCGTGACGACATGTCGTCGACACGTTATAAATCGCTAAAATATCGTCTAGTTGATATCGCCTGGACGATATTTTTTCAATATCGCGATATATCGTCTGTACGTTATTTCGCCCAGCATTAGTGTTTTCAAAAATTTCAATAGCAATCAATAATAATTGCACGGTACAACTGTTAGATTTTTATTATGCTACGGGCACGTGAGTGACTTTGTTCTTGTAACTGCCGCTGCTATAAAGAAAATATCTCGAAAATGTAGATAGAAGGTGGCATGATTGATTGATTGAATTGCTTAATTTTACTTCGCTTCCTATGGCACTAATTTGCGAAGATGGGCATGAGTTATGATATGACGAAATTTATGAATGGACACTCACAAACATCCATGCCCATGCCAGGATTCGAACCCGGGACCTCTGGCGTCGTAGCGCGATGTGCTAATCAATCTACCACGGGGGCCGTGAAGAAGAGTGTTATTTTTGTGGCTGTTTAAAAAGAGAAGGAAAAGAGACGCAACATGTTCCAGTCAAAGCCCCGAGCAAGGTCCGTCGCCGTTGTTTGGTCCCGAGCACGTATTTTGTCCAAGAGGATTTCGGACATTTTGGGGTGTCGAGACGAGAAATGGTAGCGTCACGTCTCGTGAACAATGAAGCCTGTCTCGTACTTGTTCTCGTATCGCTTAGATAGCAACATGGATACACTACGCGAGACTCTCAAGCAAATTCATTAATAAATTTTGTTAAATATGGAAGTGAGATTTCAGAGTTTTATACGAAAAAGAGTCCATGAAAATTCAATGACGACAGCATAATGTGTGTTCGCAGGCATCGTTGGAATAAATCCAACAGCTTCTTAATATTTACTAGCGCTAAAGCAATTTAAACAGTGTGTAATTTATCACCATGTAAATAAACAAGAACAACATGTTGCATAAGATCAAGTCGCGTCATTTCATGAAAAAGCGAAGAAAAAAATAACCTGGGAATTCTCAGTGTATCGGAAGAGCATGACAAAATTGGCGTCAATAACAGAGAATGGCTGATGAGTGTAGTTTATGCACGCAATTATTCATGAATTTCTTTTTAAAAAATCCCACTTAAAAACTAGATTCATAAATTGTCTGGCAAATTAGCTTTGTAAACACATGTTGTTGCAATGGGAACATAATCGTAACACCCATATCGAAAGAGGACGAAGCCACGAATGAATAATACATTGTCCACCGTTCCTTTTTTACTTCCTTTTCCATTCCTCGTCCGTAAAATGTAACATGTTGTAATTTCTGTTAATGGCGCTTTCGATAAAGTGTAAGGAAACTCAACTCAGAGCGAGAACCATTTGCATTTTAACTGGTTTTTCACCTAGAAGTGTTTCGGTACTTAAAAACTTTTCTTCTTTTTCCTGGTGTGTGTGTATGATGAAGTAGGAGGTTCCGGCGTTCCGCTGTGGGAACGTGAACGTATGTGATAAATATTCATATGGATGCGAACCGGGCCGCATAGCATTATGCAAATGCGAATTCTTCCAAGACGGTGAGTTAGGTAAAAAAAGAAACAAATGAATGAAGAAACTCGCTGAGCGCGTAATCGAGTTTAACAGGTAGCGTTTCAATCTCGACGTAATTGTATGTCGTGCACGTAACGTTTGTTTTTCGCTAGACGCACAGGAAGCGCTTAGTTTTTGAATGGAAGAATCCAAAAGTGACTTCATTCACAAATTCCGACAAGAATTAAGGTCTCAATTTTCACAGTTCTTTCGAAATGTCGCCTTCGTTGACGTTTTCAAGAAGGAACCCGGTTTTAAATCTTGATGAGTTTTTTTGTAATTATTATTATAATTCAATACGTGAAAAGTCAAAATGTCTCAATGGTTCAGGCCTCAATCTAGGAAGACGTCCACCTCCCCCCCTCAAAATGGCAATGGCGCACGATGTACTGTAGAAAGAGCGCCCAGTCGCCATGGCCCTTGAAATTTTTCACCTACCATCTACATTTTCAACCCAGTTCTAAAAAAAAATTTAAAAAAAATTAGAGTTCACTTATGGAAATTTGCATTACCTTTTTCTTAAATAACGAGTAGAGTATATGTGTCTTCTATATCACATGTATCATGAAATCAGAATAATAAACTTGCTATTATATTAGAATGCATTACATAATTATGTATGGTGTTACCGGTAGATCCTTTTTTAGGAAGTATACTGCGGTGCAAGAATTAATTACTTTTAATCCTATCTTGAAATCAATCGATAAATTAAATGTTTTAAGATTTCATTGAGAAATGTGTAGTTGGATCGATGGCTTTCTCATCCCGTAACAAGAAACAAAAGGTTTGCTCTTGAGAAAACGAGGGTATCGTTTCAAATATATCATCCAACGTATAGTCCTTGGGCCCTCAAAATTCTATTTCACAATTTATTCATCTATTCATTATTTATAACATGTGTACGAAAACTACTGGGTACATGTGGATCAATATATGGTTTATCATATCATGAACGTTAGTCACAGGAGGCTCACATAAGCCGTGTCACGAAAGATATGTATTTAGCTAAGCAAAGTGGTTAACCAGCTCAACCCAGAAACAAACGTCCCTTCTAAGACGTACACGTCAGCTGAAGAATTAATTTGACCAACATGCGTGTACGTACATGTAATTGGACTATGCATATAAGTCGGAGAGATAGGAAAATAAACTTGTTTTCGTTCGTCTGGAAGCAACAGAGCACATATTCGTAATTACGTCAGTTTTCTTGGGACTTATATCAATAGAGAAAACGAAAAAAATAAAGTAATCAGTGTATAGTGTCCGTGTGAAGGGGAAAACCAGAAAATGTCAAGGTTACCGTTTTCAGACAAAACAGTAATTAGTGTTGCAGACGATGGTTAAACGTTTAACTTATCTGTTCATTACCTTAGCTACAAAGCAAACTTGTTGGCAACTCTGCTTTTTCGTTTTGTAACATAGACACAAATTCTAGACAACGTTTCATTCGTGTTTCGTGCAGAAAACAGCATCGCAGACAAGATAATAAACATTCAGTATACAGAGGAACCCCGGTTTTACGCTTCCGGTATTACATGTGAATTTTAAGTTTTCTTTCATGTTGGTCTTCTGAAAACGTAAAATCAAGGTTCCACTGTATTTATTTATTTTTTAAAAAATATTACGGCTTTTTTTGCATAACATACTGCAGAAACTTTGACACATAACTGCATTTCTGCAGTCCATTGATGAAATGTCATCCTTTTTTTTTCTCCGAACTTTGGATATGATGTAGCCTGCTTCCCTTCAATTAGAACCAGAAGACGTTTTCATTTTGCATTTTTTGGCCTTCTTATTGGCTTATTGTTCACTTTTCCAGTATTGTTTAGTTCACATTTCATTTTTATAATTAAATCGTACAAAGAATACACCACATCAGAAGTCAAGGGAATTGGACCACTTCAATTTCGAATGTAAGTACACCGTGAAGTATATCACCCAAGAGGCAGTTAGGATTGATTGAGTTGGTGTTTTAAGTCCAATTTATGTACCGGAAGGCTAATCGGGACTGGACATACAGTTTAAAGTGGGATCCGAACCGCTATGTGCCTCTGCCGTGTATCGAGCCCGGGACCTCTCGATTACAAGGCGACGACGCTACCAGTACGCCATCGGGGAGGCTGCTAGGAGAGCGCTATGATTACCGCAATGGATTTATAATCATTTTGATTATTTTTTTCATTACGTCTACGTATTAAATGTTGAAGGTTCAACAATGCAACGACGAAATGAATTTTCTATATCCATTTTTTTAAATGCATTTTTTTTAATAAACTTACTCGTTGTCAAGATAGGTCTTTCATTCATCAAATATGCAGAGGTATGAGTGATAATAAAGTCATTTATACATTTATAAAGATGTATTCTGTTTTATTAAGCAATATGAACAAGTATGAGTAATTTTAAAGTCACGAATGGTTGGTTATTAAGTATTTTTACAGTTAATAAAATCCTCTGAAAACATATTACTTTTAAAAAAAGCATCTTTAAATGCACATCAAGGGTAAAATTTATCAATTGAACTGAATATATGAGTTTTCAACATTAACGAGACATGGGGAATAAGTTTTGTTACAGGTGAAACTGTCACAACTTTCGATCCAATTAAATAATGTCTCGACAGAAACGAGACTCTCGGACAGGAAGTCTCGGTCTCGTCTCGATTGTACACAGACCTATCTCACGCTAGATCTCGTCCACAAGACTGGTCTTGCTCTTGTCTCAACGAGCAGTTTCGATCACGGTATATTTCAAATATCCCAATACTTATCTCTTTGTCACCCTAAATTAAAAATATTATTTTTTAGTTCATTTCGACACGCCCGTGCATTACAAATGGCTTACGTGTTCGAGACTCTTCACAGGAAGACGACAATTGCTGGCGTTACACGCTCAGGCGATGCGATGCAAACTGGTGATAAGGGTTGGTTCGAACCCCCTTTTTCCCCGACCCTTCCGCTTAAACGCTTTCCTACCCTTCCTGCTCATCACACTGGAAGCGGACGCATGCTTGTTCACACGCAACGATCGCTGGGAGAAACTATCAGCTGCTTATTTTCCAGTGTCACAGAGGCCAGGGTGAAGGGGAAGAGCTTTGAAGCAGCAGTGTTGCTAATTCGCGGGACTAAAAGTGTACCAAGCAAGAGTATCGACAAACGTCAAGTATGAATCGAAAATGGGTTGACAAATATTGAAAGTGGGGAGTCTTAAATGGTGTCGCAGAAGTTAGGAATTTAGACTTGAGGATCTACTCAGTCTATCTTCATAATAACAGGAGATGGAAAGTCGAAGATCCAAATATTATTAGTAGTCTAGATATTTGCAATAGTTCGTGGCTACGTAAGCCTGTGTTCCTTCACAGATATCTGGATAACAGCAGGGACGGCGCTAGGGGAAGCTGAAGCCCCCCAAAACTGGCCTCAGCCCCCCCTGTAGCCCCCAAGATTTTTGTAGTACGGTAGACGCATTTTGACCGAAATCTTAAAAACTTTAAGTTTACATACTCCATTATTAAAATTCCATTGAGGCAAGTACAATGTTCAAGTACATTTTCTAGTTCAGTTAGATCGCAAAGTTACTTTTAATACGATGTGTTCTATAATCAAGGGGAGGGGGTATATGCAGATATGCCTGGATAGGAGTGGCTACCCTTTGATACTACGTAATGGGTCAATCATAAGTGCCAGCGAAACTTGCAACGAAATGTGTTACCTGCCTCGTAGGTGGACGACGTATTCAGTGGCTGTGAGATTGTTCTTTAATTGTTGACATATGCAGCTAAACGTGTACATTATTAAGTTCCATAAATCGTATTGCTATATTTCTGAATAAATCTAACAGATGTGTAAAATGATTTTTTTTTTAAAAAATAGGACAACGTTCAACATCTAAAGAGCCGTCAGTGTTCTTTTCTGTTTGTTAGTTCCTCATTCGAGTACCGACAATGGTATGAGTGTTATCGATGTTCTCTCATTGTTTTCATCGTTATATCTATCCTTATCGTTGAAAATATTCAAAAGAGAGAAATGGGACTTTAAGAGATCAAAGAGTACACAAAGTAACTAATTCTTAAATGTTAAGAATTGGAAATATTAAAATTGGACCTCCCCGCCCTGGTTATCTAGCAGCAATATTACTGCCTTGAATTTAAGGGGTCCCGGGTTCGATCCCCGGTGGAGGCACATATCATTAAGTGGCTCGGATTCCACTATAAGCTGTAGGTCTGTGTATATAGTGGATCTTAATACAAATCCAATCAAGTAAACATTTTTGCATACGATGCAAAAATAAGCACGCTTGGGCAAATTTCATTCTTCGCAGGCCTAGGTCTACATGCTAATTAATTATTATTTGTGATGTTAGAAAATAATTTCTGCAGTACCGTCAAAGTGGCCAAATTTGATTCCGTGCAGAAGAATCAATCTTTGAAGCACATCTCGTAAAACTATTGATCCAATTCTGATGAATATTCAGAACATAATATATTCTGAAATAAAATTATAATCTTCAGCAGTCACTTCTCTAACCAGAATGCCCAGTGCAAGAGTTGCAACTACATATATTCATTGATTTTATGTCATGGATTTGTAGTGAAAATGTTTTTCTTCCTTGAGAGTGGCACGTCCTAAGTGGACGATATTTCTCACATCCTCCCCATTTTTAGCCCTAAGTTCTGAATTCCAGTCGTTGAACAAGAAAAGTAAGATATTACATCATGGAAGAGAAAATGGTATCATTAATACAGTTTCTATTCAATGGTGTTTTCGCTTATTTGATGCCTACTTTATTAAGTTAGTGCCACTTTTCTGAAGCATGAAAAGCTACAGTCTTTATACGCTCCCTACTGTTATGATTTGGACAGTTTAGAGTCATGGCACAATATGAGGCAGAATGGAAGCCAAAATAAAGATCTTCAGCAGCTGCTTGCAATGATTGAAACATTCAAAATTTCCTTTTACGAACTTTATAAGCTTTGTGTTATTGAAATGTTCATATCCCCATCAACGGTTGCTTGCGTCAAACCTTCGAAATCTAATTGGTGACGAGAGGTTGAGTGCTCTATCTGTACTGTCCTTCGAAGAGCTTGCAAAATGTTTGGATTTACAAAAGATTGTGGCTGCTCATAAAAACAGACGTATCGTATTGTAGTTTCTTGCTGTGGCTCATTTTCTCATTTTAGCAACAAGTTAGTCACACTGTTTACATAGAACTACTGTTACGTGTAGTATTTATACGAATATCCAGCGAGTTGATAATGTAATGAGTGTACGTAGTTTCTATGGTGTATTTTGTACTCTTCACATGAATAGTAAGACTCTGATATCATTACACTCAATAATGGCTTAGGAAAAGAAACAATATAATTATTGCATTTTATTTGACATAAAAGATTCGTGCCTAAAAGTACTTTTGTATATGATGGAACAAAATGCAACATCTCATTGATTTATCTTGAGTTCTGATTGTAAAATATGCAAACGGTAAAATTATACCCTAAAAGTATGAAGTAAATACATTTTGGTCGGTTTTAGTTAGCCCCCCCCCCCCCCCGAGAATTTGACTCCGAAATCTATAGCCACCCTACTTATTTCATGCTGGCGCCGTCACTGGATAACAACAAAAGCAAACCGCACGAAGATTCACGTGACTAGAAGGATTCATTTCTAAGTAGATGTAGACACCTAATATTTCAGAATTTGAAATATCATAGCAGTTATTCGAAAGAAGAGGAAATTTCGAAAACTGTTTTCGGCAAAAGGACCAGCCGAGCCATAATTCGCCCGTGTACCTCCAAGAAAGGATTGCCAACATTTAGACCAGGGGGGTGTCCATTTATTTTTTTCTATGTCAGGCCAGTGACTGCTTGATCAATTCGGTGTAGTCCATATTGCATTATATTTACACCAATAAAATGCATCGAATTGAAATTAGAGGTTCTATAAGTACTAAGGAATGGCACATTAAACCATGTAACGTTCCGATTGTGGCCCGTGCAGTTTGGGCCTCTCTGATTTAGAAAGCAGTTTGGACGTTTCATGAAAAAGTTTCAGAATAGGACTTTTGGAACACCGTATCGATAGTCGCAATCTGAACGAGGTGACATTTTACCATGGTCAGTAATCATGACTAGATGTTAAAGTACAGACTTTTTTAGAACAAGCCCCATAATATCTGTTTCAGTTGAAACCGGGTAGGTTGGCAACCTTGACTAGGCAGACAATGCCCTTCCCCTTTTTACAGGAGATAGTTTTTGAGATAAGATCTTCGCTTGAACCAGGTCACGAGATCGGAAGAGGATATCAGTTAGCATCAGTTTTCTGGAGTTTCTTTAAAAAATGGATAACGGTTTGTCTTTCCTTCTTGTTACTTCTAGCTGTCGCTGTCTTTTCACATAACTGTAGAGAAGGACGACTTAGTCAAAGATAAGCTATTCACTGTTGAAAATTTAGTCCAATCACGACAAAGCTGTATAGAAAGACTTCGTAGTCCAAGATATTCCATGTTATTCAGATTGTTGAAAACTCAGTACAATCGTCACAAAACTGTAGAGAAAAACTCGTAGTCAAATATATTGCATGTTATTCTTACTGTTGAAAATTCAGTACAATCATGAATGACTCTTACACAATGATCAAGGGTGGATCCTTTCGATTCATATGAACAAAAAGCTTTCCAGTTACTAGCCCCTGTTGCCATCGTCTATCAGTAAACGTCCATAAAACATGTATACACAGGAGCCCTTTGTAGGTCATAGCTCGTCAAACAGCTTCTACATTGGCTGAAGCGTGATCAACGCGTCGAGTGCCATCGCTGTTCATATCTATCTAGACCGGGTTTCTTCCCGGTTATCCTCACGATGCAGGTCAACACCGAAATTTAAGCGTTTTCACGAGAATTGAACGCAGGAATTCCCGCACCAAAGGTGAGAGTATTAACCATTCTGGTACGACGGAGCTCAATTCAAATATTCATCACTTCCAATTTCCTGTTAGTTGGCACAAATCAAAAAACACACAATCGGAGCTTGTTACATTGGGAGAGATATGTTGAAGAAACATCTAAAACTTTTAGATTTTTGTGTAGATAGCTGAATCTTTACTCTACCACAATGGCGGTATCTCCATGGAATAGAGGGAACAGGCTGTTCCCTTCTACTTATCGCGCTTTTGAGCTATTTAAATTATTTATATTAACATAATAAGAACACTTCTTTCTCCCGAAATCAACGTTTCCAAAAGTAACGCTGAAGAAAATCTTTCACCGTGGCTGGACGTTTGTTTACGTCACCTACCCCCATCGCATAGACAGTCTCATCGTTCTCACCCCCTACTGTCTGACGCCGAGTATTTCCGAAGGTAAACGATCCCCACGGTCCCACCACGGAAGCTGAACTCCTAGCTGTTCCCTCCGAGAGATATTGCGGATTCGCTTTTCTTCCCGTTTTTGCTATGTGCTGAAGTTTAATCGCGTCATAGTGATACTTTTGAGTGTAGAAAGTCTATTAACTTCCTAATCTCGTTGAGAACTTGCGTCTGACATTCATAACGAACTGGAAAAAACTTCTAGAGTCTAAGCGTCTGCCAAATGCCTTGGCTAAACGCTGCGAAACAGCTTCCGAGGGAACAGCTCACATCCACCCGTTCCACCAGCCCCAAGACCAAAGTTTCAAGGCACGCAGCGACAGGACAAGAAAGCGAATGTTGAGAGTGTTGTTGAGGACGAAAGCCTTTAGTTCATTGAACTTTGCAGAAAATACAACAAACCAACGCATATCCTAACTGAATTAAAAACTAAAACGAAATCATACACAAGGCATTTTCAAACGAGTTACTACAACTCTGTAAAACGATTAACTGGATATTCTTAAAGTGGCAAATTATATTGTTGTTCTTGTTTGATCCTGAGAAGGGAGTCTGGAACCGTTCGGGTTTTGTCACATTAAAAACTTCTACTAATCTAGCGAACGTCATGAAAAAAAAACTCAGCCATCTGTGTGCCATTATTGCATTGAGGACGTTTGAATTACAAGAATACTCAACTCTATGAGAAAACGTCAACTTAATCTACGAATAAAGAGATGAAACAGGTTTCGACAAAAAAATCCCTGATTACTCATAAATTTATATTATTAAATTTTTCTTTGCTGCGCGTCAACAATTTTATTTTTAATGTTTTCTTTATATTATATCATATTTGCTTTAAAATTATTATTGCCATATAATTTTAACGTGCCTCATGTTTGTCACTTCTGACAATTTGTAATATATGTATCGTATATTTATTTGGTTCATTTCAATAAGGGTTTGAATTTTACTTGATGTGCTGTATTATATTAAGACACTCATGGGGGGGGGGAGTGCAAGTGACCTGTTTCCCTGCCTGATTTATCACCGCACGCCACTGCTCTACCATTCAGTTTCGCAATGAACCTACCTCAATAATAGAACAATTAATAATAACTATAGTGGAACCACAAGCAAAACAACCTGCGCAGACCCGAGACTCCTGTGCACCGTACTCCCGCGAGGAGGGGAGGGGGAGAGTGGACCATGCTTCCTTATGGCCTGAGTTGAACGGAAGAAGAGAAAGCTGCACGGGGACTTTTCGTCCAAGGTTTTTCTTCCTTGTGGTCGATCTATAGCAGTGGTTTCCAACTTCAAAAGGTCCGAGGGCCAAAATTATATCCAGCAGTTGATAGGCGGGCCGCATTTTTTTTTGGGGGGGGGATTAAAAATTACAAAAAATGTAAGTACTGAACTGAAAATGTAGTACTTTCTCATGACCTAAATTTCTAAAATGAGGCAATAAAACAATGGAATTACAAATCAAAAGTGTATAATTACAATTTATTTCACAAAAACCCAATACTTATTGATGAATTGAAAGAAATTAAAGACACACCATACAAATAAGAATCCTTCATAGTAAATGTTCAATGTGAAAATTGAGCCCGATCTGCTTCTTTTATTAAAGTTGTATTTGAATTTCTGTATTTGAAAGTCTCAGAAGGTGAAGCAGTGAAGAATACGCCAGTCGGCTTCTGTAGCGGTTCTTGATGAACTTCATTGAAGAGAAAACATCGATGTCATTCTTTGCCCAAAACTACGAAGGTTTGGAAAGCGTTCTTTTGAAAGGTATTTGAAAAACTCTGGCCCCTTTTCTTGCCTAGTTTGAAGGAACACATCGCCTTGCAAATCACGCAATTCAAGTTGGAGAGAAGCTATTTTAATTTTCAATCTTACGTTTTTTTGGAGATTTTGCTCATTTCGATATTTGCACAAACTTTAACAATCAGTCACAGTACAATCCGAGTTGGAACACTGGAAATCTCTTCGTGCGTAGTAAAACAGATCTCTATAGCGCCACTCTGCAGTTCGTTTCTGAACACAAAGAGTGAAGCCTTCGCTGAAGCGGGCGAGTTCATTCCGCATAGCGAAGGGGCGGAATGCATGGTGTGAAGAGAAAGTTACGTCACTTTAGATTCTTCTGATTATCATTATTGACTGCAAAATCAATTCTACCTGTGATATTGTCTTTCTTCACAGAGCATCCGTTCCTTCAGTAAAAAAAGAACGTATTTTAATAAAAATAAATAAAATTAATGTATTTTGCAACCTGGGTTCGCGGGCCGCAGAAAAAGGCAACACGGGCCGCATGCGGCCCGCGGGCCGCCAGTTGGAAACCCCTGATCTATAGGATAAGTTACGACGAAAAAAAGATAAAAAGGGCAGTGTGCTTTTTGAAGCTTTGGTGATTTTTTCAAATGCTAGGATAATTATACCGGCGTGACGTGCAACCGGTAAACTTATATTAAGAATGTTTTTGGTAAATTGTCCTTGTGATCATTTGATTCACTATATTTGTAAAAAGAATGGACCGGATTCTGTTGCAACATGCACAACCAGAATCTTACCTTCCACGTAATGTTTTTTTGCAATGTGTTGAGGTAATTGTTCTCAAGGAAATTTTTCGTTTCTTGTATCATTTTAGGTAATTAAAGGTTCGTTAATTAAGATGTAAAGCTCTCTTGAACTGAGGGTTGTTTTTGTTACATAAAGACGATTATGTGTGTTTCTAATTTAAGCAGAAACGGGACACAGAAAACAAATTACTGCTTGTGTAAGAAAATTACTGTCATTTTGAATTATTTCAACTTGAAAATAGATGCTGATTCTCCTCGAAGTTGTACTTCCTGTTGCTGGTGAAAATTGAGTTGAATCTGCCACCATTGTAATGGCGACCAACTAATGTGGTTTAAGAACTTGTTCAGTGCTACAAACAGTTTCTATTTCACTGTCTCTGAGGACGTTTGTAGTATATCATTACTAGAGCTTGGAAGTTGAGGAAAAATCATTTTTTTCCTAGTGTCCGAAGACAAGGTCCAACATAACATATGTTCAATTTGGGTCATTGTAGGCCAGAAAAAGTTGGGTTTTATTTGTCCTTTTTTGCCTTTCTCGGCGTTTTTTGGCTTATTGGTTTTTTTTAGCCTTTTTTAGGTCTTAACGGCTTTTTTTGCAACTTCACCTTATTTCGATTACGTTTTTACTGCCCATTTTCAATTCGAATCATCATCAGTTCATCCATCACCTCTTAAACATCTTTCAGTAGTAAAGAAATAAAAAAAGAAATATAAATATATTTGAACCATCCCTGAAACGAGAGAAAAACATTTTTGGACGGTTGAAGCACGTAACCCTAGTGTGGTTAGGCCAAATATGATTCTTCAAATATGATTTTTCAAATTATGTTAATCTAAAAAATATATAATGTCTGAAAGAAGGTGCATTTTATTCATATAGTTTTTTCGCACTGTGTGTTCCATACCACCAGAATTTTGTATTTTTTATGCATTAAATATCTAATTAAAACTGAAGTTATTAATTAATTTGGATCAAATTTATACGTCCTTTTTCCCATTTTTAGGTCCTTTTTCTGATATTTTTAGGTCTTTTTATAGGTCTTTTTTTAGCAATTTGTAGGTCCTCAACTTCCGAGCCCTAATCATTACATTTGAATGCGTTGTGTTTGTTCTGTGCATGTTTCTATACAACCTAGCACTTTTAATGTTTCTCAAGAGGCTCTTTACACGCCTTTACTAACTCTCAAGTGAGGATTTTATGTGTGGGGATATTTCCCCATGTTCGTACATTGAACGGTGCAAAATGGCCATTGCAGACGCACTCGAAAATTTTAATTCATTTTATTCATTCATTATTCCTATCGCCACTCAATCCTTCAGTTTGGTTTGACGCAATTCATTGTAGAGTAAGACGTTCCGAAATAATATCTACTACCAAAGGTTAGACAATTTTAATTTTCAACAGGTTCAGAGCATCACTGCGAAAATTGTGAATTATTTAATTTCTCCACTAGCTGATCATGTAAAGAACAATTTTTTTTTCTATGTTATTTTCCGCAAAATTCATATTTTCAAAAAAACAAACAATGCTCAGCATTAAATCAAAATATTCTTAGCCCCTTGTAGGTCGAGAGTATTTCCAAATTATTAATTAAAAAACTGCTTGGAACATTGAAGAGCCTTGCTGATTGCAAGAACAGATTGTCAAAAGAACCGTTATTGTACCTACAACCACTTAGGGTACATAACATTCGGCGACAAGTAATTGAGCTTCATATGAGTAAAAAAATTGTAAAATTCGCTATAAAAACCAAAATCGTCACATTTGCTTTATTTCGCGACTTAATTATGCATCAAAAGTGTCTTTAGATTACCATTTTCTGCAAAGAATCAACTTTCTCGGTGTTAAAGCAATTGCGAGAACTTAATATCCCTAATTATAGATCAATACTAATTATATTACATCGATTAATATGGATAACTCAGCTTTTATTATATACAGTCCACACGGACGAAGCCACGACTTTTTTTTCGGGAAGAGCCCAAACTTAGATAAATACAAACAGTATAATAGAAAATAATTAGGAAAAGAAATTACTGAAGTCACAACTTGCAATGCAATTTACCTGTCACTTGCAAATTATTTGCGAGTAATGCATTCCTAACCATTAGCACGATCGGATTTTAAATTGAGTTTATTCCCGATTAGCCTATCTGAGCACTTGTGGTCGTTTAAAATTGTATCTTTTACAATAGTATGGGTCTTGGATTATCTTGCAAATATATTTAACATTTCATCTGATATGATCTTTGCACATTGGTCATTGATTGTTATCTCATTAAAGCGTTCTTCATGGCTTTTGGTCCTTGAGTTTAGCCAGTTAAGGCCTTAACAAGATAAAAAAAGGGTTTCTTACATCATTACTCACACAACGAAATACGAAACACGAAAGTTTTTATACGAAATCCCTCCCATTCTCTCGCGAACGGCCAAAACGTGAAAACTGTTCTTCGGCCGCCATGTTTATAAGATCACCTTCTTATTTTTTCATCAGTCATTAAGCAACTACGTAGTATATTCAGATTAGTGCATCTGCCAGGCGTTGGAAGTAGGAAGTATGACGTCATCAACAACACAATGGAAGCATAATTAAAAGTTGTTTGAATAACAGTTTTCCTTTCTAGATAACGATGTCTGTGACATTATTAAGCATTTTCGAAACAAACACGTTGAAATCACATTTGGAAGATAAAACATCGAACTGCTGTGTAACTTTTAGGGCGTTACATCGGCCTGCCAACAAATAAGAAAACTATTCAAATAAGTACTCTCTTATTGTGCAGTTTTGTATTGTACCACATGCCATTACCCCTTCTCCCCCCAAAAAATCCTACCTGGCGTCGTCATTCTTCTAGAGAAACAAGATCTGTAATGTGACTTCTTTACCAGAAAAAAAAAATGTTGTTTCGCTCCACAGAAAACACATTTCAATACTTCTTAAATTCGTAGGCTAATATACATTCCTCACTAAACGAAACATGAGCATGTGCTGAAGACATTAAAAGCTATGCTAAGCAGGCGTCGCAAAAACCTCATAACAAAGGATGGAAAAGTGGATCACATAAAGGTTTGCTGGAAACTTAAATGCAACTAGGTTGAAAGAAGAGCCCTTTCTTTGAGAATATCATAAGCGAATCTTAACGTATGGCAAGATGGTTGGGATCGAATCATAACCGGCAAATTATGTTGGATGTGCATCACATCACAGGCCTCTTACGATGCAACAATGAACAATTTCCAGTTGCTTCTGGGGCAGTGTGGAAAAAAAGACGAAGCCAATGTTCTTTGTTGCTACCGTGCCTGGGAAAAACTCTCTTAGCAGGCGGTCAAGAAGCGAGAAGAAAAAGAGGGAAACTCACATTGTGGATGGCTTCTGTGCTCTTAAAAGTAGCACCTACGTGTCGAATTTGCACCATTGATGCTCACACATACCACCAGCGGTTGAAACAGACTGCCTCTGCCCTTTACGACGCTCTCGCACTTATCGCCGTGGCCATCGATAGCATTTCGACTGTTGTGGTGGATGTGACTGCAGAGTGGTACAATAAAACGAGAACCGTGCACCTGTGCACAGTGACATGTACCTTCCCCATGGTGTTTAAAAGCGAAATATGATTTACTGCAGTAAGTATAATGCTGATATTAATCTGAACGGAACACTTAAGTGACTCGCTTCTATATTGTATGATGGAAGCCAAAAGTAAAAATCTTTGATCACATGAAAACTAATATTCTGTGATCTTAATAATTGAAAAAATCTTACTGTCGAAATGGAACATTTAATACGAATAACACAAAAAGAAGGCGCCACAAAATTAGGAATCTGACAAAAAATAATATATTTTAAAAAAGGAACTGAGTCAACAACATGCGGATGAGCATAATGAAGGAAGAGAGGTTACACAGACAAGCATCGAAGTGTTGTATTTTTTATATTTGTTGCTGATGGTGAATACAGTTAGCAGAAGAGAAGATTGTGGCAGAGCAAAAACAATTGATTATATGTGGAATCTATGACTAAAAAGATTTAGTTCATTGGGGACAAGCTTCCTCAATTGTATTGAAGAAGTTTTCTCTGTGTACAATAAAGTAGGATAACTAATGAGTAATGAATTTCCAACTCATCTGACAGTCTGGTAGCTCTGAACTAAACAAACTGTCACTTCAACTTCCAATTCAATACATTATCCGGGTATGAACTCTCTCAATCTTCATAGACAGTGCAAATAGTAGGCGTAAGAAGTGACCATTTGTTCTTTGCAAGTCAATTTGAACACGATCCAAGTTAGAAGGCAGCTTCTAAATTGAGTCTTCGAACAATGAACTGAAGATTAGCCGATAAGGGAAGTAGAAATTAAATCACCCTTCCCTCTCTCCTGGTACTTTTTTGCTCTTGGAAGCATTCTATTTTGCAATTGGTTCCTGAGAAGGAGGCAGCGGCCATGCCATAAACTGTCCATTAGCCAAAAAGAAGACACAACACTTTGCTGGCCGAGTCTGGTAATAAACGTCCCTGGAAATTACCGAACGTGCTGCTTGGCCTTATCAAGATTATATAATCCTCTGACTGTTCAGCGCAGGTGCTGCCAAAAAGGAAATCCCCACATACACACACACAAAAAGAAGAAACATGTGTCGTAAATAATTGTCTTCCCTCATTTTCTAAGTGTTGTGGCGTGTGTTCCTTCTGATTTGGCTGATCCACGTGTTCCGCCCTTGGGGATGTAACTTGCCAAAGCTCGCCAACGGCCTCGGGTCGGCAAGAAACAACAAACATTAGCTGAACCTGAAGCAGGTGCATCGGGAACATGTTACCTCGCGGTTGCACACCCCACAAACGAGCGGCGCGACGTCCAACCCCCACCACCTTTCCGGGAGCCATCAGTCGCCCCCAACGCCGACCTCAACATTCGGACACGACAGCCAAGGGGAATTTGTTGAACTCGTGCACACCACTACACCTTCCTGTTCTTGCTCGTTCCTGGTTAACCTGGCGGTGGCTGACGTCTCCTTCCACTGGTTTTCGTGAACTTGATGCCCTCCTGATGCCTTCTGGTTATTCCTCCTTGCCACCCAAGTTCTGGCCCCCGAGGATCTTACTTGAAGCACGCAGTCTTGTGCTCGCAATTTCTTTGCAATACCCGACTTGGAATGTACAGCAAAGCTCACGTTGCCCTTACACTGAATAAATTCTCGCATTCAGATAGACCTAAGGAAATCGGTTAGGATGAAAAAGATTGGATTGATTTTGCCCAGGATAGGGACAGATGGAAGACTTGTGTTGCTGCAGCCATAAACTTTTCGGTTTATGTGCATGTATGTATTCCAATTGCGTCATAATGTGTTGTTAATGACGTCATACTTCCTAGCTGCTTCCAGTGCCTGGCAGATGGACTAACCTGAATATAGCTGCTGCATGACGTTGATGAAAATAAAAAGTGATAAAGTCAACTTTTAATTATGCTAATTTCAAAGCAGAGTCGTATGAGAAGCTTAAGATCCGGACTATCTCACAATGATACATATACTATCTCACTATGACACGTAGTCCTAGACTGAAGAGAAACTAGTACTAGTAAATACCATGTAGAAGTGGTTAGACACGCCCGTTTTTCTCGTGATCGGCGTTTTCAAGGAAGCCACGATCTCATGTCAACGATAGTCAAGCTGCGAACTTCTAAAAACTCTGTCAAACTTCTGTCAACTCCTGAAGCACTGCCATCTTTCAATGAAATGAACAATTTTATGCACATTTGCTAATCGATTTATCATATTTGTTTTAGTCTCTGACCCTAGAGCTTCGCAGATGCTGCCTAGACCATAGAGAATACGCTCCTGCTGCAAAGAGAATGTCTTCCCTTCTGTATCGTTATGAGCCATATTTTTATCTTTTCTTCTGTTCCATATGAAGATTTTGATTGACGATATTTCAATTTCAATTTTCCTTTATTGAAGGGGGAGGTTAGCCTGTTATTTAAAACTAAACTTCATATGCCTTCCTCGATATATGTATACTGATCACATGTAATCAGCCAGAGTTCTGAAAAACATACATTTGTAATTTATATGTATTTTTTAAATTTGAGGTCCGTTCCGCCACCACCATACTATAGTATCATTACCGTACTCTAACCATGCTATAATTACATTAGTTACACATTAAAATTATCCACAAATGATAACTTCCTATGACTCTAAACAGGTCTCCTCAGGAAAATGATTTTAGCCTCCGCAATCTCAACTCTTCTTGCCTGGAGGAAGAAACTGCTTCTTCTTATTATTGAAATCGAATTATGTGCCCTCTCGTTTCCTCCTTTTTAGAAGGTGTTACGTTTCACATTATTCTAATAGTTTTTAATGGCCGTGTTATATGTAAATTATTTCTGCCATTCTTTTGGCAAGAACAATGGAGTAGCGCCTGCGCGGTACAAAAGCAATCTGACGTGCCGTCATCACAAAATGTTAAAAATCTGTTATTGGCTTTCTGGGAAGATTGTTGTACACTATTACTTGATCATCTTGCCGAACGGCAATTTTTTTCGGGAAAGGCATTACATGCAAGTTCTAAATTACCAAAATGCTCTACTTGTCATTCGACAAATTAAGTGGCGGAGTGGTTAGCACAGCAAGCTATTATGCCACGGGTCCCCGGCATGAGTGTTCTGCGCGGTATAAAAACAATCCCTTCATCATGTTGTCACGCTCATCGTCGCGGTTAGCCAAAAGTTGCAGAAAAACGACGCTGAATAACAAAAATTAAATCGAGTCTGCTTAGTATTCAGTGTTTGTACCAAAACACAGTCTGGTCTCGAGTTATCGGCTTCATACGTAACCACAGTATCCGTCTCGTCTCGGTCTCGGAAGGGAAGATTCGATCTTATCTCTGTTTCGTTTATGGTCTTGAAATAATATTAAAAAAACAAACGCTTTTATTAATTATTATAAATGTTCAATGTTAGTCATAGCCAGTCTCCAAATTACATAGCCATTTCCACCCAGGATTTCGGTGCTATACTCCTTTCTCAGAATGTCTGGAGTTATAGAACGCGAACGCTTCCTCGGCGCACGTTGCGGGTGTGTTCCTCGTTCAATGAACGCGCGGAGTGGAGGGGTCGCTCGGGAGGGGGCAATTCGACTGGTCATTCGCAGTCTAGTAGTTCTGTAAAACATGACAGCTCGCAAGCCTAGTAGTCTCCCCACCTAGTCTGGCCCCGCCCGCCCTCTGCGTGTCGCTACTCCAGACATTCCGGAAAAGAAGTATAGGTACTCTAATTCTGATATCTCGGCATTAGAATCTTGCTGAGAAATCATTTATTCCCTTCTTTTTCTTACTCTTCCCTTTCGATTATTTCATGCGGCTTCAAAGTGGAGTTGATGTATGACGAAATACATAACGGATGTACATGTATATGCGGCCAATAAACATAATACAAAGAAAGGAAACAAAGTTCTGCAGAGGGTTGACAGTCTCGACTCTACTACTCAACATGAAATAATATTATTATTACCTTGTGTATAATATCATGCCTTCTTACATTTTACAAAATAAATTGTAGTGACCATTAATTAGCAGATAAAAAATAATCGTATTAATGTTTACACACCCATTTCTCGTATATCGATAAACGCGACAACAGAACGCAACAGACCCGTTTCCGGCGTCTCAGTGGTCGATAACCTTTAAGATACCCAGCATACTTCTGGCACGGAAATTTCCGCTTCGGTTCCGCGCGTTTCCCTGTAGTGGGCGTTACACCATTTGATTTCAATAGAAGCAGACAACAGAAGTTCTCCGCTTCTCAGCGAACGTTTAGCTAAATGGGGGCAACATTTTTGTCCTGCACTGGCAAGGTCAATGCCGATGTCGAGTTTTAGTAAGAGAAGAGAGGAAGATGAAATGAATATTATTGAAGAGAGGAACGCCAGGAAAAAGACAAATGTAAAATGCAAATAATCTCTAACATTCGGGACTATGTATCTTGTAATCCCGGGACTTCGGGTCGGCAGAAATGAAAGCGGGATCCCGAGCTTACATTTCCATATTCTGAGTTACTAAATTTCTCAGACGAGACCAGGCTCTCGCTTTGGGTTAATAAGTCTCGAATACGCAAAACAACCTCGGTCTCTTGTCTCGGTATCATCTATAATACAGTGTGCCAACTATGAAATAAAGTCACCGACCCAATGACTATATCTAAGACATTACAGTGATTCAATTAGGCCAGCATAATATTATATCCTTCCAGTAGCCCTGAATGCATGTATGAGAAACCAATAAATGCTACATTTTCCGAAATTAGGGCAATTAAAATTAGAATAACATCCTTGAAACTTGCATTATACGAGTACGTGGCAGCAATAACAACTCACTTAATTTGCCCAGTAAAATGTAACAGAAAAATTATACAGAAATGGTAGGAAAGTGTTCATGTTTTCAAGAAAATGATTTTGTAATTGGTGCAAAAGACCACACACAAGTATAATTGAATTCCTGACCTAACCACAATATTTTCCTCTAATCTCTTTCAGCATGAGTGAACGTTGATATGGGGCAAAGGAAATGGGAACAATTATGCTATATTATTTGATATTCATAATCCACTTAAAGCCACTAACAAATTAATTACATAAGGCAATAAATATATCACACGTATGTGTGAAAACAGGTGCATTCGATGAGTCCCTTCTCTACCTGTTCTTGTATTATGGATGCAATTAAATTTCTCGATGACTTTGTCACGAAATGAAGACGTCAAATTGGACGTTCGTTTTCCTAATTAATTCCAAAATTATTCAAAACAACGCCGTGTTTTGTTCACCCCTCAGGTTAAGCCTGTTCCATTCAACGATTCAAATTTCATTCATTTCCATTCCAACCCGTGACGAGACGTCAACAATTAGGTTATTCACACAACAATGCGAGAGTTTGTCTGTTGTGGGTCCGTGCACGCACAATAGTTCTTCTCCGCGTATAGGTATATTTTCTTCTGACAGTAAAGAAGTTGATCCTGGGAAATAATGGATTCGTTTCGCTTGGCTGAATGGATTTGATTCGTGAAGCGTCTGGACTTCTTACGGATATCCTCCAACCAAACCCCACGGAGGAAGCAGTGTTGCCAGTATATATCAAATTGTCGCTGTACTCTAAAATTCATGCACAACTTCTGATGGCCGACTTAGGAAAATGGTAGCGACGAGAGATACGTTTCCGAAGAAAGAAAAAAGGAAAAAAATATGGAATAAAATCATGTTGAGATAGTTTCATTGCTGAATTTGCATTCAGGAGGTCCTTGATTCAAAACTGCGTCTGGTGTCCTGAATGAAATTTGTCGTGTTGATTTATCTTTGTTTTCTCTTGAAAAAAAGAGTTTCTTTCCGAAAGTTTGATATAATCAGTTTGTGTCCTCCTGGTTCTAAAGACAACCCAATAGACCGTCTGATAGATTAACTATAAGGCTACGGCCTCGCAATGAAAAGGATACTGGATTTGATTCACCGCATTAGTGGCCTTCCCACTAATAGTAGTAGCGTCATTGCCTTGTAATCAAGGGGTCCCGGATTCGATACCCGATGGAGGCACATAGTGGTTTGGACCACACTTTAAACTGTAGGTCCAGTCCCGATTAGCCGTACTGTGCATAAAGTGTACTAAAAACACCAAATCAATCAATCAACGGAACAATCTCTAGTACGGCTGTATGTCAAAGGTGAATGTAAAGCTTTTTTTAACTATGAATGTTCATAGGAGATGTGGAAATCCACACATTCACGATCTCAGGCTATCATTGAGGTGATGTGATCAGCATCACGCCCCGTTCGCCTTTAAATCATCCACTCCTGGAACAGAAGTCGGGTCTCCTGCGTGGCATTCAGACGTCCTACCGACTGGACTACAGAGGCTCCACACACATAAACACACATTATATATATATATATATATATATATATATATATATATATATATATATAGATATAGATATAGACACAGATACACACAAACCATATATTATTACATGTGGCGTACAAAGTTAATTATTCCCCACAGGCTTGAAATTTTTCACACACATATTTTTTTCCAAGACACATTATCCTCCCATTAGATTTAGTAAATAAATTATTAAATATTATCGTAATTCAATATTAGTAAAATATTGGCACTTAATTAGTAATTAACTATATACATACATATCGCATAGATTTTTTTTTGTCTTCGGTATTGTTGAAGAAGTGTCCTTGATAGATAGAACTTATTTTTTTAAACACTTTCCGAATTGTATTGGAGCAAATAGCACATCCAATGTTTGAATAACAATAACCCTTAGTGTTTAATTGTTGTGCATAGTCAAGAACGTCCAGTTGGTTTCGTATCAATAATCTCAGTCGAATCCAAAAAAAAAAAAATACTAGAGGCTTGTAATTTATTTGTTACTTTCCCTTAAATTCTCTTTTTTCATCCTTCTACTTTTTTTGTAATTCCTTCTGGGAATCAGATCTGGATATCCAACACGCGATCCCATTGCGGTTTTATTGTGGCTGTGGACAAGAATTCTCCAGTCGGAAGCAAGCTCTCCTGGAGACTGTGGAAGGAATTGTTAGATTCCATGATTTCGGTGCAGGTGTGAGTTTATTGCATGTTTCAAGATAAAAACACATTATATTGCTTCAGGGGGGCGTGAGAAGGAGCTGGAGGAGGGGGCAAAACAAGAGAACATTGAAACCCTGGAGCCTACGGAGTAGCAAGGACAATTGGAAGTAGGGTGGGGCCATCATACTCCCATCTCCACACCTCTTCAGAAGATTCAATGGGAGCTGAAACCAATTTACAGATCATGCAAGATGTGCGTCATTTATCTGTTTCACTCCGAGGCACGAAGGGAGTAATTATAGCATAAGAAGTGGTAATGAAAGGCCTTTTTTTTTCACACGTCACTCAGTCCAGAACGATCTCTTCAAAGGCGCTAATAAGTTTCGCAATCATCAGAACACGAACATCAATTTTCTACCGCTTTGAACGCAAAAAGCCAACCGGAGACTGCAAAAAAATATTAAAAATCGCAGTCTTTTTTTATTATTATTATTATTATTCATCGTAACTGAGCGACGACTTTCAATAAATTCTTTGTACAGTTCCGAGGTACATCCTTTTTTTTCACGTACAAAAGGCTTTGCCGCTGCGGATTTTGGCTACATGCATCGTAAAATCATTACGAGCTTTATAGCATGCCTCGAAAGTGTAGAACCAGCGTCACATTGCTCATTAGTGCAGCTTAACACCTGTTGAGGTGTTATTTCATTGCATGTACTCGTGTGTGTTTCATGATCCCGCATTCACAAAGAAATAAGCGGGTTTTTCTGTTTTAGAAGCTTGGATTTGTTGGGTGTAGAAGAACCCTATACACATGTACCAGCTTTTTCTTGCTGTTTTGGGTTTCCGTTTCAGAAATGGAGCATGAAAAACTAAATGTATTCGTGAAATGGCAATGGTTGACATAGAATTACAGTGTGCAGAACATATGGCATACAGACAGTACGCGTAACATGGTGGCAGAAATTAGGAATAGGAGAATATGTAGTCAGGGATCCAGTAAGGAGGATTAGAAAAATATCATGAGAGAAAGCCGCCAAGAAGTAGAAAGGGAAGAAAAGCCGAGGAATATATGAGAGGGGAATACAGAAGAGTGTTTGTGGGGATTGTGGATAATGACAGAAAATATTTAGTTGAAATTTTGCAGAAGGCACTGCTTTCCAGTACTGAAAGATTCTTATGTCTTATCGTAATAATAATTTAATATTACTTTGCTTTTCTTTTCTGTACACCACTGAAGAAGCATCATTATCTTTGCTAGGAACTTATAGGTTTTCTGGATGAAGGAATTCATAAATAATATTCTTCCTGTTTGAGAGAAAGAAAGAGTCAGCTTTTTAAACAGTGTTCAATTTTTTTTTTGTAAAATGTTTGTTTCGATTTACGTTATGCTTAGATAGGCTAATCAGGAATGGATCCACCTATTGTGTATTTTTTTTCGTATTGGTGTTATGGTCTCCCCGATAGCTTTGTGCTAACGTATTCGTCTTGTAATCAAGAGGTCCTGGATTCGAGAACTGGTGACACCGAAGAGATTTGAACCCCAAACCACAGGTTTCATAGGACGGTACACTGACCATAGAATGATACAGTCTGTTCAAACCTTAGAATGTGTACCACTCCGGAAACTGAACTGAAGGCGGGTGGCGTCATGAAGCGTAGTGGAATGTAATGTCACGTGACCTGCCTCAGCCGTTTAGCTTCATTCAGCTTGAGCTCTGGGTTGTTGATGTGTTCTTGGGAGCTGTGGTAAAGTGTAAGGCATAGTGAGGAGAAACTTTATTTTAATTTCTGCCCTACTCACACCAACATGGAACACGAGCTCCGCTCTTCAACGAGTGACGTCATAAGCGTGCACTCGGACAATTTAAGTTTGGTAGTGTAACTGTTAATATTTTTTGAAAAGGTTAGGTTAGTTATGTTCGACTTTGTTAGCTTTTCCACACCGTTGTTTTCTTTAGAGGCGTCATACATCACGAGCAGGTTTTTTTGTGTTACATATTGCTGTGAAAAGGTAGACTCTTTTGAACGGCTCCTTTTAATTTTTTTTTTGTTTATTAAAATCATCATTGCTGCGCCAGCATTGAGGCTATCCGCACCCATCACCTGATTCAAGGGTAACCCCAACCTCTAAAAAGAAAAGAAAAAAAACTTTCCTTAATTAGAGCAATGTAGGACAAATCGTAATGAACGCTCAGTACACATCTGAACGAATTAGTCATTATACTATCAGTGAATCCAGACGCCAGAGTCTCGGCAGTTTCGAAGAACATCTCCATTGTCTCATTCTCACTTGCTATGGTGAACTGGTTGCACGCGAAACCCACTGAACGGGTCCATGACTACGTATATGATATACTATTTAGTTTGAGATTTGGTTTTAACTCCACTTTGTGCACAAGAAGGCTAATCGTGACTGGACCTACAGTTTAAAGTAGGATCCGAACCCGGGAACCCTTGATTACAAGACCACGACGTTACCGCTGCAACATCGGGGAGACCTATGTTATACTATTAAAGATGTTGGAAACGGTAGCCATTAATCTTCAAATCTGTGAGTGTCCCGCGGAGTTTGCGGCTTGGTTTGAGGTCCCTATGTTATTGGAACTACTGAAAGAATCATCTCGTAATGAAAAGATCAAGGGTTTGAATCTGTGGTTATAAGTATCTGACGCTGACGCCTTTTAATCAATGTACGGTCACCGGCAATATAAATGAGACACCTACATCCAGAAATATGATATCTTGGGTTGCCTAACTATCCGGCGATATCAGAAATTGCTATTGAAGTCGGCTCACTTATCACTAGACCTCGGGTTTTAGGTTTTTAATCTATTTTTTTCCTTTGCAGGTAACTAAAAAATAACAAGTTATGTCAGCGTCTCATTAAAAACGCAACTGATGAAGTTTTATAGTGCCTAAAGTAAAACAATTTTGCTAGTTAGAATCTATTTAAGGTTTAACTGCCTAACTTAAACCTTTTTTTAGGTGTACAGGATTTTTATATCTGAGGTATTTACGCGGTTTGGTGACGAAACCTCGAAACAAAACAATATGCACACAGTGGCGGTGATTACTTTTAGCCCCCCCACTATGCTAAGTCTTATCTTCTAAGAGAAAGGAAACTGTCCTTGTGAGCCCCTTTAATAAAACTTGTAGAAGTCAGAAGATTTTAAGATTTTTAGTTATGAAACGTTAGAGTTGTTATTTGTAATGATAAGGGGCTGGCCCCCGTATAATGTAAAGGGTGCAAGATAGCCTAAGGGCTGACGCACCTAAAATTTTAAATTCAAATTCAAATAAAAGTTGCAATTTTTCACGTCTACGTAGAGAAAAAAATGGAAGAGTAAACATCTGCTTGTACCTTTTTCTTATGTTTACCAGAGCAAATAATTCACGCATAATTCCCGGGATTCAAGGAATTCCAAGTGAGTAGCGACCTTGATATTGTGCAGCAAATTATACATACGTAATTGTTTTTTCATATCGTGTCATTCTATAGAATGAAGGGATCTGAACCAGTTAATCGATGGGGTGATGTAAACTACTCATCATTCATCCTCTTGATGAGACCACTCGTCATTGACATGACGAGTTATTGCTTGGCATGCGAAAGGTACAAATTACACAAAGGAATTAAACTACTGAAAAGACAATGGCAACTCGTTGGATTTTGTGAACCGTTGAACCTGTATCATGGCTGGGTGTAGGATAATTACCTGTCTAACTGAAGTCTCTTAGCTGAATGAAAATAGCGAAGTCCTCTGTGAGCTTCTAATTTGTTGACCAAAGCGTGCTTCCACTATCGACCTCCTGCCTTGCTGACCTCCTCTCTCTACCAACTCAATTCCCAAAGTCCAGTCACCTCCCAGCTTGTCTCACCTCTATATTCCCTGGCCATCGAGCTCTTCCTCGATGCCGAATCGCCGAATCGTGTTTATTATAATTGCTACCATGCAAACCGCTGACACCAAACCCAGAAGTGTTACCTATTTCCTGAATGCTCAGGAGGTTTGCATGGCACAACACAATGCATTGTAAACATGCCTAAGAGGCTTGAGACAGCTGAGAGAAAAAACAAGTGAATGCCCTGGTCAACTTGAAGCGTTCAGAGAGACTTAATAAAATAAACATACAATCCTATAGATTGATACGTTCGCGCCTCCTAGGATAAATTTTCTCCTTTGAAAATTTAAAAGTCAAATCGCAAAGCTTGACATGACTCAGGTTCGCCAATTCCATATATTTTCTTAAAAAACCAAATATACAAAAAAAAAATCCACCATAACTATCTGTTGTTTGCCGTATCCCGAAAGAAAAAAAAATTGTATTCCCTAAACTCTAAAATGAATAATACCCTTAATACTAACAAATTCGTATGTTTATACAATGTAAAAACAATAATATATACTATTATAGGACTAGAAATCACAAAAGTCGTGTCGTTAACTGATAAAACTCTTAATGTAGCACATGTGCGTGCACGTAATGTATATTATGTATAATTGCTCATCAACCTGCTCCTAGTCAAGAGTCTGTGATGTCTCGCCACGCGGTAACGACTCTGTGTGTTCCGCGAGGCAAGCGGTTGGAGCGTCGTGCAAGATGGAACGGAATTCACAATGTTTATGTATATTTCCACTTGATATAGACTCTTCAAACACATAGAAAAACCTTAAAAAGGTGCACAAGTAAGTACACGTAAGTAAGCATGTAAAACATTGTCACATCTCACTGTTTTGTCCGTGTGAAAACCTGATCATATCAAAGTGCGTATGTTTTACAAACTACGTAACATCGTTGAATATATGAACTTGCATGGCTGTATTGCACATTCCAATGTAGTATTATACAATATTCAATGCATATAGTGAGTTACACTGAAAACTGTCGCTGGTAAAACTTAATTATAGCGTTCAATTTTCTCTTCTACGTTAAACTGTACACTGTATACATATATATGGCTTGGTGAATACCTTTGTATGACTGCACACAAAATTAATAATCTTCCAAGTGACAAAACTATGTGCTTGAGTTTAAATATCAAATAAATGTTCTGCGAACAAATGTGTCGCTTTCAATATTCCAGGTTGGTGAGAAGGAGGAAAAAAAAAAAAAATATGCATAAAATATTGTCACTAAAGCATGCTTTCTAAAATGTTCGAAAGTGCTGTAATTATGTTTTTTATTGCTTGCATGTCCGTTTATTATTCAAAGTGCAAAATTTCATCGTAAAAAAAAAAAAATTAGGCACTAATTGATGCACTGGTCAATTGACACCACTGATGATGCTTGTTGCTTCCTTGCAGTATAATGTAAACTTAAATGCATATAAAACTAGTTCTTATGCATGACACAAAACTGAAAATGTATATAAGGACTATGGAAAAGTACTGTTTCCCATAATGCATGTTAAATGACCAAATAGATACACATGATAGGAGCTCACATGTGTATGTGTAGAAACACTGTAGCACAATTCTGTAATTATTGTTTGTGACCAGAACTGCTGGTTGTAGAATGTATGTTTTCTCTGCTTCCTCTTCTTTCTGGATTGCTTGTCGTCTTGACTGCATTGGGGCAATGTAAAAATGTAGTAAATTACCCGTAGAACTTGGGAGATGGGGAAAAGTTGTTGTTTGAACTGCAAACAGTGTGGAGGGGAATTTTATTTAGCTCCATCACTAGGTGTTGTTGATAATGTGTAGTCCGCTATACTGGGAAATGTATGGTTGACTACATCCTTCCTGTAAAAGGTAGTCTCCGTGCAGTAATAAGTAGAAATGTCTGCATGTCTCCCTCAAATTGGTGGTGACGAGTCTCTTCTTGAAATAGTACTTAAAATGTCTGCATGTCTCCCTCGTAGAATGATACTCAGTCTTTCTGCCTGGTAATAGTAGACTGCCTGCGGATGTCCGTAATGAAAAATGCCCATGGATGGTGTAGGCATTGCTTGTCCATGGCGTTCCGTATAGACAGGTTAGGTTGAATAAAGGGAAAATTATGACAAAGAAAGGAAATTGCAATAGGATGGGTATATATAATTCAAGTATGCATGTACACAAAACCAACTAATTTCCACTGCCTTTTCTTTTAAAATTAAATTAAATTGTCTCATCAAAAATAAAATATGATTAAAATAAATTGATAAAATAATTGCCATAACTCTTTGAAAATAAATAAGGAAAATTTAAATAAAATATTCAACCGTAATTAAAAATATTAATGTCCATGATTAATGTGTTGCCTTAACCTATTAATTATTACTGCGCTGCTCTGAATTAATCTGTTTAGAAAGCTGATAGTGTTTATACAAATAATATCCTAGGGTTGCGGTTAATAAAACATTCCAAATAACAAAAACTAATATCGACATGGGCAAAGGGTTTAGAACTAATTCTTGAAATGAAATGTTCTTACTAATTGATTGATTAAGTTGTTTTAAAGCAAGTTCAAGCGGAGTCCATTGGGGAATAGTGAAATCAGATAAATTCTTGGGAATATTAAGTAGTAACTCAATTTCCTTCATTTTAACTTGTTCGAAAGCTAACATTCGTGTGTGTAAAATTTGTTGATCCACAATAATTTGCGAAAAATCCTGATAATTAAAAAATAAAGATTGGCCTTCGGTAAGCTGAACTGATCTGTGCGTGTTCAAATTATTATTCAAATTCTGAATGACAATAAAGTGACCTGAACCTGATATTAAAATACCATTGCGTGTTCTGATAAACTGAAATAATTTATTGTCAGTAATAGACTTCACTTCAAAATTACAAAATGTAAAATTAATAAACAAAAGTAAGTGTTGCAAGCGTGTTCTAGATTCTGTTAAAATTCTAAAAAAAATTATTATGGTGTGAACCCTTAAAATAAATAAATAAAATTTGTGTTGCGCAAAGCAAGCTGTTAGTATCTAAAAGGTTGCTTTGGCAAGCCTCTAATGGCCTCCTAATAAATGATAGGCCGGTGCAATTTGCCGTGGTTGAATATAATGCAATATAAAACAAAAATTTCAGTAAACGCTACTTCTGAGTTTCGTTGAAACTCCAGGTGGTAACAAAATATAGCATCAGGGAATTAAAAAGTGAAATTCAAATTTGAAACACAATAAAAATAATAAAAACTTCCTCAATTCCAAATTTCCTTTAAACAAAAGAAATTTAACCACTCAAAACTTCTTGAGTCCGCCGTATACCTCAAATCACTTGGTCGTGTAAGCAGACCCGCCGCGGAAAGGTATACTTGACCCATATAAGAATGGTGTGTCAATCCCTTAGGTATGTTTAAACAAAATAGATAGAGAATAGTTATGCTATATATTAAAATATAAATACAAATTAATAGTTATTACCTACTGCACTAACATTAACACGAAGTTAATCAGTAAGAAGTAATTAATTTATTGCTGCATTGTCGAATAAGATGCAAATTGGGTAGATAAACTAAACTTCCTAATAAAAAATTCTCAAATTCAACATTTGTGGTAAACCACACTGTTTAAATTTGGAAAGGCTAACGATGCCGTGGCGACTTTTGCTGCACATGCCTGTGCTAATCACCGAGGCTTAGCCTGGTCATGTTGCTGACAATCTTGATTACTCTAAGTGCATAAAGTGCTAAAATTGCCCTTTTGTAGAAATTTCCCTGATTTTATCAAAATTTCGTTTATCTTTATCCTGATTTTAATGAAAAAATGCGTCAATTTCCCAAAAAACTTACTATAAATATCTCTTATGAAAAACGGGAAAATTTTGCGAGAAAACGCAAAAAAAAAATCGTCTTGTTGTTCCTTTGAAAATTATTGGTCGTGATTAACCTGAAGTGCATAAATGCGACGTTTTATGGCAAAAGTTTATCTATATAGAACAAAATATCCCTAACCTTGTTGACATGAAGTTCTATCGTGAAAATCAACTTCTGATGGCTATATGCGGAACTAAACTGATCCCATAAAATTTTAATGGACGACCGCCCCTGGCTGATGTAATCTCAATGCTAAGTGTTTTCTAAGCTTCTAGCGTGTTCAAAGTACTCGGAAGAGCGCTTGAGTGCAGAAAAGGAATTCGCTGATACCAGACATTCTAAATTGTGCAAGGTTGCATTTGTGGTCGCTGGACGTAACTGAAAATTTCTCTATGGCGACAACGAAAGCTCTGGCAAGTTCGCTGCCGTGATCGGCGACTTCGGGGAAGTTCGGGTTCCGTTCGGGAGGTGGAGGGAAAAAGGTCGCTGCTTCGGGCAGCGGGCAAAGGAACGGAGAGAGAAAATGCAAGGCGATGGTTCGCTGATACATTGAATGACGCGTAACTGTATACAAAACTTTAAATTATTACGAACAAGGTCTAGTAAGCGCTGCGGGAGTACGAAATAAAGTCAAGGTCTTTGAAATGACGTAATAAATGAAATGGAAAGAGAAAAACGTTGCGCTTGCGACAGCGTGTTTACTTGAACACTTCCGTGCTTGCAAAATAACAACAGTTGGGAAGCTGTTAGCAAACTAAATGACTAATAAACCTTGCATAAGGTACAATTAAACGTAAAAATGAATTATACTTAAAATTTAAATCGTAATTAATATAAAATTCTAGGTGAACATGAAGTCGTAGAAAATATGGTCTGTAAACGATACAACAGGTTCGGGAACCTGAAAATTTGGCTTACTTTCTGCTTTTAAAGTAACACTTGAAACTTTCTCGACTTTTACTGGTGACTGATTCGCAAATGACTCTTTAATTTGTACAACTGGCTGAACACAGTGTGAAATAGGCAATTCACTTTCCATTTTGCGACTGTTTGGAACAAAATTAGGACCCTTGCTTACGGCAAATTTCTGAACTCTATCTTTAACGGATAAAATATTCTTCGGCAAATCTATACTGTCGTCTTTAGTGACTAAACTATTTCTGGATGCATCTTGAACTTCTTCTTGTACCCTAGGTTGAATAATAATGGACTGAGGCAATGGAGGCGGCAGTGGCGGATTTATTGTTTTCAAAGGTACCACTTCAACAATCGGTGCAATATCGTCGTAAATCTGCTCAATGGGCGGTGAATCATTAAGTTTGCTTAACGGTAATTCGTTGGTACACTCATGGTCATAAATAATAGATTTCTTGCGGTGACATTGAAAATAACAGATTATGAAAATTATAAAAATACTAATAATAAATGTTGTTAATAATAAAATTGTAATTATATTATAAGGATAGTCAAAGGACTTGTTCAACAGATAAATAAAATTAGAAGCTTTTACGTGTGGAAGTAATCCGTTTAAAATAACTAAAATCGCAATGATTTTCATGTTGCTTAGGCAATCGAAACAAACAGTTCTTCAAAGCTAACACGTACTTTAAGCCTGCCTAGTCTAATTAGTAGATATTTTAACTCAACTTTTAATTATTTCTGACTCTAGGCTCAATTTATCTGCGTACTTTATATATTTAATATAATTTATTTATTCTCTAAATTTATTAGCACTGGTTAACTTATCTTATTTTAAATTTCACTGCAAACTTATCTTATTTTATTTTCAGGTGTTAACTTTGTTTAAAAACTTTGAAATCAATCGAACCGTACTGAGGTACAAGGTAAGAAAAAAATTGAGACTGATTTACTCCTGACTACCTGAAATAAAATAATAACTATTATTTATGCGGTCTTTAAATGCATTAAAATACTAACATCACTAAAACTTGAAGAATCTTTAATTCTCTCTACTCATTCTAAAATATGCTTAGCATATTATTGTGGCAAAGCTTTAAAACTAAAACCGTTGTGGTTTACTCATAATCATTCTGCGATGGCAGAATGGATTTCCAGGATTATCGGTAGCTATCCAATATCCGAAGGAAAATACTTGTAACTGGAGCGCAAAAAAAATCTTGACGTCGACGTCTACATATTCATATAATATAAATATTCTCATAACTGGCGCTTAAAAATAAACTTTGCTAATATAATCATATACCTTCCTCTGAAGAGTAACTATAAAATTCTAGTGATGTATTCGCTGAGCTAGTATTATTACCTACTGCAAAAACTTTTGTGCCTAAAGCACATTATTAAATAATAAGTCTGCTTTTAATTGTTAATATTATTAGTGCTATTTTATTATAAATTATTATTATGTCACGCAAGTGAATTTAAAATATTAAACCTGTTACTTATATAAATTTTCAATTTTAGTGACCATTGTCCGCGCGTGAGTCCGCGTTGTCTTCTTGATGATCTTCATCTTCACCTGCCAAATTTTCTTCGCCTTCACCGTCATCTGGCGCATAATATTTTTGAGTCTCTGGACGGCAATAGAGTCCACTACTGTCTTTCCGCGCTTGTTTTGGAATTCCACCAGGTATGTATTGGGATTCTCTTCTTGAATAACTGTGGCTGGGCCTTTATAAATACCTGAAAAGCACCGTGCGGTTCCAATTTTCTGGGTGCTGTCAAAAATTAATACTTGATCGCCTGGTTGAAACTTGATCTGTTTCCTCTTCTGATCATAATATTTCTTCACTTCAACATGTCGTTTTGCTAAGTTATCCGTAGCATTGGTTCTTGCTTTCTCCAATACTCGGAACCGTACATCATTCTCCACATTTTCACAGCTTGGTGTGTGTAATGCAAGCTCCCAGGGCAAAGTAGGTTGGAATCCATGTACTAAAAAGAATGGGCTATACCGCAAATTCTGATTCCTGGTAGTATTGTAACTAAATACACTTGGCTGTAAATATTGGACCCAATCTGTATGTTTTGAATTAACATAGCACTTCATTATACTCTGCAGTACACCGTGGTTGCGTTCAGAAAGACCTATCGAGTTATGAAGACCGACTGGTGAAAACTTGATGTTGATTCCCAATTTATTGCCAAGTTCCTGGAAAAGCTTAGATTTAAATGCAGATCCGCGATCCGTGTAGATATCCTGTGGGACTCCGTAGCGTAACACTATCTCTTCATACACAAATTCTGCTGCTGTACTGGCCGTGCAATCCGCAACTGGTTTGGCTATTAAATAGCGCGTCCCAAAATCTGTTGCAGCGATTATGTATCGATGACGAAGATTGGATGAAGGAGGATATGGGCCTGAAAAGTCTAGACAAATCCTCTGGAATGGCTTCTGTGCGGGAAAGGTGCACAGTTCCCCTGCTGGTAGACCTGGACGGCGTTTATTCTGCTGGCATGTTATACATTCCCTAATTTTCCTCTGTATAAATAACTTCATATTTGGAAAATAAATTCTTGGTAAGGCCACATTGTAACACTTGGTAAAACCAAGATGAGAACCTCCTATGGGTGAAGCGTGGAGTGTCTCAATGACAGAATCACGTAACGTCATGGGAATGCATAATAATTTCTTGGTAGTAGCTCCTAATTTCTGCTGTCTATACAATAATCCATCTTCCAACACATGATGATAGACCTGCCTCTGGATGTGTAAAGGTAATGTTCCATCGTCCCTGTCTGGGTCCTCCAAAACTTTAATAATTGGGCCAAAAAATGAATCCTGTCTCTGATGTTCTGCGACATCTGTGCTTGCCTCAAATAAAGTAAGTGTCCTGGGTTCGGGAATGTCCTCTTCAGTGTTGCCATCCTCTACGCTTTCTCCACATTCTCTGCTGAGGGGATCGGCGATATTCTCCGTAGTTTTAACATGGATCGGTGTAAATGAAAAATCCTCCAAAAGGTTGCTCCATCGAAGAAGCTTTGAGCTCAAATTACGGGATGTCCTAATGTACGTAATTGCTTTGTTGTCTGTGTATAAATCAAAATGGCGCCCAACAAGATAAAATCTAAATGATTTGAAAGCATATAAAATTGCTGTTAATTCTTGCTCAATAACACTCAATCTTTTTTCAGTGTCGGTCAACGTTCTACTACAGTACGCACATGGCAAGTACTCTCCTTCTGCATTGGGCTGCATTAATACGCCACTGACCGCATGAGATGAAGCATCGGTGAAAACCTTGGTGTTCTTCGCTGGATCGTACGGTAACAAAACAGGTGCAGTAATTAGAGCTTCCTTTAATTTCTCAAATGCCGATTGTTGTTCAGGACCCCATGTAAATTTCTTGCCCTTACGAATTAAACCCTGTAATGGTGATGCAATATCAGAAAAATTCTTGACATATTTCCTCACGTAGCTGCAAAGACCTAAAAACATTTTAACCTTCTTCGTGGTGGTGGGAACTTTATAATTCTTAATGGATGACAGTATTCTATCACTTATCCGATAACCATATTTACCCACATTGTGGCCCAAGGCAATTGTCTCATAATATCCAAATGAACATTTAGGTACAGCCAATTTCAATCCGGCAGATCGTAAACATTGAAACATTTTCTCTAAATTGACCAACATATCCTTAAATGTATTGGCAAAAACAAACATGTCATCGATATAAAAGGCGAAATTATTGTCGTTCATCCCCGCTGTAGCGAGCTGAACACATCGGGTCATTGCCGCAGGAGAAGTCACATGTCCCATAGGTGTAAAGTTCATCGCAAATTGTCCCCTGGCTGGTATAGTAAAGGCAGTGTACTTTTTCGATTGTTCTTCTAATGGTATTTGAAAAAATCCTTGTTTCAAGTCAGCACTACAGTAGTAGCTCTTACCGGCCATATTGTGCAATATCTCTGAGATGTTTCCAATAGAAACTGCGTCGAAAACGGACCTGGCATTCAATAATCGAAAATCTTGCACCATGCGATAAGCTCCTGATTTCTTCTTGACAAGAAAAACTGGTGAATTGTACGGTGATGTCGTAGGACTGATGACCCCTGCTTCTAGCAAGTTGTCAATTTGCTGGTTAATTTCCTTACGCAGGTGAACTGGTATAGGGTAGGCTGGGACGTGAAATTCCGAATCGTCTTTTAACTTTATACGATGCGTATAATTGGTGGCACAACCAATGTCTTGCTCAGACCATGAAAATACATCTACATATTTCTCTAATAATTGTCTAAGTTGCAATTTCTGATCGGGTTCTAATGCTGGATTTATGTCAAATTTAGTAATGTCGTGCACTGGTTTTGTCACGGTGCCAGTCTCCTTGGTCACCATAACGTTAGGTCCTTCGTCGTCTGCAATATGACATGAAGCTGGAACTGGATTTTGCCATGCCTCTGCGGTACCTAAGCGTGCCCCTTTCCTAATTTTAACTTTGTAAGAATTTGGATTAGTAATCCAAATTAAAAATGACTCCGGATTTACAATGGCTCGAGGCACCATTAAGCCTGTGTCCATTTGAAACTGTAAATCTGGTTCCAAATAAGTTAAATTTTGATTATTAGAATTTGTCAATTTGACAGGAATACACAAATGAGATCTAGGTTTGATTCTAATTTGTCTAGAAGTTACAAATTCCGGCACATATAAATCCCTGATCAGACTAGCAACTTTTATGGAAACGTCAAAGGTCTTTCGGTGTTCCGTCCTTAACTGGTTTCGCGGAGGAGTACCAAATCTCCTCAATGTGAGTCGATTTTGATCAAAATCCAAATTTGCCTTATGCGCTCTTAAGAAATCGTTTCCCAGGATTGTCCCATGTTCAAAATTTGGAATCATCCGAAAAGGATGGGTAAAATTGCGGCCGTTTATTGCAAAAGTTAATAGGACAATCTCTTTAATTTCAATCTGTTCTTTGGCTACTCCCCTTATGGCCGTATGAATTTTGAAACGTTTGGCGGTTGTAGGAATGCCTCGATCACTGGTGACGGATACTTGGCTTCCGGAATCCACGAGAAACCTCTGACGTTGTCCCCCTAATACTGCGTTAATATAAATTAATTCCTCATAGGGGAAAGTAGAGACTGATATCTGTTTACCAATGAAATCTGCGCATACGTCTCTTCTATGGGCAGTCATTGTTCGTTTAAAGCCTCCGTGTTCTGAAAACAAGTGGCTGCTGTGTGATTAGGGTAATTACAAATTGAGCAGCGTGGTCTCCCCCGTTGCTCTTCCCTGTTTTCCTGGTCTCGTCCTGCTGAAGACGAGGAACCCCGCGAGTTCTGTCCGCGGAAGTTTCCACGTCCTCGCCATTGTTGGGTATTTCCATATCGCCTATTGCGATCTGAGTTGTTACCATTATTATTACGTCCATTCCTGTACCCCCTGTTGTATTGTCGTCTATTATTATTACCCCGATAAGAGCCTCTATAGTTATTACTTGACTGATGATTATCCTTATAAAAAGGTTCTCTAAATTGTTGTGGAGTAGATGAGTCGGTGCCAGGGTTCTGTTTTTGATCCTCCATGCTGTTCAATCTCAAAGTGAGACTGGCTAATCTCGCTTCCAGGCCAGTTTCCTGAGCCTGGACTTGAGCTTTGGTATTGTGAGGATTGTTAAATAACTTAAGTTGCTCAACCTCCTTTTGCAATGCTTTAAATTTTGCCTCAATGTCTGAAGTGGGTCGCGCTTGCGCTGACTCAGCAGTAGCCAGATTGTTACTCTGCAGTAAAATCTGCTGCTGTTGCGAAAGTGCTGGTGTATTATGCAAAGGAGAGAATAAACTCTCTCTTTGCTCTTCGTACCTCAATTCCTTCAGCTTGCGCTGTCTCATCAAAAATTGGAGTTTCTCAAAGGATTTTAAATCCTTAAGCAAACCATGCACGGACTCATACTCTTTATGGTGGATATCTTTCATGTAATCCACCTGTAAGCCTAATATGATCTGCTTGATCTGTTGTTGAATACTCATTTTGGGGTCTGCCTTGAGTAGAAGTAATTGTTTGTCCCGAACATAATTCGTAACTGGCTCAGTTTCTTTGTGTAATCTATATCGAATTTGCTCCTCGATCTGGAGTTGATCCAAGGACCCTGTAAATTCGTCTTTAAATTTCTTTTGTATCTCCTCGTAAGTAACTTCCTGATTGTCTGTACCATCTTTCCAGGATTGGTACCATCGTAATGCTGGCCCGGCCAGAAGGGCTGGAAATAATTCCAGTTTACGGGCATTATTCCATCCATTTAATATGGCAAGGCTATCCACTTTATCTAAAAATTTTGAAACGTCCTCCCCGGCTATCCCCTGAAATGGGATACCCTCTAAAATAGTTGGGGGAACAAACTGCGACTGAGCCATTGTTGCGAATTGTGTTTGGTCTAAATCTCTAAAATCCTGATCCTGTTGCTCTAATTGTGGTTCACATCTCTGTTTTTCCAATAATTCTCGCTGAAGGCGTCTAGTTAAAATTGGGCTACGTTTAAATTTGGGGGTGGAACTTGCAGCTGGACTGCTGACATCTAAATTAAAACTTGTAGTCCCTCGTGCTATATCTAACAATTGATCTAATGTTTCGTCGAGTTCATCAGCAAGGTGAAAGCTCGACATCTATCATGGCACCAATAACTTCTTCTCCCCCCATAAATGCAAAAGCTTTAAGCCCTATGTATTTTCAAAATAAAATATGGCAAGGACATACTAACGAAACTAAATAAATGAGCAAAATTTTTTGGGTGGGTAATGAACTAGCACTCCACTACGTGTCAAAATTTAGGGTGGGGAATAATTCTAAACTGGTTAACAAACTCTTTTCTCATCGCATTTCCGTAAAAATGGATGAAAGCCCTAAGCACCTCCATCCACGTGTCAAGCTTTCGTTGGGGTGGGTTTGAATAAAACTGGTTATAAAACTAATATTTCAATTTTCATTTAGTTCATGGTGAAATAAATGAAAATCCCAGCACCTCGACCACGTGTCATTCTATAGAATGAAGGGATCTGAACCAGTTAATCGATGGGGTGATGTAAACTACTCATCATTCATCCTCTTGATGAGACCACTCGTCATTGACATGACGAGTTATTGCTTGGCATGCGAAAGGTACAAATTACACAAAGGAATTAAACTACTGAAAAGACAATGGCAACTCGTTGGATTTTGTGAACCGTTGAACCTGTATCATGGCTGGGTGTAGGATAATTACCTGTCTAACTGAAGTCTCTTAGCTGAATGAAAATAGCGAAGTCCTCTGTGAGCTTCTAATTTGTTGACCAAAGCGTGCTTCCACTATCGACCTCCTGCCTTGCTGACCTCCTCTCTCTACCAACTCAATTCCCAAAGTCCAGTCACCTCCCAGCTTGTCTCACCTCTATATTCCCTGGCCATCGAGCTCTTCCTCGATGCCGAATCGCCGAATCGTGTTTATTATAATTGCTACCATGCAAACCGCTGACACCAAACCCAGAAGTGTTACCTATTTCCTGAATGCTCAGGAGGTTTGCATGGCACAACACAATGCATTGTAAACATGCCTAAGAGGCTTGAGACAGCTGAGAGAAAAAACAAGTGAATGCCCTGGTCAACTTGAAGCGTTCAGAGAGACTTAATAAAATAAACATACAATCCTATAGATTGATACGATATCAACAAGTAACTTTTGCTAACATCACAAGCAAAGTATTGAAATAATTTGTAGATAATTTTGAAAGTGATGTAAAGAAGTTAAAATTTGGTGAGAAAAGTAATATTTGGTTGTTATACGTATATAGCTAGGCCTCCCTATTAAAATTTCTTACGGTTCTTGTGAAATTTTGTTTATAATGGTTGTATTCAGGAAGTTTTTAGAACCTAAAAATCCAAGGTCTACTTATCAGTCTACTTACATACAGTTAGGCAACATATTGCAGGAACCCAGTATTTTACGATCTACGTGTCCCATTTTTTATTGCCGCCAACTGTGTATTTTTTTTCGTATTGGTGTTATGGTCTCCCCGATAGCTTTGTGCTAACGTATTCGTCTTGTAATCAACAGGTCCTGGATTCGATACTCGGTGGAGGCACATTGTGGTTTAGATCCAACTATCCAGCTATCTGTGCATAAAGTGGACTGAAAACAAACATTGGTGTTAGAAGTCACATACACTGTAAAATGAAGAGATGTAGGTGTTTTTTCGGAAAACATAAGGGTCCAGGGGCTGGATTAGATCATTATTAGTGTATGTGCTTATCAAAATTCTCCCCGCCAAGGTAAACTGAACCATTAGATATGAGAAGTAAAGCGAATAAGCAAGGAGACAAACATTCTATTCTCTCAAGGGATCTCCGGTTCGATCCATTTTCGAGGCATACTGCACGGTGCTTCGGATCCAAATTTAAACTGTAGGTCCAGTTCCGATTAGCCAATCAGGACCATAACGTAGACTTAAATGAAACTTTAAAAATTATCTACAGTCTGTTAAACTTGGTGATACAATACAGAATATTCATATTAGGTATAATAATATATACGAAAACCTGGCAGTTGGGAGGGGCTGTCGCCCCTATCGCCCTCCCAGTGGTTCCGCGCCTGGGCTGGGTGAACCCCGGAGGCGCTAATGCAGGGACAAGGCCGGGAAAAATCTGACCTTAGATCACCCACGCCGAGAATCAAACCTGGGTCTTCTACTTGGCACTCAGACACTCCACCGACTATAGACCACCACTGTTAAAACTTAACACAATTGTACGGTATCTTTTAACAGTGTGTCAAGTAAGTTTGGAGCTCAACCTTCTTTCTGAAAGGTCTTACAGTGATAGTGCACAACTCTTTCGAGTGAAATATCGCACCAAGGACTACGTTTTTGTCAGTGTGGTTCTTAATTGATATAATAACAAGAGCGGATAGCTGGTATACTATTATTAGCGTCAAAGATCTCAACAATCCATTTTGAGGCATCGCAGAAATACTCTATCCAAACCTGCTAAGAGATAACTTTATCTTGCTCTTGGTAATAAAAAAGATGGAAGACCATACGTTACAGGAGATAGGTAACCTAAGGATATGCGCAATTATACTTCCATCATCGTTGTCGGCAATCTCTAACACACAGCTACAAAAACCTCGCCCAGCAGGTCGGAAGTAGCTGTTGGCATCGGCAGCTCCATTTAACAGGACTTCTTCATCTGTGATTTTTTGGAGGACGTTGGAGATCAATATTATCTTGTTAACCATTGGGACAAGTTGAAGGAAATAATATGTATTAAGAGATAAAACGGCAGCTGCGGTGCAGACTAAAGGGAGAGGGCGTGGCAGGATTATGTAACAGGAACTGATGGTGGAATTACAGGCATCAATGAAACACATGTATCCAGTTCTTCAACTTTTGCAGTGCTGTAAATATTTAGGTACTTATGAGCAAGTGTTACTTGTAAAAAGTAACTGAGTTACAGTTATAGTTACTTGATTCAAAATTAACTGAGTTACAGTTACTGAATTCAAAAAGTAACTGAGTTACAGTTACTGAATTAAAAAAATACAGTTACAGTTATTTGATTCCAAAAGTAACTGAGTTACAGTTATAGTTACTTAATTCAGAAAGTAACTGAGCTACAGTTATAGTTACTTGATTCAAAAAGTAACCGAGTTACAGTTATAGTTACTCGATTCAAAACGTAACTGAGTTACAGTTATAGTTACTTGATTCAAAAGGTAAGTTACAGTCACAGTTACTTGATTCAAAAAGTAACTGAGTTACAGTTATAGTTACTTGATTCAAAAAGTAACTGAGTTACAGTTACTTCATTCAAAAAGTATCTGGGTTACGGATACAGTTAGTAGATTCAAAAAGTATCTGGTTACAGTTACTTGATTCAAGAAGTTACTGGGTTATAGTTATAGTCACTTGATTCCAAGGATAACTGAGTTACAGTTTCTTGATTAAAAAAGTGACTAAGTTACAGTTATATTTAACAACTCCGTGACGCAACAGCTCTCTGAGGGCCAGGTCCTACTAAGTGACTTTTCGAAGGGTGACTCGTGGTAAGCGCATCGACTCCCATCGCCTCTGTTTTATGGCTTTCGAGACCTTTTAGTTATACTCATTGTAAAAAGTAACTCGGTTACAGTTACTTTGAAAGTAGCTGTAAGTTACTTTTACAGTTGATTTCTGCTGGAAATTTTATTATGAACAAATTACACATAAATATTTTTAAGTCTACTTTATGCACGGATAGGCTAATCGGGACTGGACCTACAGTTTAAAGTGGGATCCGATCCCCAGGGTATCGATTACAAGGCGACATCGCTACCGCGCCATCGGGGAGGCATAAAATCTTCAAGAAGTTGTACTTTTTGTCTTGCTATTCCATTGCCTTTGTTTTATTATTATTTATCCTAACGGAATTTGTGGAACTTTTTGTTCCATCCAAAACTGCGTTATGGTGCCTTCACAGCAGGATTAATGTTGCAAGGTATCTGCTGAAATCTTAATTGCATGTAATCCCTTTGATTACTACATGCATGCACAGGGCTGCAGTTAACCTTCACCTTTCGCAAAGTATTAATTTGTTATAAAACTGGTTTCCCCACCATTCCAGTGCATTGTTGACATTAACGAGCGGTTTTATCGGACGGCTGGTGTTTCTCGCGGGCTGTGGGGAAAGTAAGAAGGGTAAAGGTGATGTGATGATGAATAGTGTGTAAAAGAAGAGAAGTAATTTTCGAGAGAATTGCACTCGCCGTACTGTACAGTTCTTCCTGGCTTATTTGTAGCGCGAAACCATACGCAATTGCATTCTCTCTTTCTTCGAAAGCAGAGCCTCCCGATGGCGCAGTGGTAGCATCGTCGCCTTGTAATCAAGGGGTCCCGGGTTCGATTCCCGGTGGAGGCACATAGTGGTTCGGATTCCACTCTAAACTGTAGGTCCAGTCCCGATTAGCCTTACTGTGCATACAGTAGACTTAAAACACCAACTCAAGCAATCAATCAATCTTCGGAAGCGTTGCAAGAATGTGCACGACGTATAAATCTGCAAGGGATATGTGAGAGCTATGATCATACGGTTGGATGTTTCATCCACCTGTCGTCCAATGGCGGCGATTAGGCGATGCAGCCCCACCCCCACAAACTTTTTGCCACTTTTGAACCCGCATCATGCTAAACCTTATCTACAAAGGGAAATATACTGTCTTTGCCCCCTAGTTTTGACACCTTGCCCCCCCCCCGGTTTTCGAACCCAATTGTCGCCACTGCTGTCGTCACGTGAAGGAAACGTACCTCCGAAATGGCCAATATCGTCATCTACTTCCATAAATTAATATTGCACAGCCTAACGCCGTCTGCGACCAAGGGGGGACCTCACACACCGGACTAAGGTGCTATTGGTATAAATTATTACTATTCTCAATCCACTGTAAGATTCAATTTAATGCAAACAAAGCCCCATAACTTCCGAGAAATAGTTTCTTTCCTGCGTGTTAGTTCTGCTGTTATTTTTTCATGAATATATTGGTCGTAGCTCTACGTCAGAGAAAGTATACTGGTCAAAAAAAAAAGTTTTGCATATTGCAAGTTTTTCATATTCTGCATCACTGACGCCACAAATCTCCATATTTTTGAAGTTCACACATAAACCGAAGGCCAATTCAACACAAAAGAGCAGGTACATGTCTGTGGACGGGTTTTGAAGCATGTTTCACATTTTTACCTCGTGATTCACCCACCGATTGTGTCGGAGTTCGTGAGAAGGGGGAGTATAAAGCACTGAACGTCTCAAGGAAGGTTGTAATGGTTGTCATGGTGTGGGTTTACATTTTAGAAATGCCACGATACACACTTTCGGCAGTGGATAGAATCAGAATAGTGACTCTACTACAGGAAGGTATGAAGCAAGTGGACGTAGCACATAGGGTAGGTTGTAATCAAAGTGACGTATCTAGAGTGTAGTAAAAATTCCAGGAGACCCATTCAATAGGAGATAGGCCCAGAGAAGGAAGACCACGCAAAACAACAGCTGCACAAGATAGGCATACTTGTACTCTGCAGTCACTTCAGTCGTATTCACGGAATGCTACCTTTAAAGAGAGCCGTGGTCTCTATCTTGTCTTTTCCCCTTCCTTTGTGCTCTCGATTCCCTCTGGCACGATTGGTCTAAAACTAATTAATGCGACGTTAATTAAACAATCCAAACAACGAAAGAATGCACAATCAACTGCACAAAACAACATTCCAATTGTCATCAAATCGGAAAACAATTGAGATGCTGTAATATAAAGTAAGATGCTGTAATAAAGTGAGAATTTGGTACGGTATAGAATTAAATCGGTGAAGATGTTCTATTTGATTGGATGTTTGTTATTTAGTGTCGCTATTCTTTCCCTTTTGGCAAATAGCGACGATGAAGATGAGTAATGAGTGATGAAATGATGAAATTGATGAAGGGACACGCACCAAGAACACCCTTGGCCAAGCCGACATTCGAACCGGCGGCCCATGCCGTCGTAGCGCTGTGCTAACCTCTCCGCCACGGAGATCGGTTTGGAGTGGACATTATACCATATTTTGTGTGCGCAATTGGGATCAATCAATGGAATGGCAAAGGCACGTATTATATTATTCATATATACATATCATAATATTACTTCAGATTATTTGGCACGAAGTAACATCAGAGATATTCAATCTTGCCTTTCCACTAATTCTTTAACTTCAGCTTAATCACATCATTAGATAAATTATGTAACAAATGATAATGAATGTGGGATATTGACAGTTATTACGAATTACCTGGCACAAACAACATTAAGCTCGGTGGGCAAACTCATTAAGTGGTCGACATTCGATCTCGTCACCAAAGTTCCTGGGTTTGAGTACCGTCCTTGTCACAGGTGTTTGAGTATTTCGTCATTAATTTCACGTAATGGTCACTCGTCCGCGACTAGGAAGAAAAGTGATGTTACGTAACAAAAATAATAAAAAATAAACATGATCGAAGAGTACTTATTTCATCTCTCACGAAATCTCCTACAAAACCGGAATATACGAAATATATGTATCATCACATACGTTTTCGATTTCTATATTTAACTAGTCGAAACCGAGAACGGGAGAGCAATTTTCAATTCAAGAAACCGAGAGAAACACTGTCAATTATTGTTTCTTTCTTGACATCTCCCTAATTGAGTTGTTGTTCTGTTTGTTATTGGCTTTGTATTGGCAATTATTGTCATTATTCTTCCCCTGTAGGTAAACCATGACGACGGTTTATGATTAAATAAAGCAGATAAAAGGGCAAGAACAAGAAAGTCATGTCTGCCCAGGACTTCAACCCAGAACCTTACGTAACGAGATTTGAAATTCTGAAGAAGGCATCCGTGTTTCGCTTGGCTTTATCTTTCCTCTACTTCTGTTATTTTATCATACATGTATAATTTAAATGAATCTGAGAAAACATGTTACGATCCATAATTGTGTTGGTTAGATGCTACAGATTTGAACTCCCAATATGGAATAAATCATTATTTTTTTTTCGTATATGGTTGAACATGAAATTTTATTACACTGTGACAATTTATTATTTTAGTTTTTGTTTTGTGCACAGATAAGCTAATCGCCACTGGACCTTCAGTTTAAAATGGGATACGAACCACTGCGTACCTCCACAGTGTATCGAACCCGGGATCCCTTGATTACAAGGTGACGACGTTATCATTACGCCATCGAGGATAACCCGTGACAAAATGTTATTCACTCGATCTATACAATAATTTATTTCAACATTTACATTTTCGTGTTCTTCTTTCTTTTTGTTAACTACTCTTATACGACTCTTTTTGCGTCGTCGAATTTCTTCTTGTTTCAGGGAAAAAATAATACATGCAGGCCGTATACCCCCCCCCCATGCAAATAGATAGAAATCTTACTCTCGAGAACTAATTTATAAATAACGTAACCATTAGGAAACTATTCGAACGTTAAATGATATAACTGCAGGTGAAACAATACTTACAGACTGCTAACGAAATATCTATTCTTGTATAAGATCACGGGCAACAGGTATCAGTGAGCCATTCACTCTTGCTAACTACGAGCGAAGGTCACTGAACCAAAGGATGGCAAACAGGCGTCTGCTCTACGAAACTAGAGTTAAAAGTCACATGTACCTGTTATCAATGACGTACGATATAAGGAGGAACACAGCTTTCATATCAAACTAGACATATGTTTTGGTCCCGTCATTGCATGTAGAACACTTTCTCGTCGTGGCCTTGAAGGCCTACGTAAAGGCTTCTCTGCAAGAAGGGTTGCTTACCATTGAGGGGAGGGGGAGGAAAACTGTGTGTGTATCGAGGTCCTTCAACTTTCGTATTATTCTTTATTTCAGAACTCGTGCATATCGTCGACTTAATCCAATATATCCGCTGTAGGTTTTAGGTTCTGTTTCTGTTCGGTAATTTCACATTCCTGCTTATGTTATTCGCGACGAAGGTTCTAATTTGATAATCTGGACAATAACGGGATTGTGTTGGTTGGTTGATTTGGTGTCTTAAGTCCACTTTATGCACAGTAAGACTAATCGGGAATGCACCTACAGTATAAAGTGGGATCCGAACCACTATGTGCCTACACATTACTTTGCTGCTAGATATTTACATGCTAAGATGTAGGAAGTGATACATTTTCAATGTGTGGAATTGAGAGTTATTTTGGATACGAAAGATCGGACAATGGAGTAGTGGGAAAAGGATGACCTCACATGTTTGAATTATACCCCCCCCTCTCCCGCCACCCCCCCCCCCACCCACACACAGGATAACTGCCGTCGTACGGAACTTGGAAGAAAGTCCACGTAGAGATTAGATAGAAAGTTCTGTTCCGACAAAATCGGGATGTATATAGTAAATGAAAAAGCAAAGTGCTACCTTGTGCTTTCACCAAGCCATGAAGGCGTGTAAAGGGTGCGGAGTTAGGGTCCCACACTTTCTTGTTACGGCCGAAGGTGGGGATAATGTGATCAGCACCACGCCCCTGGCCGCCTTTTCCCCCCATCCCCGAGTTTCTTACAGGTACACACTTTATACGACGCTGGGTTGGCGCCGGAGCCACTTGAACAGGTGGACAAAATTCCAATTATCCCCAGTCGGGGATCGAACTCAAACCTCTCGCATGGTAATCAAACGCCCTAACAACCGAGCTACCGCGGTACATATAGTATAGTAGCCTTTGTAATTAAGGCAAGAATTATTTTAGCGTTTCTTTCAACGTTTTTAGGCGATTCATTTTCGGACATGTAACGTGTAGCTCTTGTCGGTTCTGCGACTTGGCTTGAGAACAGCCGATATTCTGACGAACAACATTCCACCTGATAAGTCACGTGACTTATCTACATTTCTTGTGTCTGTTGGCTATTGCATGAAAGACGAGTTGCTCTTGAGACAGACAGAATCACCCGATCACCTAAAGGTGCAATGTGTGTTGCCTACCTTTCCGGTATTATTCACTGCCATTAAAGTCTTATGGGGGGGAACTTTTTTCCACCACAACTCGTAATATAAGGTTCCACAACTTCAATTTAGCAGCTACGGCTTTTTTGCAAGCGCTATATTAATTTACGCATGATTCCTGCACAACTGACCTTTTAACAACCAATAGAATATCTGAGTAGGCAAGTGTATTTGTTTTCATTGAATTCGTTCTTACAGCAGACAGAGAATATAACTGATGTCAATACGTTTCCTAAAATATATTTCGTAAGGGTTTGCCTTCAATTTCCTACATTGACGCTCCTTTTTTCTAGGGTTTCTGAGCCAAAAGGGGAGTATGATCCTCAGCAACCTCCCCTAAGTGTGTTAGGCACATTTAGAGGACCTATCCAGTTATTACTTGAGCTGAAACATACCGTACCTCATGGATATGGGAAGCTTATAGTCAGTTACATTCAATTTAAATAGGCCATCCATGGAATAGACATGTAAGTTTGAAGTTCTGCAGTTATTGCATTTAATGCCCCTCGCACAAGTGACACACACACACTTTAGTTCCCCTTTTTGTCTCCGACATAAGTACGTACATATATACGAGATTTGCTACCTTGTTTTCTAGTTATCATGAACATGGATTAAGCATAACTGCGCCTCAATATCAAATACCAGAAAGAAGTTTAGAAATTGGTAAGGATTATAACCTCATTGTGACCGAATTGCTCTTAAAAAATAACGCCATTTACTGGAAAAGATTTTAAAATATAGAACTATGTGCTAAAACAAAATGAAGAAGAGAGTAAAACCCCTCACTTACAATTACATCTCTACCTTGCGAAGATCATTGGTACGCCATTGTTCAAAATATAATTTACATTTCCTGCTTTAGCCTTCATGATAACTGTTACCTATTCTGGCCAATGAAAGAAGCAATCGGATAGCGCTTCATCGATATGTACTGCAAGTGATTGGCTGCTTTATTCACGTAGTTTAAACTAAATAACGCGTTTTGGCGGTAAAAATAGTAGCTTTCAGAGTATAAAAAGAAGTTATACACTCGTGTGAACTTTGCTATTACTGGTTTCCTATAGTAAAGAAGCACCACAAATCAAGAGGCTATTCATATTTCTGAAAGTGTACACTTAGCCAATTGACCTTATTTAGTAAGCAGTAAATGAAAATTTGAAACAACAGTTTTATAGAAACACTCTTTTCGAGTACTCAGGTAAAATTCAAGAAACTTTTTATGCACTGGTTTTCGAGATAATTGTGACCAAATTACTCCGTAAGCTTACACGGCCTTGAGAGACGGGGTGCACAGGGTATAAGATAGCCTTAATGAAATCGGCATCTAGCTTTAGAAGATCGACATACCTTCGTTTTGCTTCCACCGATGGACCCTGGTCTGATTGACCCGGTCTCGTAGAACCTGGTGAGTATTTTGGAGACGCAACCGTGAGAGACGAGAAGCTGCCGTGATATGTCGCAAGGCCTGACGCCCATCAGCGCCAACTCGACGATGCGGCGACGGACGCAATCAGGCAACGGGCGTCCATTAACAAACACCCCTCCAAGCTGATTCACTCCAGCTTGACCTGCAAAAATAAGAATAAGAATAATGACTACAGTGTATTAGACGAATATTAAAAATTCAACATAGCCTACAGTAAATGAAATCTCTTCAAAATACTTTCACTGGGTGAGTGTCAATAATGGGTTATTTTATGTTCAATATTATATAAAATTGTGAATACTTTCACATAGAAAAAAGTTTATTTGTAATAACCAAAAATTAGTTTCCACTGAACAAACATTTGCTTAAATAGCGAAAAATAAATGATTGTTCATCAGAATCAAATTAATTTAGTAATCGTGCAAATTTGTTTGGTTACTAAAAATTTTGGTCAAAATTGTCAAAATGTTTTGGTAAAAATTACCAAATTTAGTAAAGGTTACCAATTATTTCGTTTGTTGTTACCAAAATCCTTAACCAAACGTATTTTGTTAATTCAAAGAAATCATTATTTCCTTTGTTGCATTTTCAATTTTCAAGATGTGTAATATTGGCGACTCAAGCATTTTTCTTAAACTCATCTTTATTAAGTCTACCTAAAACATCCTTCTGAATTTCTTCATGTTTTTCTTAATGATTTTCTTGCAGAAAAATACCACATATATATCATACAACCTCTGACAATAAAGTTCGGTGAATGATCCTGAATATCGAAAGTAGACGAATTCTTAATGAAACCTATCTTACTGTCCTTCGAAGTAGTCCCCTCCCATGGCTATGCACCGTTGAGAACGGCTGTACATGTCCTTGAAACTTTTAGAAAAGTCTTCTTTCGGGATGGTGTTCAAGATCCTCGTCACGTTCCGTTGGATGTCCGGAATATCCTCAAATCTCTGACCTTTCAAAGCGATTTTGAGGTGTGGGAAGAGAAAGAAATCTGGAGGATTCAGATCCAAATTTCTTGCAATGCATTGCTACAGAGGATGAGAGCTGGTGTGTGAGGTACGACCCTGAAACGAAATACCAAAGCATGGAATGGCGTTCTCCTGCATCACCCCGCCGGAAGAAGGTCAAGGCGTAAAAATCACGCATCAAGAGGATGCTTATCACTTTCTTTGACAGTGATGGTATGATCCACAAGGAATTCCTGCCGGAGGGAACAACAATTTTTCCGCCTTGGCCTTCTTCCGACGGGGTGATGCAGGAGAACGCCATTCCATGCTTTGGTGTTTCGTTTCAGGGTCGTACCTCACACACCAGCTCTCATCCTCTGTAGCAATGCATTGCAAGAAATTTGGATCTGAATCCTCCAGATATCTTTCTCTTCCCACGCCTCAAAATCGCTTTGAAAGGTCAGAGATTTGAGGATATTCCGGACATCCAACGGAACGTGACGAGGGTCTTGAACACCATCCCAAAAAAAGACTTTTCTAAAAGTTTCCAGGACATGTACAGCCGTTCTCAACGGTGCATAGCCATGGGAGGGGACTACTTCGAAGGACAGTAAGGTAGGTTTCATTAAGAATTCGTCTACTTTCGATATTCAGGATCATTCACCGAACTTTATTGTCAGAGGTTGTATTTTAATACTGAATCAAGAATATATGCTGCACAAATGTGTGGTGTAATAATTAGGTTTCAAATGTTCAAAAGCGATATAACTGTTACTACCAAGACACCGCCATCTTTACGGTGTAGTTGTATTTTGCAGTAAATGTGTTTTATTGTTTACTATTTTAATATGATACTATAAACTCGTTCCTCTACTAGTATTCCGTTAAGGCCTCCCCAATGACGCCGTGATACCGTCGTCGACTTATAACCCACAGGTCCTGGGTTCGATAATCGGTGGAGCAACATTGCACACTGATTCTGATCCCATTTTAAGCTGTAGGTCCAGTCCCGATCTTTGCATAAAGTGTGGCCTTAGAACAAGAATCAAAGTATTCCGTTATCTATTAATTGCACTATTTTCTTTACATCATTCAACCATATTGCAATAAACTTGGATAGGCCTGCCATTATTATATAAAAAAATGGAGTGCTGCGCAGAAGTAAAGTATAATTCCATGAAAAAATAAATATGCTGACCAAGGCAGTAATTTATTTTATTAAAAACATAAACTAAACGTAAGGTTTCAACCTTCTAGAAAGGTCTTCTTCAGACTCTGTATCAAGTACAAAATAAAATAATTAATAAAATAAATTACTGCCTTGGTCAGCATATTTAGTTTTTCATATCATGGAAACAAGGCTTAATGGTGTTATAAGGTAAAAAAAAAAAGGTAAAGTTCTCCCCTGTGCATAGCATATAGGGGTGTGGGGGTAACGCCCCACACTTTCTTGATCCGGTCATGAGTGGGGGTGATGTGATCCGCATCACGCCCCTGACCTCCTTTACCCCCCAGGGTTTCCCCCAGGTACCCATGTTATTCGACGCTGGGTGGGCGCCGGGGCCGCTTCCAACGTTAGAAAAGTTCCCGGATTTGAACCGGCCGGGGTATAATTCCATTTTATATTTGTTCAAATGTGCGCGCTTTAAGTGTCCAAAGAAGGAACGTCAAACTGTCTCTCCTTATCGCATATATACTCCGTGCCGGGAATCTGTGGGGCAAGGCCACGCATAAAGACAGAGAAGGGGCGAAAGCCAGTGGGTGGAGCGAAGCAGAACGCGCTGCTGCTAACAGCTGGTAGCTGAAGCCGCATTTTCGTCTTCATGCACTCGCTTCCCCCCTTCACGCGTTCACTGGTCGACTCCTATGTTTGCGCAGATACTTTTTTCGTTAGCTTGCTCCAGACATTCCCGAGATAGAGTATAGGTTATACTGGAACGCTTTGAAAAGTCCCTCACCCCCAAAACTTTACTTGGCACGCCGTTGGTCCTAGTGCTTTAAAATGTCCTACAAGTGCAGAAAAGTGATCCAATCAAAACTTCAGAATTTGTCTGAACCTTTTACGTGCAACTTGGAACATTATTTGCCACAAAATGCATCAAAAGAAAAGGGTGTACGAAGTCCTTCTTCCATCTTCCCGTTCCGGCTAAATGTTTTACTCGATTTAACCATGAAATGCTACAAAAAGAGTCATTTGCACCAAAGCCATTAGCAGATCAACAAGGGAATAGCAACTGCTATGACGTCGCATTAACACAAGCGTTGGGGGCCAAGGATGAGAGCCATTTGGAGAAAAACTTAAGGAGAGTCTATTTACGGAAGAAATATCGGTGTAATTTCCACAGCAGATGCTTCACCATCCCTAATAGAGAGCTTCACGATTTTTTCATCTCATGCCATGCTTGTTAGTGCGAATGCAAAGTGGCTGGCCACCTTTTGCGGTTCAGGACATAGAACTTCGCAATTAACACTAATGGTGATAGCAGCAATGGAGACGTTTTGAGGTGAACAAAGGCCCATTGCTGTTTTCCACTTTACGGTCTTTTGTGTTAAGCTATTACCTGCACGGAATACAACACTCAGAGTGCTTGACCGTCCGGAAAGTCCAAACACTAGGGTTTGTTGTCGTACTCATGCAACTGGACACAAATTATTGTCATCATACTGTCCTGAAGCACGCTGTGAATTGTTTCTAGCTCTTTTGTTCAACTGAAGGTGTTCGTATGTTATTATTATAGCCCGGATTTGTATGTAATTACATATTCTATTCCTTTCTTGGAATACATACCTTGAACAGCAAAATGTCAACGAATTATAGACCTATAACTGATTTTGTATAAGTTTTATGTTACATATTTTTACATATTTGCCAGGATATTACACATTTTACATGTTCGCTAATTTACTTTACATAAAACAACATATTTCGGTAATTTTTTTCCTATCTGGATCCTTTTTGCTGTATTTTCGATCTCTGAAACATGATGTAGAAAATTTGTAGCTCATGTGATGTCATATTTTTTAATCAATGAGATGCATAGTGCTTACGGTCACCTAAAATTGAATGCCAAGTCGAATGACAGGCTGAAGGGAAAAAAAGGGAACTGTTATTTATCGAAAGATGCTAGTCGTTCACTTTGTAACAAAACATAAGTAAGTTCAGTATGGATTAATTTTTCTTGATTCTGCCCCTACATTTACATATTCTAGAATAATTTGCGATGTGAAAAATAATTAATGGTTGACAATATTGGTTTCTTAAATATGTGCACGTTGCTGTGCTTCTTTGGGCTTATACATTTGATATAAAATTTAATTTGAACAACTCATGTCCTTAAAATTATGTTGAATATGTTCAAATAAAATAAATAGCTATCTAGCAGACTTCTTTACATTGCTTGGATACTCGATTATTATTAATATTACATATTTGTTGATACTACATATCCTTTTGATAATACACATTTAGGTAGATATTTTATCAATCATTGTTACATATTTATGTACATATTTTGTACTTTGATATTACATAAAAATCCAGGGTCTAGTTATTATCAAGCATCACGCAACTTCACTACTTTTGCTTTGCACAAGAATCAAAAATGGTTCACGAAAGACTACCATGATAGTGCAAGTGCTGTAAAGCATTCATTTACAATTGTCCAAGTTCATTTCGGTTACTTATTACACACTATTTTAAGTTTGCTCATTTTGTGTATTTTGTCTTTATTCTTTTGTAACATAATTCTTTAACATATACAGGAAAAATGCGCTGTGAATTTTGCAAGTAGATGTATTTAACAAATGTGTGTGCTAGTAGTCGAATAGGAGTGATCCACCACTTCCATTCACTGAACCTTGGTCTAAAGAAATTTTTGAGTATATATTTGAAAATAGTATATATTGAATCTTGTAGACGAAAACGTACATTCTTAATTTTAACTTAAGTAGGACCAGTGGTATAGATTAACATTTTCTAATTTTCATCGAAGATCACAAAGTTTCTGTTCAAAGTACAATATTTGAAAGGAAAAGATGAATTTCCCTTCAATTTTTATGTTTAAAAATGTTTGAGATGCCATGCTCGATTAGCACAAGCAAACTCATTGCTATAGTTCGTTACATTTTTGTTAATTTTACCATCAACAAAAAGACAGTTTTAAACAGTGCTGAATAAATTGCATAAAGTTTCGATATTTTAATATTTACTTGACATAGGTAGATAAGTAATAGCATCGGAGACATAGCCAAACAATAATATTTTGTATAAGGGGAAACAGGGCTACGAAATTTTTAAAAAAGCTGATAGAGTCTTGTGATATTTGAACTTGTTTGATATTAATAATGTGCTTCACATAAAACAATTAATTTATTTTCAAATAATATGTCGATCACTTAATGGATTCGGCCACAGAGCTGCCTACTTGTATGTATCTTCTCCCATACATGACAATTCATTGAGTGAGATGAACTGCGCATAATAATAGGGCCTTAATTCCGATTAGCATTAACAGACGCACAATTTATTTACCACAGGAGATGTCTTATAGGCTTTTGCTTTCAATTTTAAACCTATATTCCTCACACATTTAAATTGAAATTCAAATATTTGCATGAACATTTTTAAATATAAATTTCAGTTGCTGTTATCTACTTTAGATCTAAATGAATCGAACAAGGTTCTCTTGGGTTCAGAACATTTCATTAAATCTTCCACGGAATTCTTTTATTTTAAGAAAAAGAGAAGAAAGAAACTTAGTGCTTCTCCTAACAAGCATTTCTACACATTTTAAAACAATTTAGTTGTGATAATTTGGAGGAAGAAAAATGAATCACATTTTTTAGGCGAACTTTGTTGAAGATCTCTGTTTAATTTTTACTGATATGAGTGGTAAGGTACTAAACAGCCTCAAGTTTTCTGTTAATGATCTTTTTTCTTCAGTTGAAAGAATTTCACAACAAAAAAGGTCCACTTTTTCTTGATTTCTACTACCATTGTAGCATTTCCTTTGTTTGTAATAGGCCTACTGTTCAAAAAGAGACGAAGAATTCCATCTGTGTATCAGGTCTTCCTTTAAAGCTTGCCGCTCTAATTTAATCTTTCTCCACTTTCAATGTACGTATGGGCGACTAGAGCTCTTGGAGTTAATTTCGTCCAAATTGGACAGCAATAACAGCTATAAAAGTCAACGATATCGTTGATCAATTACCTCTTTGGAGCAACCTGGAAGAGAACAGCCGAAGAACCAGTAGCCGCATGGTAGAAGCGGTCGCTTCTGACTGGCAATTAGATTATGAGATAAGGCAGCACTTAACAACAGGATGACCACTTTTTTACAGCTTTTGGAGTTTTGTGTGCTAGCGTCCGACTGTATGTATGCTTCCTGGCTCCTCCCACTTGCAAACATTCGGTTGATAACAACTTCTTAAACCGTCCACGTGTGGCGCTGCGCTCGCCTCGGCGATAGTGATTGTCTACAAAAGGTGTCGAATCGCTGCGACGGATTCCTGGGTGCGACTGTCAGATTACAAGAAAGAAAGGAGGTCAAAGAGACTTTAAAAAGGGTTCGCCTGTCCAGAAAACCCACTTTTACCCCTTCTTATCTGACATTTATAGCGGTTTACCGCTGAAGATGGTGGTAAAAGTTTGTCTTAATTCATCCCCCTTGACAAGAAGACGTGGTGCGAAGGGATGTGCTTGGAGTGAGGCATTTTTTGGGTGTCTGGGGAAGGGGGAAGAGGGCAGGTAGGGTCGAGGCAAAACAGCAGGTGTTTAAATGAGACATCGCGTGTTCCTCTGTACTCTTCACGCCACGTTCCTGGCTCGGGGCCCCTTGGAAATGCAAGTACGTGATAACTACTTCGCTTCTCTCCCACGAGTCAGTGTTGCCATATTCTGAGAAGTGAAAACTTCCAATTGTTTTATTAATGATCTTCCGTTCATCAGAATTGCAAAATCCTATACCTGAAAATTTCTCATCGGACAGAGGTAGAACACACGAAATGAAGGAATCTTGGTAGAAAGCAGCCTTTCTCGCTTATAAAACATCAATTGCAATTTTCACTGTCATTCCGTGTTTATTAATTTTCGTGAAATGTATCGCACATTACGAATATAACAGTCTGTTATCAGGACATTAATTTCTATTTGAAAAAAGACGAGAAAGTAAAGTCACGTGCACTTATTATGTGTAGTAACAAGATTAATGGTGGTAGTTTACATTTTTTTCTTTTTGTATATTATGATTGGATTCTTGGGATTCCGTTCCCAATTTGTATTGTTTCGTCTGATGTAGTTGCAATATCAATTTTCTCTGCCATTCTGTCTTTCTAGACTAAAAATTATGCAGTTGAGTTGCCACAAAAGTGGTGGCAACATTGACACTTCTTTTTGATGTTAACGCGGAATTGGCATTGTCTAACCACACCAAATATGAAAACCTTTAACACTCGATTAGGTGCTGAGTTATACCCTGTCCTGGCTAACTGTGGAGCAGAGCCGCGCATAACGGCAGAGAAGGAGGTGGGAAATCGAGTGGGCAAAGCCAAAACGAAGGAAAAGGAGGGTAACTCCAGTCGCCCCCCCAAATTATGCATTTCCGTTCCTCTCTATCTAGTTCAAAATTCTTCACTACCTTCGTAGCAAATTACAACTTTTTCGGTTCGTTTTCCATTTAATGAAATTAATGAAAACTTGACAACTTTCTGGTTGCAAAGATTTTTTTTGTTTGGATTCGAAATGTAAATATGTTTAAAATTACAAAGGTGACAAATTTCACTTTAACGTGTCATTTTAAGAAATTTTTCCGCCATTGGACTTCGCTGGAACAAATTTAATGAAGTTTATTTCGAAAATGCTTCATTTTCCTTCTCTGAAAAGAAAAATAGTGAAAGTTACATATAGGTTGCAACACTGCAGTGTGGTTGGTGGGCTGATCCCGCGGCGAATTCTCTAGGACGAGAGGGTGGAGTGTAATTGGGACCTTCAAAATCCCACTGTACTTGTTCGCCGGCTCTTTTTCGTAAAGAGCGACGCGTGCCGTCATCAGAGGACTCCAAGGCCACACTACCTGCACAGGAGCAAGACAGCTCCACCTTGTCCCCCCGCCCCCTCCCCCTTCTAAAAAAAAGGCAGAGCAAGGGAACAGCACACACCAAGGTAGTCCGACACGAGGAGGGAAAATTACCACGACATTTTCTGAAAACAGAAGACAAAGACGAAAAAAAAAATAGACTGGCAAGAAGTCACGTGTCTATTGGACAGGATCGTAGATTTATTGTGGAAACGCTAAGATAAAATGAACGGAAGAGGTAGGCTTTTTTCAAGATAAACCCTTCTTCCGTGGTGTTTGTCTACTGCCTCGTTCCCCCCTCCCTCAGCGCCAAGATAGGTATCGGTTGCTGAAAAATTATACATCTGTACACCCATTAACCTCACATTTGAGACAAACTGGGCTAGAGTCTGATGTCGCGAAATTCCTAATGAAAGACTGTGTTCAAAAGCTTGTTTGGCCTTGGCTTAATCGTCTGTCAGCAATAACTCATCATTAGAACTTTTTTTGGTACTTGAACCGCAAGATGTGCTTTGTAATTAATCTGACATTGTTTGAAATTATACTTTTTTATTGGGTTGGTGAAATATTAACGTAATTGAACAAAGTAAGTAATTTAGTACAAAAAAATATTGTAGTACCACACCGACGACTTTACTGAGACATAATATACGACTTAGTAAACATTATTTTTGTGCACACGATTTAAGATACTAAAAAAGTGACAAATTTTACGGTGTTGTTGTATTCTTTTGTTAAATTGCTAACAATTATTGGAAGCTTGTTGTCAGGTGATATCGACAAGAACATCTTTATTTCCTAACCAATGTTAATTGAAAGAGTCAATTGGCATACTGAAGATGTTTTGTAAAAGAAAATCTAATGTGTCAAGATCTCAAAAGTGTGAAGTTGTGTGGCCATAGCGTATTGTAAGTACTGGGTAGAATTACTTAGCTGTTGCAGCGTTCTGTGAAGCAGTGTATATGTTATATCACTAAAAAACACATGGAACACACAACAGAAAATTTGACTTGTGCCTTACAAAAACCGATCTCCATAAACAATTCATCCAGACAGGCTGGTACTTGGGCATTTTGACTGGACAAGCTAAAGAAACAGATTTCTAAAATTGTCATTCATCTTATAAGTTTGACATTGAAGCTACATATGCAAATATTGACCCAACAAGTTAAAAAAATCTATCAGTAACACTGTCTTTCATCCACTAAGCCTGGCACTGAAGGTACTCATGAAAATTTTGACCCGACAAGTTCCAGAAACCGATCTATGTAACTGTCATTCACCCACTAAGACTGGACCTGAAGGTACCGATGGAAATTTTTACCTGGAAAGATGCAGAAAGCGATTTCTATTATTAATTCATCAAGTAAGACTGATGGCAAATCTAGAGAAGGAAATTTTGACCTACCAAACTACAATAACAGATTTTTGACGTTATCAGTCATTCCATGAGACTGGCATTAATGTTAGAGATGGAAATTTTGAACTGACAAGCTAAAGGAGCAGATTTCTGCAACTGTCGTGCACACACAGATGGCAATCACATAGGAAATTGTAATGTCAGCTCAAGAGACGTAATTATATCACATGATCTAGAGAAAAGAACTCATAAAAGTAGGTTACTTTGTGTCTCTTTCGTCAACAGTAGCAGATGACTTCCATCCACCTACAAAAACAATAACAAGCAAAGTGAACGACTGATCTTCTCGATTGCCCACAATCCTAGGATGAACTGAACCCTATCAACAAAAGACATTCCTTGCTTCTCAGGCAAACGACTCCTATAAATTAAAATTCCTTCTGAAACATGAGGAATCGTATGTCCATCTGGGCTAATTCAGGACCAATCGTTTTGCTTCTATGAAGGCTGTTTGGGTACTCAATTAGATACATGGATGAGCCAAGCGGTGAAATTAACGACCTCACACATCTGTTACTCCGCAAAGAAGGCTTGTTCTGACGAATACAGGAAGAGTTTAAAAGAAGAAAAGGGTTTCCAAGATGTGGCAAAGGAACTTAAATTAGGCATTCTGCTGAAGCCTCTGCGGTTATTAAGGGGAGGAAATTTACACCAAAAGCTACCTGATGTAGATCATTCCAAATTCCGGCAAACCCTAAATTTTGGAGGAAACCGAAAAGCGATTAAAAAAGAAACAATTAATCTCTCAATGGCGTCGCTTGAGAAAACAAAATCTTGATTTTTGAAATATGTGGGATGCTTCATTAGCCGATGAAATTCACGTTTGATGGCGTTTTAATGATTTTTCCGGGCGGCCCACTGCACTCCTTTGTATACAGCGCGATTGCATTTTCATATTTTTTTATTAATTTCTAGAGGTAGGGAAGGGTAGGGAGTAACCCTTAATCACGGTTTTAACGAGCTACGGATACTCTCATATAATGCCACCTTGCCCTCCCACTGAAGAATTTTTTCAATCAACCTCATCTACGGTTATTCTTAAAATGAAATTAGGCCAAGGAAGCCACCTGATGTGTCCAAAATCTTTAATTTGCAAGTTTCGTTCTTCGAATAACGACATAAATTTCCTTTAAAAGTGTGCTCCTTGCACCATTAGGTCGTTTCCAAGATACATGTTTAATATCTTTGTTCGACTGTCTCTCTTACAGTGGTTTTTTACTTTAGTAACAGATACTATTCTTCCAAACCTAATATTTTAAGAATTTAAAGGTTCTTTTGTTCATGGTCACACTATGAAAGGTACACGTATTTCCAAAAGTTTGAAACTTGTTTCAGTGCTATGAATACTTATATTACCAACAATGTCACCTTGTAATTAAGGCGTCTCGGGTTTGTTTCTGTTGTAGATATATTGTTAGCGCTGGCGCCAGGACTAGGGACAGACCAGTCCGGTCCTCTTTCAGTCCCCAGCAAACAAGAAAAATTAAATAAATCAATGGATGTGTTAAATATGATCCTTCTTCAGATCTGGGGGTACATAAAATACTATAGCTTCCTCAGATCTAGTGATACTCGTACATTAAAAGATAATGCTTCCACAGATCTAAGGGTACATTAACTATAATTACTTCCCCAGATCTAGAGGTACATTAAATATGGCTGCTTTTTCATTTCCAGGGTTCGTTAAATATGACTGTTTCCCAGATCTATGGATACATTAAATATGGCTTCTTCTCCTTGTCCAGATTACATTAAATATGACTGTTTCCCAGATCTATAGACACATTAAATATGGCTGCTTCTCCATTTCCAGGGTACGTTAAATATAATATGACTTTCCCAGATCTAGGGGTACATTAAATATGGCTTCTTCTCCATGTCCAGGGTACATTAAATATGGTTGCTTCTCCATATCCAGAGTAGATGAAACATGACTGTTTCTCCATGTCCAGGGTACATTAAATATAACTGTTTCCCAGATCTACGGATACATTAAATAGGGCTGCTTCTCGAGATCTATGGGTACATTAAAAAAACAATTTTTTATTTATTATTTTTTTTCTGGTGACTTCAGTTCACATTGCATAGTGGTTTGATTTGATTTGATTTTAAAATTGTAGGAGCGTCAGCACTTAGGCTATTTTGCTCCCGTCACATTATACGGGGGCCAGCCCCTTATCATTACAAAGAACAACTCTAACGTTGCATAACTAAAAATCTTAAAATGTTCTGACTTCTGTTAAAAGCTGAGGCTGTAAACGGCCACTCAGCACACATAAGGACAACAGGACAATACAAACAAAATTATACTGGCCATGGGGCCAGTCGCCAGAGCCTCGTTAGTCTTCAGTCCAGGGTGTACTAACGTGGAAGTGAGGTTGACATTTGGCTGTACTACATGGAAGGTCACCCCTTACACCCCACTTTGCATAGTGGATTGCATTGCACTGCATATCCTGTCCCAATTAGCTTACCTGAGCACAAATTGAACTTAAAGTAAAAGTAACATTTCTACAATCATTTTGCTATTTATTGTTGTTATCCGACATATAACGAACTATATTTAACCACTGTTCATTGTTTGCGTATGGTAAATAATTCATTCCTAACATACATTAGTTCTTATTTATACCCCACGGACTATACTAATACATGCACGGTTATCTAGTAGTGACAAATCCAGCGTGCTATAAGTTACGGTATGTAACGGTCGTATTGAGCCTAAAATCTGTGCTAATGTGATGCATTTCTAAACATATCTGGTTAATTACTAGCCTGAATATTGCAATCTTAACAACGAGTTTTACATTCTTACGTTTGTACAGCCACCTGTAAAGCTGTAAGTTCAATAAAACTTTGTTCAGTTGAGTCTTACGTTTGTAGACGATGTTCGTGTCTACCAAGAAAAACCTAAGTTGATGGACATCACATTAATCAACTATTGTATAATTAACAATAGGCTATGTGCTTAATGTTATTACTATTTGTTATATTTGTCACTAAGCATAAACTTTCTGAAAATTCTTTTAAAAAAATTGATGATTCGATTATGATTTGTGATAACTCTGTAATAATTTGTTGAATATATTGCCGCATTATATATATATATATATATATATATATATATATATAACCACTACAAGCGAAGTAAGGAGTTTAAATAGAAAATTGTCAGAAGAATCCTATGAACTTGTAATTTGTAAACAGAAACTGTGAATCCAACAAACGTTGATCAAATGTTCAAATCAAAATTGAGTTGAATTTTCCGGCACATAATAATTAATAATTATTAGAGAACTGACGAGTGATGATTCATTAAAAGTATAGATCAATTATAATTGATAGATGGAGTAATATAAAGTACAAAATCATGTACAATTTTTGTATCAAACCAATTAACATCTTCATATGTTACAAAACAAATAACTTGGCATCCAATACAAACCCACGATAGAAACTCTTAATGGATCGTCACTCGTCAGTTCTTTAATGGCATAACCAAGGCCACCCATGGTGCTTCATGGTCTGGGCTGATCTATGACTTAATGAGATCCGAAACATCAACCAAAGCGTTCGGATCAGTCCATCGATAAAAATGTCGCGTCAAGAAGCATGTATGCGAAGGTAACGTTAACCTTCAGCATTCATTGATGATATGTGCCGTGATTTTTGGTGCACCTCAGGCAGCGTGAACCTCTCATTTAATCTGATGAGCTTGGCTCGGGCCTGTCAAGTCATTTTTTAAACCTGCCTCGTCCTTTGTAATAACAATTCACCGACACATTACTTGCCCTATCGGCCGGTCACTTAAGCAGGGCTCTTTCGTAGCATTAGCAATCAACACATGCGGTCAAATGTTATGTGATCACTTCAAGTAAAGATTTGGTTTCCCCTGCAGATGAGCCATGGAAATAACTCTTTGACATGGACGGACGCTAATTGTCCTTCACTGCCTCTGATAGGCCGAAATATGTATTCATTACACGTTTTCTTTGATACCCTTCCGTGGTCTTAATAATCCTTTCGTTCCGCTGAGACGACGGCGGCTTCCACTGAAGAATGTAGATTGGTAGCATAACGATTTAAACATTAAATATTTAAAGGAGTTAATTTAATTGTTGGTCATCAAATTGCTTGCTGGGGGATATATATCTTACTCGCATTTCCGAGAACAGAAGCCTACATGGTTATGTTCATCATGATGCTCAAAACACAATAGGTCTCCTCGATGGCGTAGTGGTAACGTCGTCGCCTTGTAATAAATTGATCGAGGGTTTTATACCAGGTGGATGCACACAGTGGCTTGGATCCCACTTTAAACTGTAAGGCAAGTTCCGATTAGACTATCTGAGTATACATTGGACTTCGGACAAAGTTCAAAATATAATAAAGAAGCGTGCCAGGCATCTATAAATGCATTATATCTCTAGAGCAGCGGTTCTCAACTATTGTGAGCCCGCGGCCCGGTAAATTTGTTTGTTAAAAGTCGATGCCCAGATTCCAACAATTTCACTTGTAAATAGCTTTCAGATTTTTTAACTTTATATGTGGTATAATCATAGAGAGTATTAGTTCTATTGTGTCTAGGCTTGTTGACAAAGATAAAATTGGATTTAAATTAGTTGTCAAGGATGGATCTAATGGAATATTTTAGTCTCCTATGACCAATGTCATTAAATTTGTTTCATAAGTGGTGATTTTCACTGGCATGTTCCATTTCGAACGCCGGAAAATTCCAATAAATCCGAATATTTCTACTTCAATTCAAATTCAAATTTGGGGGCTGTACGGGTGACAGTCAGCGTGCGAAATCCCGGGGGGACAGGGGGGTAAATTACCCGTCCCACCAAACTTTTCCGGAGGGGGGAGTTTGTGTTCTAACAACAGACATAAACAATTAGTTTGCGAGTCGAATATAATTTACTGGAATAATATCGAAAACATACACGAAGAACGGACAACACAGAGCCTCATCTCTAAGGACACTGAACCCAGCAATCCCCAGAACACAGGAATTAGTCCGACTTGTAATTTCTTCTCCATTTCTCATCGCCTTTCGTCAGCTACCACAAAATATATAAATATATTAATAAAAAATGTAATAGCATTTATATGTGATTTGTTTTACAGGAAACTACTATCTTCTTAATGTCTCTTAATTTTTGCCCCTCCTCCGTTGGTCACGCAAATCATTCTTCATGTTCATAGCATTAGTAGTGTACGTATATTAAAATCTTCAATTTGCAATCGAATTTTAAATGAAGGACAGTCGATATAAAATATTGTATATTTTATAATATAATTTCATTATTTTATAATAGACACATATTTAACGATTAATATATAGCTTTATATTTATATATACAGGGTGTCTCATAAGTAATAGCGCAAACTGACACAGGTGAAAGTACACGATAATAGAAGCAAGAAAGTCTCAGTAAACATGGGTCTGCAAACGAGCCGTTTTCGAGATAATCGCGAATGTGTGGTTACAAGCCGCCACTGACTTCATTGTTTGTAAACGTCGTCCTACTTGGTAAAACGCTAATAATCTGTGCGAATGTGTGGTTACAAGCCGTCAGTGATTGCATTTTGTGAACACCGAGTGCTTTACTCCTTGCGCGTTCCGGGGTTTGCTCTTTGTTTACAAAACAAAACATTTCCGAGAGGTGTCGTTGTAATCAAACAGAATCGATACAATCAGTACGGAGAATTGTACATGCTTCTGACCAATTCCGAAATGAACAGGGGGTGTTCGGAAGCATTTTACCAACTAGGACGACGTTTACAAACAATGAAGTCAGTGGCGGCTTGTAACCACAGCTTCGAAAACGGCTCGTTTGCGCTATTACTTTTGAGACATCCTGTATATATATCTATATATGTGTGTGTGTGTGTAGATTTTATATATATATATACCCCACCAATCTGCATTGATTTCGGACCCTGGTGACAATTACCTTTCCACGGTTATGATTTCTCACCGTCACTGGCGAAAAATAATTTTCTTCTATCCCTGGTGAACCAGGAAGGAAAGGTGGTTGCCAGCTTGGACTGCAAGTCGCAAACTTCAGGATAACCTCTCTCGTCCCGGTATAATCGATGCCATGTCCTGGCGGTTGAGAAGCACTGCTCTAGAGGAACTGTCTGTCTACGAAGATAGACTCGTAAATGGATGGACGAATGAAGGATGAAGGTGAAATGACAAACATACGATACAACACAAACCCAGCAGAGGATTATCAGAGCGCCAGAGCTTCTCTAGCCTGCAAAAAAATCAGCTCCAGTTGTACTACGTGGAAGAGAGGTTGGCATTTTAGTACCTTCGGCGAAGGCCACATCCACCCCAAGCAATTTGTTGCGATCTGAAACATATGCGTTTCTAAGGTTGATATTAATATCTGTCTCACTCTCTCTGTTATTAAAATATATGGTGGAGAAGGAAAGTCTTTCTCAGTATGTGCGTATGTACTGTACACAGGGGTAGTAAAGCACAGGGTGCCCAGTTGGCACAGTGCCTGGGTTCTTAAATTCAGTCTATTTTTTTCAGTATTTCGAGTTCACGTGAGAATGTGCTTTTTAATATTTATTTGTATTCTGTATCACGTGTATCATTAAATTAGAATAACCGGAATTTTAAAAACTGCAGCGATATTGTAGAGAATCAGCCTCCAAAACGTTGGTAATTTAAAAAATAACACAGTGGTTAAAAGTCCAAATCTAAGAATGAATAAATCACCACTGATGAGCTACAAAGAAGAACACAAACATAAGTCTTTTATTTTTGGTGATATCCGTTTTCCATGGAATCCTGGTACCCTGCAAGACATTCTTTTGCAAAGCTGGGCATGCTCCGAATACAAGAGTCATTACTTAATAGAGTGTCCAACGGTTTTGATGTTGACTTTATAGATCACCATTGCATGATTTATGACTTGCACAACGATGTATGCTTAATGGTATCGTTACACTTCGGAGTGTCTAATGATGCCTTTCTGAGCACACCATAACAGAGAAGCGTGATAAGACGAACTATTACTTGCGTTCATTCAGTCTGCACCAGCAAGAATTAAATCAAGAGGCCGCCGTAATGGTTCTGTCCAAGAGAACGCATTGTTAGGGTCTTGGGGTATAGGAGATAGCCAGAAGCTCTTTTTGTCGGACTGGAGCGAGGCTGATGGAACGTTTTTTTTCTTCGGTTCATTTGGACCGTCGCAAAATCAAGCCGCTCCATCCACCTGCCTAGCTTTATGACATCCGATGTCTTTTAGCTCGCCCTCCTCCACTCTCTCAAAATCAACCCGCGTCTTCGAAACCGCTAACCTTGTGACCTGAGGCGAGGTTGGTGCCCTCTTTGATGGATTCTCTCCTTCTTTTGTTTTTGTGCCGTTTTTCACCTTCTTGAAAGGATTTCTTTGCCCTCTTTTTTTTCTGCTGACAGAACTATTCAGAGTCGGAGCAAACTCAACTCCAGACGATTCTTCTTCCGTCATCGCTACCGGAAGTCCAAGCAAAAATATTTACGAGCAGGAAGATTCAATCCATTCACGTGCGATTGGAAATGGAGCCAATGATTGATAATGACTTAATTTGGCTTTCTGACTTTCAGATGTAGACGAAATTATGTTTGACTACACAACATCTGAGTCAAAATTGACTAGGCATTTCTAAGTGGCTCCTGCTTAGGTGAATGGTTAACGCCCTCGCCTTTCGTGCGAGCGTTCCCATGTTCGATTCCTGGTGCGAGCTCCAGATTGTATGTCAGCACCATTGCTACTTGAGCAGTGGTAAGGGGCTCCGGTTTCGAAAGCCACAAAACAGCGGCGATGGGACTCGATGGGCTGACCACGCGTCACCCAGGAGCTGGCTCTGAAAGGAGCCAGATATCACAGAATTTAGTGTTCATTTAAGTGAGAAACTTGAATCAGTGACTGCTGAAACCGATTGGTTTAATTTCCAATTCCACAGACAATTCTGAAGACACAACCATTTTTTTCAAATTAATTTTTTCTACCTAATGAATGTTTGAGAAACATAGATAGGCTTACAATTACATTAATTGTGTAAACTATTTTTGATTTGTTAATACTTTAAAACGGTCATAGTCATTTATGTTTGTACTGTAGTTGGATACTTTGAAGAACAGACTGAGCCACGACACTGGGTATATGACACTACCACTACGGTCTTGTCCTACATACACACTCCATTTTGAAGAATTATTGAATGTCCGTGACCCCTCATCAAGTATATTCTTACCGTTAATAATGCCTTTTCACGATAGCAATGATGTGAACAAACAAGTTCTACTCTGATTACAAAGAACAATCTCTCCTCGGGGCACGACTGTAGCTTATTTTAGATAACAGAGTCGAAAGAAATAAATCAAAAGCTAATTCGAGAATTTCGCCTCCAAATTATACACCTTTTACAGAAGCGAAGGCCTTTGGAAGATCTGCTGAACACCGAACTGAACTTCTAACATAGTCACAATTTTCACGGACCAATCATTTCTGGCCAAGAGTTTGTCAAAATGCGGTAGTAAATAGCTTATTTTCGCTCGTAATTGGTTTGTGATTCCCGCTGCCGAAGAAGTTAAATACGGACCACGGACAAAATTGAAAATTAGACTTTGATTTACACCAAGCTTCCGTGGCTACTCTTTCTCTTGGCTCGGCGAGATTGTTAATTAAGTGGGGCCGGGAGGATAGCGTCGAATGGCCAAGGGACCAGCCTGTATGTATCCACCGCAACCAGTTGTTACCCATTTCACGGGCGACCGTTGCCGCACGCATACCAATCCTCCCGAAGGTGGGTTTACATAAATACCCGGAGAAACTCCAGATCGACACGGACCACCAGTGCTGTGATGGAGGTAGCTGTGAGGCATCAAAACCTGGTCATTGTCTTAATCGTCCGTTTTCAGGGTTTAGGAAGAACAGTGCTTGGGGAAGAAGATGCTGTAATTCATGGGCCAGGTGGGTTGCCGTCATGGATTCTGGATATGTGGTTATATTTCGAGACTCATATCTACCAGAAAAGACATTGTTGTGAGGTGTAAATTAGCCCAAATGCGTCACGTATGTTGCAATGGCGGTGCGGGAAGGGGGGGGGGGCGCTCGAGCTTTTGGAAGCGTAGTAAGAATGATTATTTAAGAAATAAAGTTTACATATGTTATCCTTTCGCCTTTAACGTTCGAATTATTAATGATTGGAAAGGTTTAAGTAAAAAACATCAAAGAACACAAAATGTGCCGAATGCACTTGAATGCATGCATGACAACACATAGTGCCTGGAAAAATCATAAAAATGTTCAAACAATATTGCAACAAGGTCTGGTTAAGTGGCGCGAAATCATTAAAAACATTTTAGATGTAATAACAACATTATCCACCTGTACTTTCTTGGTTCTAAGGCGACACGAGACGATGTAACGAATTTTCAAATAATTTTCAACGTACAAAGTAGTTCTGGTAATTTTCTTAACATCATAAACTTGTTAGTGAGGCATGACCCACTTCTTAAAATTCATCTTGAAAATACTTAGATCCTGCAATTCAAAATGAACTTATTGCACTGGCTTCAAAACAGGTGTTAAGTGGCATAAAATATGATGTTCTAAAGGCACCATTTCCCCCCTTATTTTGGATACAGCAAAAGATATTACTAAAATTGATCAAATGTCAGTTGTAATAAGACTCGTTATACCTTTCGTGTCTCCCCGATGGCGTAGTGGTAACGTCATTAACTTGTAATCAAGGGGTCCCGGTTCGATACCCGGTGGAGGCACATGGCCACAGTGGTTCGGATCCCACTTTAAAATGTAGGTCCAGTCCCGATTAGCCTTTCTGTGCATAAAGTGGACTTAAAACAAGAAATCAATCAATCAATCTGTACCTTTCGTACTAGGTTTTACATTGATTCAAATTACATGCATGTATTTTTACATTTGTATATGATGAATATAAATGTAGGCTTGAGTTAAGATTTTATAAAGGATTTTTTCAAATCGAGTGAGGGGACACAACTGAAACTTGCAGGGAGGCGCAAAGCTTTAGTTACGCTACTGCCTAAGGGGGGTTAAAATTGCAACGGAAAGATAATGAGAAAGATGTGTTTAGGCAGAGAGAAGAGAGAGAATGAGAGGAAGTTGGAGAATAACAGATAGGAAAATAAATTGAAATGAATCGAAAGGCAAGGGAAGAGACAGAAAGGAAATGAGCAGGAATCCAGAGACAGAAAGGGGGAACAGAATACGCGAGAAGTAAAGAAATATAAAAGGAGCGAGAAAGAGAGAAAGAAAATAGAAGCAGATATAAAAATGATGAAAGAGAGGAGAAAGGAAATAGAAGAAGCGAAAAGCAGAGAGATAAAAAATGGCAAGAAAGCGAGAGAGAGCATGGAAATATGTGAAGCTTGAAAGAGAATTAAAAAGAAGAGAGATAAAGCAAAGGGCAGAGAACTGTAAAGGAAACGAGAAAGATAGTGAGAGAGAGGTGGAATAGGAGAAGCGAAAAGCAGAGAGTTATACACGAAATAAGAAACAGAGAATGAAAAAGGAAGTAAAAGAAGCGTGAAAAAGAGAGAGAAGAGGAAGCGAATGGAAAATATAGGAAGCGAAAGGCAGAGAGATATATACGAAGCGAGAAAGATAGAGAGACGGAAAGAAATAGACATTAGAAGCGAGTGGGAGAGAGAAACACTTGCTGAATGACAAAGTAAGATAGAGTATCAGTGTGTGTGTGTGTGTGTGTGTGTGTGAGAGAGAGAGAGAGAGAACGGGAGAGAGTAAGAGAGGAGAGAAAGTAGGAAGAGAAACAAGTAAGGTCGATAGAAAAAAATGAGCAGGAAACGGGGGAGAAAGCATAAAAGAGTCATAAAGCAAGAAAACGGTAGTAAGAAGATACAGAAAAGAGAAAGTAAAGGAGGATACACACAAAAACGAGCCTGGAATTCAGATATTTTGCATTTGGATCTCGTGGCTAGACCGAAAACTAAGACTGTGCAAAGTGCTGTTGCTAATTAACCCAACTTCAACAAATGTTCACAAACGGAAACCAGTCAACGATCGTGAAAACCAAACCAAACACTTGGGTGACGCCGTATGTTTACAATAAGCACCAGGAGTCCGCCATCGCATATCATCGCAGCTAATAATTTATCGTCGTAGCGTTTCGTAATATTCATCGCTGATCACGTGACTGTGTTTACGGCTTGATTAGAATCTGTTTGGAGTTCCGCGTAGGCGTATCTGGACGCAAGCGTTCACAGTTCAGTCCACCATGTTCCACCAATGGTCGCACGAACCATCATCTATCTCGCACCCAAATCGCCGATTAGGAACCTGCTGTGTACACACTTTGGGTGAAGCAGACACTGGTGCAGTGTTGCCAAGTACATTTTAGCATTATCGCTGCGGACAAGAAATGCTGCATTTTGAGGCCTCCCCGGTGGTGGTGTAGTGGTAATGTCGTCGCATTGTAATCAAGTGATCTCGGGTTCGATTCCTAATGGAGGAATGGAGGCACCTAGTGGTTTGGATCTCACTCTAAACTATACGTCCAGTACCGATTAGACTATGTATGAATAAAGTAAACTTAAAACAAAAACTCAATGAAGAAGAAAATCTTGTCCCAAAATGGGTGTTGGGTAGTTCGGCAGACCGACATTTGGTTGGACATTAATACTTTTGATTGATTGATTTAGTTTATTTTACCTCGCTTTTCTACAACTTTTGGCTAATCGCGAATATGAGAATCGGTAATGTTGTGATGAAATTGATGAAAGGACAATCGCAAAGAAAGCCCATGCCCAGGCCCGTGATTCGAACCCGGGACTCCTGTGCTAACCACTCCGCCACGGAGGCCAAGTGGACATTAATCGTGTAAGGAGTAGTGTTCATATCGAGAAGGCCTTCTACAAATCTAAATTCCTAGGCCAGAGGTCCTTCGAGGCTTCCTGAAAAATGACAGAAACCTTTCTAAGCTTTCAGAGACGAGATCAGAGATGCTTCAAGGCATGCAGAGACGAGACCAGAGACCCTTTGAAGCTTGCCGATACGGGACCAGAAACCCTTTGAAGCTTCCCGAGAGAGACCAGAGACCCTTCGAAGTTTACCGAGACGAAGCCAGAGACCCTTCGAAGTTTACCGAGACGAAGCCAGAGACCCTTTGAAGCTTTCCGAGACGAGACTAGAGACGAGGCCAGAGACCCATTGAAATTTGCAGAGACGAGACTAGAAACCCTTCGAAGCTTGCCGAGATGAGACTAGAGACTCATCGAAGCTTGCTGAGACGAGACAAGAGATCCTTAGAGGCTTGCCGAGACGATCCTTCGAGGCTTGCCGAGACGAGAGCAGAGACCCTTTGAAGCTTGCCGAGACGAGACGAGACCAGAGACCTTTTGAAACTTGACGAGTCTAGACACCCTTCGAAGCTTGCCGAGAGGAGACCAGAGACCCTTTGAAGCTTGCCGAGACGAGACAAGAGACCCTTTGAAACTTGCCGAGACGAGACTAGAGACCCTTTGAAGCTTGCCGAGAAGAGACTAGAGACCCTTTGAAGCTTTCCGAGACGAGACTAGAGACGAGGCCAGAGACCCATTGAAATTTGCAGAGACGAGACTAGAAACCCTTCGAAGCTTGCCGAGACGAGACTAGAAATCCTTCGAAGCTTGCCGAGACGAGACTAGAGACTCATCGAAGCTTGCTGAGACGAGACAAGAGACCCTTAGAGGCTTGTCGAGACTATCCTTTGAGGCTTGCCGAGACGAGACCAGAGACCCTTTGAAACTTGACGAGACTAGAGACCCTTCGAAGCTTGCCGAGAGGAGACCAGAGATCCTTTGAAGCTTGCCGAGACGAGACTAGAGGCCCTTTGAAACTTGCCGAGACAAGACTAGAGACCCTTTGAAGATTGCCGAGAAGAGACTAGAGACCCTTCGAAGCTTGCCGAGACGAGACCAGAGACCCTTTGAAGCTTGCCGAGACTAGACCAGAGGCCGTGTCCGAAAGGTGCTAGACCGTACTTGAAGCTAGCATACTTCGAGAATGGTCTCGCAGTGCGGTCTTGAAGTCGTGGATTGGAAGTGAAAATCTTTCGAACTGCACTTCGACTGCAGCGCCAAATACGATCAGTAGATATAACCGAGGACATATTAGTATTTCACGTTTATAACACTTGATTTTCATTACATAAATCACATAGCATTTGCAAATGTACTTATACATACATTTCCACACATTGGAAGAACTACAACAAACAACTTGCTGGCTTTCTACATCCGCGATTTCAAACAAATGAACAACAAGTCCGCTTGTCACGTGACCGAGCATGCAACCTTGGCGTTCTCTTCACTGTGGTCTTGATACCTCGTGAACTTGACGCTTTCGAACTGTACTAGGTGACGTCACTTCCGCCAAGACCATACTCCAAGTATGTACTTTGTACCTTTCGGACAGAGCCGGAGACCCTTCGAAGCTTGCCGAGACGAGAACAGAGACCCTTTGAAGCTTGCCGAGACGAGAGCAGAAACATTCTATGTTTGCTGAGACGAGACCAGAAACCCATCGAAGCTTGCCGAAACGAGACGAGACAAGAGAACCATCGAAGCTTGCCGAAACGAGACAAGAGACCCTTCGAGGCTTGCCTTGACGAGACTAGAGACCCTTCGAGGCTTGCCTTGACGAGACTAGAGGCTCTTCGAAGCTTGCCGAGATGAGGCCAGACACCCTTTGAAGCTTGCCTTGACGAGATCAGAGACCCATTATACTTTGCCGAGACGAGACAAGAGACCTTTCGATGCTTGCTGAGACGAGACCAAATGCCTTTTGTGGTTTTTCTTAAGCATATTTCCATTTATCTAAGCGAACCTTATCTAAACAACCTGGCGGGAAAAAAATTATAACTTTGCTTTAGCATAGATACTTTTCTTCGTAGAGGTAAATCCAGAGGTCTTCTTCACGCTGGCATTGTGGTGTTTAAAGTACGTCTCTTCAGTGCATTTGAGTCATTAATGTTCGTGTAATTTATCATCAGTTTCTCAATGTGCATTTGGCCTTTTAGAGAAAATCCCTACAAATATAGTAAAGACAATAAAATGTTTGTCAATATTCGTTTTTCCACTTCATGCACAGAAAAGCTAATCGAGAATAGACCTACAGTTTAAGTGAAGTCCGAACCACTATGCCCGCATAGATCATTGAACCCGGGACAGTTGATTAAAAACCCACAGCTTTTGTCACAACGCTATCGGGTAGACCCTGAGTAAAACAACATGTAAGTGCAGTTGTCTACACTGCTCTGTCGTGAAGCATACCGCGAAGCGTGTTAAACCTACGCTTCTTATTCACCTCCCCCAGTCCTAACCACGCCATTCCTCACAACGCTCCCAATCGAACGCCTGTCTATCTAGATGCCCTCGTAGATTGGCTACCGTTCCGATAGCTTCGTAATTTGTACGCGGAATAGACTAACTTGACGCCATCTCTCTCTATGGCGTGCGTGGGAAGGGGGCACGGCGTACAAACAGAAAAAAAGGGGGGCACACAAGATGTGGTAATTAGCGTGAGGACCGACACGTCAAGTGGCACAGGTTCGCAACGGAAAAGAAAAATTACATATAATGTCACAGCGGAAAATACATGGGTCTGTACACACCGTGAGGGGGAGAGGCGGGGAGAGGGGAGAACAATATGGCTATCGTGTGGCCGCACCGATAGCCATCGGACAAATATTTTTAACCTGTAACCATGGAGAGGGCGCTGGAAGAATGGTGAACAAAAGTGTTCCCTGTATGGGGCTAATCGATCGTTTGTCCGGACTAGCGGATAAAGGTTAATTGTGTTTCCTCAAGTTCATTTTATTGTGTCATGGTGCGGTGTATATACGCACGGGCGGAGATGTGTACGTCAACTCTGACCTTGCATAACACAGCAATTACCGTATGTTTATAGGTTATCACCACCCAGTCACTATCCCATGAAGTTTTAACATGAATAAACCAGATGCTAATATCTTTCTTGGAAGGACTTCACTTTTTCTTGTACCGGAAACAGCAACCAAGGAACCGTGATCGAATATCGAACTGAAAAATGATTTACGAGATTTTTTCCAGCGTGCAAACCTGTGTAGTTCCGAACTTAAAGATACTTGGACCTTATATTCCTCACGTTTCTATTATATAATCTCTAGAGGTACACTCACCGGCAATTAAAATGGAACATCTAGCTTATTAAATACTGGCTTCACTGCAATGTGTTGTGTGTTACCTAACTCTACGGCTATAGCAGAACGTGTTATTGAAAAGTTGGTATTGAAGTTCTCTCCTTGCTGTGGAGTTAAGCAACACACATAACGCACTGGGAGAAGCCAGTATTTCAGGATCTAAGTGTCCATTTTTTGCCGGTGACTGTACATTAAATATGACTGCATCCCCAGATCTAGGGCACAGCCTCTAATAAATGGGCACATGGGAGCCACCCTGGGGGCAAATGCGGCCAGAGCCTCGTGCTGATCACATGATGTGACTAACATCACCTCCACATACGCCCAAGTTGTGAATGTGTGAAGCCCGACCCTCACATAACCCCTATATGTCTCCATGTGCAGAGTGTAGCTTTAATGTTACCACTGCGTTTCGATACATGTATCGAAACGTGTATGATACGTGTATCGTTCTTTGGATGAAATTCAATTACTTTTTCAAGGGTTAGCTCACAGAAAACAGCAGGGTGTTGAAGTCTCATAATTAGTCGCTAAGATAACGAAGGAATGATTAATTTCTTGACTGAAAGATGGAGAAACGTCGCGTAATGTAACAATATCCTTACTAGACCTTCAGTGTGCAGTTCAGTTTCAAAATAATAATAATAATAACCCGTGGCGCAAGAGTCCATTGAGGGGCCGGGCCTACCTACCCACTGCTGGCCTCACTCCCGCCTGATTCTACTCACTCTCTCACCAGAGGTGGGAGATCATCCAGTCAGTTACGGGGTGACGTGTGGTCAGCACGTCGAACCCCCAGTCGTTGTAGGTTTCCATGAACGGGTTACGCTACTCATTCGTAGCTCCCCAATTTCCTGACGATGGTGGGTGACCACCGGTCCCATGCACAGGCCGAAAACTCGAGAGGAAAGTTGTCACGCTTCCCCCAGAAGACTCGAACCCTCGTGCGTTCCGTAGCCGGAGCCCAAAGCATGACGCCAGACCTGCGGGCGACCATGGGAAGTCCAAAACTACAGTGACGGTCGCTTGAAGGTTGATTCCTGATTGAGAAAAGGTGCATGTGGATGGATGGAAGAGCAGAATAGGGGGACGGTTCGATAGGCCTTTTAATTACGAACACTTTTCGTAAGGGCTCACTTTACGACGTGGGCCACCAATGTCGAATGGTAGCCCAAAACCGTTTCCGAGTATATCAGCATTAAGCCATTGAAAAAATTTAAAAATTATGATTTTTCAATGCAAAATTATTGAAAAATGAAGCTTTACGACCTAGAAAATTGTAATTTTATTCATAGTTTTAGCATCGGAAGCATTTTAGTTTCAAGAAGATTCAGGTGCATCAGGGTTTGATCTGTGGAAACACCCTTCCCCCATGGTAGTCACTCCAGTTCCGGAAGTTTATGTCCGCCTTTGATGTGCACTTTCGGTACGATCAAGCCATTAAGTTAAAAATCAATACATAATTGATAAACAACCTAATCGAGATCGACCATTATTCTTCCAATTAGCTACATTAGCCTTCGACAGATAAAAATGTGACCGTTTGTTTAAACCACTTAGGAAGAGGCCAATTTTGGGAAATTAAACCATAGTTTTGTGCACCAAATGAAGGATAAGTATATCGGGAATTTTTTTCCCCCCTGAAGGGAGAAAAGCAACCTCTGTAATTGGTGCTTCGGGGAATTTACGAAGGGCAGCTGGACTGAAATAAACTTCAGGGTCTGGGAGGGGGGGAAGGGGGGGAGACATTTGTGTTTGGAGATATTTGATAGAGCGAAAGGAAGGTGTGAGTGCGGTCGCCGGGATGGGGTGGGAAAAAAATTGGGATAGGATGAAGGAGGGGGATATACCATCAAGATCTTTTCTAGTGATACGAAAGCTTGACACATGCAAGGATGACAGATGGACAATGGTCTCAGTAATTATGAAGCGTGATGCTACCGGAAGGTATAAAAACACCGCCATTTTTTTATATAATTTCTTTTTTTCGGGATGATCCGAGCTCGTGAGAGCTGGAACAATGGTCGCATGTCTTCGCTGTTCCTTCTAGCCCGAAGTGAATGTGGTTCCTTGTGCGTCCACTCTTAGCACAATGAAGATATTAGCGATATTAACCCTCACGCTAGAGTCAGATTATTTTCATAAAGCCCTCCAGATGTACAGCGTGGAGCTGGCTAGTGAGCCTCCTAGTTGTGAAGAGCGCTGGATTCCAAGTTCAAGTATGTATCGTAACGTTATTGCGATATTTGTGAAGGCACACTTTTTGCTCTATGAGGTATTATGCCTGAATCACACGACTTTAGGACTTTCACTGGTTGTGTGGTACTGGCTCAGCTGTTAGTTTTCTCATCATACGATACTTGTTACCGTACTTGTCGGTATACTTGTTCCCACAAGACACTGCGCGGAGATGACGTCAGCAACTTAATGTGAACCACGCTAGGTGATCGATAGGTCGGGACGGTGTTACTCGCTCTGAAGCTGCTGGTGAACAACCAGAGATGTTATGGAAATGATCGAACTCTACCAACTTCTCCCGGTAGGGGAGGTCTTAACGGGCCAATTCCATATACTTAAGGTAATGCAATAAATACGAGCTCAAAATTAGACACTTTTTTTTTTTTAATTTTATGTATTGTGAATTACGATTAATTAGGGGGGGACTGATGGAACATGTTTTCAGAGAGATGGGAGAGGGGATTTTTTTCTCTGCTGTTGGAAACAAGCTTTAAAATGTGAAGTTTTGATTGGAGGTGGCTTTAGGGCGATACGGAAGTGAGAAATTCCGTGTCTTCGCCCAAAAAAAAATCTTTGTTGTAATCAGTGGAGTGCCCTTGAATTTCAAAAGGGTGCAATGCATCTTTTTCCCAGTCAGTTCTAAATTGCTTTCTCTCTCTCCATTTCATGTTCTGTCACTTGAAAGAAAACTGGACCAGAGGGCGAGGGTTACTACGGATTTGTTCAACTTCCAATATAGTTTCCTCACCATAAATCCTACATTTCTGCAATCCTTGATTCATTAAAATCCTTTCCAACATTTTTCTATTAGGAAGGGTCGATTCGACAACCTTACCGCAATTTTCAAGGAATTGTACATCTTCACAAGAGCTCACTCTTTACATTCCGCAATAGCGTCTTCTTTTGTCATTCACACAATAAATCCGTACACAAAGAGATGAAATTGATATCACTGTGGATATTTATAATGTTTTTGAAGAGATTAGACATTTCAATGTGTTTCATCTGGAAACATATCCTACAAAACCAAAGGGCATTTGATGTTACTTAAACAATGTCGAAATGAAATACAATCTGAAATGTATTCGGTACTTACCAGCCAGAATTAAATAATTATTTCGGGAACTAAAAATATATATCTAAATACTTGTAACGTGGTATAAATCATGATTTCGAACATTTTATGTATTACGGTAACCATGGTTATTTTTTAAACAATGCTACAGTTTCTGGTTTTCTTGGAAACGGATATTAAATTAGACACAACGATTTCTCTGGAAATGAAATGCTTAATGTAGTTAAAGTTACATCCAGCGAATATCGTTTCCTGAAGCCAAATCTATCAGTCGGGAAAGATATGAGCTTTTCCCATCAATCGAGTGAATATTGGTAACGTTCAACGAATACGAAGAGGGAATATTTTGAGCAGCGTAATTGAATAGAATATCCAGGCACTTATCTAGAAAATGTTTCGGCGGGGGGGGGCGGGACCAAGTATCTCAGGAATAATAATAATAATAATAATGTTTAAATTAAAATAATTATATTAAATCAAATAAATACTAATTACAATACATAAATTAATATTATATTATTATTACACGAATAGGCAAAAATATTGTATAAGAATAGTGATATAACGGCGCATATTCATTACATAGCTTACCTACTATAGTTAAGATCGGAATAATTTACATAAAAACAAGTGCCCCGGCAATTAAATTAATATCAAATAGATGAATAATTGAATATTTATCGAATAACAAAATTGATGTTACATGTAGTTGGAGAAAAGTAAGTTTCTGATTAATATTTTATGCATATTATTTTGAGTTGTAGTGTACATTAATCTTCTTTGTAATGTCATTCAAAGCCATATGATCCCAATATAATCCTTGCCTTCTATTCTTCTTTGGGATTTCGATCCTGACAGACGTATTGTTTGCCCAGGGCAGCAAGAAGAGAGGAGACAAGATGCAGAGAAACGTTTACGAGCAACGCCGAGGAGGCGGACCGCCATTCGTCCGACCACGGAATTCAAGGAAGCCATTGACCAAAGAACAAAGAGAAGCCCATGAACTCTGGAAGCAGGAAAGGAAGAAAGTGAGAGACCGAGAGAGGGAGGAGGCGAGGAAGAGAGAAGAAGAAGAGCGAGAACAGGCACAATCAACACCACAACCTGGCCAATCAACCAGAGGGAATGAAGACTTCTTCATGCCAAAGTCCAAGGAAGAACAATCAAAACCTGACACTCCACGCGAGATGCAAACCAAGAAAAGGGAGTTTCCCTGCGATTCTTTCGAAGTAGAAGAAGACATGGACGAGCCATTCATACATCCTAAGAAGCCAGTACGAGCTAGATCACCACCGATAGTCAAGCCAATCGACACAACAAACACGTATCAAACATTCTCAGATCACGATGAAGAGACAATCGAGCGACTGACAGCCAAGTTACCAGCAGTCTACATCTACAACGCAGATAGAAGCCATCAATTTGTCACTTCGGTGACAAAGGTAATAGATGACAAACAAGCCACGATCCGAATTCTACATGATGGAATGAAGATACAAGCCAACACCAGATCAGCATACAACAAGCTCATTAACCACTGCAAAGAGCACTCGCTCAGCTACGCCACCGATAAACCACGCCGAGAGAGGCCTGTTAAAGTAGTACTCCGACATCTGCCAATCGACCTACCAACAAAAGAAATACAGACAGAGCTAGCAGCGCAGCACTACCAAGTAGAACAAGTTCAACAGATGAAGAAAAGAGATCCGAAAACCTTCATCAAAACACCGATGCCACTGTACCTAGTTACACTGAAGAAAGGCGAGACAACAAGAAATATCTACAGCCAAGATCACCTCCTGAACTATGAGATGAAAGTGGAACCATACCGCTCTCCAAGTATACTGCAATGCCACAGATGCCAGAGGATAGGGCATTCCCAGAGCCAATGCAAGGCTCAACCAAGATGTGTGAAATGTGCAAACACTCATTTCACAGCAGAATGCCAAAAGAAAGACCGAAAACTCCCTGCAAGATGCTGCAACTGTGGAGGAAACCATCCGGCCAACTACAGGGGCTGTAAAATGTTCCAATCAATACATCAGATGAAACCAAAACCCAAGCCAGATGATGGGAAGGAACAACAGAAACAACTACCATTCAGATTACCACAAGAGAAGCCACCTGCGCAGACTACACCACCGACTACCATGAATTATAGCCAGACACTTCAGACTCCAACTGAAGAGCAAATAGAGGCAAATGACAGCATCAAATGGTTACTGGAAAAACTACAAGAAACGAAAATAAGAACGCTCATCAAAACGGCGAAAGACAAGATAGAAAACTCAAAGATCGAGAAAGAAAGAACACTCATAGTGCTACAGGCACTAGTCGACATCGTCACAGAAATGGTCTAAACAGACAACCAAAACAACTCAGATATAACACGAAATGTCATAGCAAAACGGCCCTTTTAGGACCAACAATTAATGATAGGCCCTTCTGAGGACCAAAATCCTGACGGCCCTTCTAAGGACCAAAATTCTGTCGGCCCTTCTAAGGACCACAACACTCAGTTCGTAATTGAACTGCCATCACAGACCGAACCTCGAGCGACAGTTGCAGAGGTAATAGACACCAAATCATCGCACTACGCCACTACCACAACTCTAAAACAGATGGGAGTCAAGGAAACGATGCTTCTACAGAAAAACTTCAAGAAAATTCAACTGTCAACTGCCTTCTAAAAAGTTCAGAGGAAATTATACAACAAAGGTTAAACTAATATATTTTTCATTATTTAATTTTAGTACGTGATAAGTCTTTCGGAGGGGGAGGGGTTCCGGACTCCCTGGACCTTCCCTAAATACGTCCTTGAAATATAATATATCCGAAAATTAGTAGAAATAGTTTGTTACATAAATTAGTAGTGTTAATATTTCCAAGGAACGTGTTAAAAATTATTAACGTTATTGAGAAATTTGTGAAAGCACACTTTGTGCTCGTGTGAGGTATTAGACAAATGTGAACGTGTTATGCGAAAACTGTGAGTCTCAAGTTTTATCGTAAGAGGACAATTGCACTAGGTGCTACAATCTTATTATTTATTTATTTATTTGTTAATAATGCATGGATTAGTATTTCGTTACAGTGAAATTATTTTCGTAACATATTCGGCTTTATTTGTAGTTTGGGACTGAATTACAATTGTCGCTTCGGTTGCCTAGCATGTTCAGGGCACAGAAGTTCGCCACTGTAGGTCCTGACGTGGGCACATGTGTTTCTGTGTGTCTCGTCACTAATTTTATCCTCATCGTCACGATGAAGAGATAGTAAATTTACGTGAAAAATGTGCTGGTACGGTGTATACGTTGCGTGTCATGTGCTGTGTGTCACATTTATATTAACCTTATTTCTCATAAAATTTATTAGAAACTGGCTGTATGATAGTGTAGAAAATCATTTGCGATGTGACTTCGACGGATGATGGAAATACGAAAAAATAATCAATAATCTGGCCTATAAGAAATAACCTTTAGTAAAGGAAACCTTCAGTTACATTATGCTTGTAAATTTGTTTGTACTTTAATGACTTTCATAACCGATGTTGGCTAATTTATTGGTTGCATTAGGTTATTTCAGTCGTTTTCAATTGTTGGAGAATTGCTAGAGATGGGTCCTGGATTAACATAATGTAAAATTGGTCACCTTGAGAAGTAAATAATAATAATAATAATAATAAATAATAATATGCTATTTCCGGGTTCCGGACTCTATTCCTGGTGGGAGGCCCCGTAATTTCGGTGTATACTAGCATCGTGAGGACAATTGGAGAGTTTTTGAAAATAAGTAGAGGATTGCAGTGTCTCCAAAGACAGAAAACAGCGGCGATGGGACTCGATTCGCTGATCTCACATCACTAAATGGGAAGCCGCTTGGCAAGGCCTGACCCTCAGAGGGTTGTTGTGATTGATTGATTTACTTTTTTTTCCTTCTCTTTTTGTGCCACTTTCGGCTAATTTGCGAAGATGGGAATGAGTGATGATATGATAAAATTCATGAATGGACACTCACAAACATCCATGCCCAGACCAGGATTCGAACCCGGGACTCTTGGCGTTGTAGCGCGATGCACGCCACGGTGGCCGGCGTGGAGGGATACATGCGTATATACATACATACATATATACTGTATATGTATGTATGTATGTATGTAGCGATAGAATTGTTAATAGCATATGATGATTGGATTATCATTTGTAACTTTGAAAGGTTAAACAAAAAGTTTGTATTATATTATGAATATTCCATAATCAGAAGAGATAAGTTTGTCCCTGGTTGGAGTGAAAATTGAATTTGATTTGAATTTATGAACGGATGATGTGATTTATTTTACTTCTCGTTTCTGCCACTTTTGGTTAATTGCAAAGATGAAGATGAATGGTGATAAGATTACAAAGATGAAAGGACATCCACAAACACACATGGACAACACATAACACGTGGGGCCAGACGCCAGAGCTCCGCTAGTCTGCCGAAAACAGTCCAGGGTGTATTACTTGGAAGTGAGGTTGACCTTTGGATGTCTTGTCTGTACACCGAATTTGATTTGACAGAGATTTTCTAGTTTCATGGGTGGAAAAGAAATGATTGACTCTCGGCACCTTCCATGAATATAAGTTACATCACACTTTGTACATGCTTTACTTAAGCTAAAATTGTGGAGCAGCATGCATAACTAAATTCTCTGCTTACCTGTATGAGGCATGTTTGGTTTCTGCTGCAAGTGTTCCCTCCTTCGCAAGGTGCAGAAGAGACACGCTGATAAGAGAGGCTAGGCCTTGCACAGACGATCGGAACGCCACCTGTAAGATAACCAGCAAAACTCACTATCAAAACACGAAACAGTCCGGGGGAAGACTGACGTGAGCTCTCTCTCACTCACACACACACGCACAACCAAACCGCACACCGAGTCAGACGGGAGTGTGTCGAGGCAAGTTTGGTAAATCGTTCCCAAAGCCCCCCCAGCACCCATCATTTTATCCCCCACCTCTCTTTCCCTCGACAAAATCCAAGAAGCCGAGGAACATCCCGAAAAAGCCAAGCATCTCGTTCGGCCACCTTTTTAACGTGACTCGGGGCAGGTCGGAGAAAATGTCCGCGGGCTCGATTTGCATTACAAAGAAGGTTTCTCAAAAGTGCCGTGGTGTAATGGCGAAGGAGCACGCAATGACGATATGATGACGGGGATATGATATCTGAAAAGCGATCATTATCCTCGCTCCGTTTTCCACCACCCCTTAGTGATACCGGCGCCCCCTGCATTACCAAGACCACGAAAACTCCCGAGTCACAATTTCTCTTATTAATGTCATTATAAACGGCTTCCGTAGGCTTGGGTCGAGGGCACTGTTTCCTGGTTTGTCATTACGGGAAATTCCTCAATTGCTAGCAGAAACCTACCTCCCCTCTTAAACTGCAAAAGCTTTTCCAGGCAACGTTAGCTACGGCTGAACGAAATGTTTCCTATCCTCTGGCAATGGACAAATTGACTCTATAATTTTTGTTCTAGAGAACGTTAAAGGTTAAAGTAATGTAGAAATGAAACTTGCTACCAGTCCAGTATCTCAAACGGTGTTTTGGAGTTCCCGCACTGGTGGCTCAGAATATTATTTTGCTTTGCATTGACTTTACCCGTAGGCACTTCCATTCCTGTGGGAGATATCTTGGTTCGATTCTCGAAAATCATGCCTCAACGCAAGACAAATCATTCTCTTTCATTTGGAGGCAACCTCCGTGGCGAAGTGGTTATCACACCGCGCTATGACGCCAGGGGTTCCGGGTTCGAATCACGGCATGGATGTTCTTTGTGTGTGACCCTTCATGAATTTCACCATAATATCCTTATCTTCGCTATTAGTCAAAACTGGCGAAGTCAAATATAATCAACCTATCAATCCTATGTTTGGACTGTGTTACAACACTTTTCTTCACTTAATAGTAGGGATGGACGATATATATATCGTCAAGGAAATATCGTCATAGACGATACGATACGATATTTTTTCCGTATCGTGATATCGGCGATATATTTTCTCCACGATATATATCGCCAACACGGTATATATCACCAAATATCGTGACGATATATCGCCGACACGATATATATCGCCAAAATATGGTGACGACATATCGTCTAGTTGATATCACCTGGACGATATTTTTTCAATATCACGATATATCGTCTAGCCGATATATCGCCCGACACTAGTCGTTAGATGTCTCATTTCTGGTTTCATGCCCTGTAAAAGTTATATTATATATCATATTCGTGTAATGAATAATAAAATGTGTACTGCCGCTGTTGTGTGTAAGAATATAAAAGTTGGAATATTCACGTGTCCTGTAGCATGTATAATAAATAACTACATAGTTATGTTAAAGGAACCGAACAGATACAAAAATGCCATACAGGATGAGAATTCAGCATTCCTGTATGGGGTCTAAAGCTCGAAGATGACATTCGCATGCATCATACAAGTACACCCACACACACACACATACATCACAGTATCTTTCGTTTCCTCTCTCTCTCTCTCTCTCTCTCGCTCTCTTTATTTCTTTCTCTTTCTACCCCTCCATTTCTTGCTCTCTCTCACACTCTCTTTCTTTTATCCATGTTTCTTTCTCTCTCTTACTCTCTCTCTTTTTCTTTCTCTCACTCTCTATCTCTCACTCCCTCTCTCTCTTTTTCTTTCTCTCTCCCTCTATCTCTCACTCTCTCTCTCTCTCACACACACAATATATTTGTGTGAAATAGGGACAGACAGAGCGAGAGAGGGAAAGAGAGAGAGAAAAGGAGAGAGAGCATAAGTTCATTCAAGGAAACAGAATATTACATTGATGAAATGCATTATGATAGAACAATAAATGAAACTAACTTAACCAAATACTACACTATTTGTCTTGACTGTTAACGTGAAAATAAATATACAACACCCAATAAGAATATAAATACTACATAGTCTAATATTCTTGAAAACGGTTAATTATTACATTTATATACTATTATACGAGGGCGGGCTGAAAAGTAATGCCTGCTATTTTTTTTCTGACTGTGTAAAGACATTTTGGATTTTGAGCAACCATGCATTGTACTCTTCAGACTTTCCCCCTTCTCCATTCCAAGTTTCAAACTTCTATCACCAGGGGTTGCTGAACTAGAGCGAGGAAAATGGCAGCATGTAACCATACTATGTCGGCGCACCTGAAACTGCGTGTGGTGACAGAGTGTCTAACTGCAGAAAATGAATGTGTAACGTCAGTACTGTATGATATTTGGCAGTTAATGCTCATAATGAAAACCTCTGCTGAGGAACTGTCAATTCTCAAGAAGTGCTTTGTCACACACGTTGAGAGTTCCCCGGCAGGTGTTTTCATTGTGAGCATGAACAGCCCAATATCACACAGTACTGACGTTACACATTCATTTTCTGCAGTTAGAAACTCGGTCACCACACGCAGTTTCAGGTGCACCGACATAGTATGGTTACGTGCTGTCATTTTCCTCGCTCTAGTTCAGCAACCCCTGGTGATAGAAGTTTGAAACTTGGAATGGAGAAGGGGGAAAGTCTGAAGAGTACAATGCATGGTTGCTCAAAATCCAAAATGTCTTTACACAGTCAGAAAAAAATAGCAGGCATTACTTTTCAGCCCGCCCTCGTATATTAAATATTTTTAAATTTAGTAAAACTTTCCGATTAACACGAAAATTACAATAAAGTCCAATAGATGGGGTATCACGACGCCTTTATGTTTCTTACTTATCAAACACAAGTACCGCACTTCATCACATTGTATCAGGAGCATGCATATTCCGTACAACATGTATTTCCATTCTTGTTGTGGTTGAAGCTTGAGAAAACCATTATCAACGAAACGAGTGCAAAGTTCCTTATCTTTTACACTGTTTAACTCTCCCGTAAGCTTATATTTTCTGCATTTCCGGTGTTTTCTTTCTTTAGTACCTTCTTGCAATCTCGCTTGGACTACATTATTTTTTCCTGTAATTTCTATCTATTACATCTTTCATTTTCACTTAGTCTCCCCCTTTGTTCCTTATTCCCTCTTTTATTGATATTTTATTTTCTCTTTCAACACTTTGCACCTTAAAAAAACATGTAGGATCCAAGAGAAAACTTAAGAAAATAGCCATGGACAATTTACCGAGCAATACTTGTGCATCCAACTGTAACCTAATGGGTAAGCCCAGCTTCAGTTTATTTTCGTGTCGTTTCTTTGCTATCTTCGAAAGAAAGCGAAGAGGGATTTGTCCACTTTAACTCTTCACTCTACCGCGCGCCCACCATTGGTGCACGGCGTTCCTAATAATCCCGTCCCTTCTGTCGAGAAGAAGTTCTAAATCGGCTGCGTATCGGACACAGCCGCCTCACTCATGGTCACTTGCTGCAAGGGCTGGACCCTCCATTGTGTCATGTAATTTTTAGTGTTCGGCATATTCTTTCCAAATGTGCCGATTTTACTTTTCTGTCAGATTTTTGATCTTCCCTGTTGGGAGATGACGACAGTGTTTTATTTTAACAAATGTTTTTATCTCTTTAAGAGGGAGAGGGACAATTTCCCCTAGGTCCTTCTCTCTTCGGCAGCTGCCGACCACTGTTGCCAGCTTCGCTCTTTTGGAGCCAGATCTGGTTCTTTCGTGCACTCGTTTGGCTGTGAACTATGGCAGCCGCCCCCTGTCCCACTATGATGCCATCACTGGCTCTGGCTTACATAGACAACTTCTGTATGTGACGTGATATTGTTATGTTGGCTGCGTCGCCCCATCCCAGCTACTTTTTCTTTATAGCACCTTGGCTGACGAGAAGAGGACGTAATATTGTTATCCTTGAATACTTTATTTCGATTTCATACGACCATCGCTTGATTATTGAGATTGGTGATGCCTCTGGATCTAGACGGTGAAAACTAAGAGTAAATTGCCATCACTTTAAAGCTAACGGTAATAACAGCGCCCCCTCACCCACACCCCCACTCATTTGACACCTAAAATTGTCTCAGCAGGCACTTTATCCAGTTTCGTAAATCTAGCTCCTTGAAAGTTTTTACTCAGTTTACGGTGAAATTTAGCTCTTTTATGTGCATCAGGTTTGGCAACTCTGCCAGGAGGCAAGGAGAAATACATTGCTCTTATGGAAGTATTATTTTATTGTTCTCTTGGGAATATCAAACTTCCGATGGCATAGAAAAATATATCAACGGAAAAAGGACAAACTGAAGAAGTAATTGACAGGCGGAAGTGTCGAAACTTCCATTTCATTAGCCGTAACTTTAAGTTGAAGTTGATTCCCCATAAGGAATGCATGGGTTTCTGAAAATTCTTAATCATCATATTTTTCAAACGTCGTTTCTAGCTTAATAATCAACTTTAAAAACATTTTTACTTGCAACATGTGGAGAAATTCATACTCTATTGAACGTCAGCTTTTTTCCTCAGTAGCATTGCCCATTCGGAAGGTATTGAAATAAATGGATAACTGGTCTCTTCCACTGTCTACGAGGAAGATTTTCTTTGTTTTTACTACTTCTTAATATATTATATTTGTCTCGTGCAGGTGCCTTTAAAGCCTTGCACTTTTAACCTGTCACAAGGGGCTTTTTACACAAATATGCATTTTAGAGAAAGAGTAAAGTAAAGTGCTCCTCTGTGCCTTGCACCACGCCACGAAGGCGCATATAGTTAGGGCTCCATACTTTCTTGATCACGGCCGAAGGTGGGGATGATGTGATCAGCACCACGCACTTGGCCGCCTTTAAACCCCAGAGTTTCCTCCAGGTACCGACTTGGATGGGCACCGGAGCCGCTTGAACAGGTGGAAAAAATCCCAGTTCTTCCTCGCCGGGGATCGAACCCGGATCTCTCGCTTGCTAGTGAGGGATATTTCCCCGTATGTATTGAAGGGTGCAAAATGACCATGTGTGCCGAAGCATCCAAGAATTTTACCTCATTCAATCCTTCATGGGTAATTTGCCATGTTTTTCAAGAAGACAGTGGGCAGGCCATGTGGCACGAATGGGAGAGGAAAGAGGAGTTTACAGAATGCTTGCTGGGAGGCCTGATGGTAAGAGACCAGTAGGAAGGCCAAGACGAAGATGGAAAGATAACGTTGAGATTGACCTAAAAGAAATCGGTAGAGATGGAAAAGAGTGGATAGATCTTGGAAGGCCTGTGTTGCTGCATCATGAACCCAGTAGCGTACGCAGGATTTCATCGGGTGGGGGGGGTATTTCTAAAGCTTTATCCAAACTCACATTACCATTGTTTTATTATACCTTAATTAAATAATAATAAGTATAATTAATTAATAATACTTAAAATTTATTAATTAGTTGAATTACTACTAATAATATTACTAATACCACTAGTACTATTAAGTAGTAGAGATCTACATAAATATAGTATTTATGAAAGGAATAGAACGAAATTACTTTCTAGTTATTCGATTTTGACAAATTCTGGGAGCATTTTTTTGTTTCTTTGTTACGAAATAATTGTCTGGTCAACGAGGTGAGACATTTTAAGTGTGAAGAAAATCCATAAAAACAAGAAAATAAATTGAAAGAATCAAAGTACCGGTATGGAACTCATCCAAGGAGCTGCGGTGGTCTGGGCGGTATGGCGTCTGACAACCACGCGGGAGATCAGGGTTCGATTCCCGGAATTGATTGGAACTTCTCAGCTCTTGTCCCTGCATAAATGTCCCCGATAATTCGCATCTGGATTGTCTCGCTGTTCTAACCAAAAAAAACATTTTACAATAGTAATTTTATTGTCGTTTGAAATCAGAAATTTGAACGTGCCAGTGTAAACAATGGGAAGGCGGACTGGTGACTGTGTATTCTTGTCCGCCTAGCTTTTGTCTATCCATTACGCACTTACAATGAACCAAGAACTTTCTTTAGTTAATGCTCATTGTTCACACACAAAAGAAAATACATGTTCATTGAACATTGGTGCAGCTGAGATACAAAACAACTTTTTTTCTCTTATAAATCATAGGTGCACTCATATTTTTCTTTTGAAGAATTCGTGTTTATTTTCAAGGCATTCACTCTGCGTGTGTTTCGAATGTGTGCTTTTCTCCATGCTGCATTAAAATTATTATTTTTAGTAGTAGTAGTAGCATTGTCGCAGATCTTTCACTGTGATAAATTCGCCATTTTTAATTTTCTTCACAGCATTTTTCATAACATCTCAAAAGCTCAAGGGGGGTTTAAACTCCGTAACCCCTCACTTGCGTACGCCACTGCATAAACCTACGGGTTTAAGAAGGCTAAAGAGTTAGTTAGTATGGGCAATTTGCCATGCAATACTTGTACATCCCACTGTACAAGTAAGCCTAGGTTCACGTTGTTGGTCGGGGTCCCGGGTTCGATACCCGGCGGGTGGTTCGGATCCCACTTTAAACTGTAGGTCCGGTCCCAATTGGCCTTATTGTGCATAAAGTGGACTTAAAACACCAAGTCAACTCAACTATGTTTTCGTGTCGTTGCTTTGCTGCCTGCGAAAGAAACTAAATCGGGAATTTACCCACTCAAATTCCGCTTTTGGTTACGCTACAGCGCGGGTATCGCATTTGCATACCCCTCTCCCACTTTCATCCCGAGCAGGCTCTTCAACTTAACACGCCATCTACATATATTCACACCTGGAATATATGCGCAACAGATTGCAACGTGTGTCTCCCCGCTTTGCCTCTTTGTTACCCCATTACACCCCGCGTTGCATCAATTTTCAGGGTGGCCTTTGTGTCAGGGAGAGCGCGAGATCCTGTTTTCTAAACCGTTCGCCAGATGGGACCTCCGTCGATTAGCGTACGGTAACGTACGCCGGTAAAAGGGGGTGCGTGTGTGTGTACGTCACGGTATCATTTCCGGAATATGTAAATTTCAGTGGCGTGCTCGTGGCCAACCACAATGGGTGGCCGATTAGGAGATTAATTTCTAGAATCGGCCATAATTTTATTCTTCCTTTTCTTCTTCGTGCCTTCATAATGCTTTCTTTCCTTTACATCGCCTCATTTTCATGACTGTCACTACTCAAACTAGAGTGAGGTATTCCAGCCAGTACTATATCTAGATATTTGATTGATTTGTTTCATTTACTTTGCCTAATCGCGAAGATCAGGGTGAGTGATGATATGATGAAATTGATGAAGGGTCACTCATGCCCAACCGAGAATTCGAACCCAGGACATCTGGTGTTGTAGCACGCTGTGATAACCACTCTGCCACGGAGGTCGGCGAATAGACAAAACTGATAAGGGATGACGTACAGTATGCGCCAAAATATACAGTACTGAAATGAAAAGATGAACAAAAGTATAAAACATGTTACAATATAGTGACTGGTCTATATGCAACCAAAAAAACAATCGTGCATTTTGGGTTGCATAAGTGTCAGGAAACCTAAGGTTAGGTTAGGTTAGGGCATGTGGAGTGGACGATTGTCATTTGGGTTGCATATAGACCAGTCACCTTTTTCAAACTCGGTCCACCTTCACGACCGCTTCCGTATGAGCGGAAATAATGCTCAACTATGAATACTTTTTCCTCCGTCGAGAGACCCATTTCCAACAACAACTGCACAACACAACTTCCTTTTCACTACTGCGAACACGTGCAGCTGGAGCTATGACCCGTCGACAAACGCAATCACGTGTTCGAGATGCGCGAGTTTCAGTACTGTATATTTTGGCGCATGCCGTATTATTACTGGTCTTTGGCTTTTCCATTTGGCAATATCAATCCAACTTTTTCCATTCTTACCAATTCCCTTGAGATCCATCTCAATGTTATCCATCCATCGTCGTCTTCACCTTCCTACAGGAGTCTTACCATCAGGTTTCCCTGCAAGAATCCTGTAAACTCTTCTTTCCTCTCCCATTCGTGCCACATGACCTGCCCAGTGCCCACCTAAGTCGTCTTGATTAAAAATTCTCATTATATCTGGGTCCTCCTCCGTGGCTGTGCGGTCTAAGGCGCAGTGCTTTGGGCTCCGACTGCGGGATGGCATGGGTTCGAGTCCGCCTGGGTTCAGTCTCTGGGTTCTCGGTCTGTGAGGACCGGTGAGGAAATTGGGGAGGTACGAGTGGGTAGCGTAACCCGGTTGACGGATATCTCCTGTAACATCTGAGGGTTCGACGTGCTGACCCCACGTCACCTCATTACTGGTTGAAGATCTCCACACCTCTGGGTAGAATTGTGGAAGGGAGACTGGCAGTAGGGCTGTAGAGCCACGGGCTATTATTAATAATATCTTGACATGAATACAAATTATGTAACCTTTCCAATATGTGACAAATAATTTTGTATTGAACGAGGAAAATACATAGACTAATATATTATTATATCAAAGATTGCATTTATTGTTACATTAAATTGTTTTAAGTAGTATAAATTGCAATAAAATACCGGGTGTCCCAGAAGTCTTTCCCTGATTACAAACTTTATTCATATCCGCTATATGCAATGTAGAGATGTGAAAGTGGTGCCAAAATGTTGGAAAACTAACCAAGTTTATTTGTTGCAGGTTTCAGTATTGTGGCTGTAGTGTAGCAGTGTCAGTGCCAAGGAATCCGGAATTAATGCTCTTGACATCGGTTGGCATATTTCCATACAATGTTTCTTGGACTTGACAGGATTTGGGAATGAAGATAAATTCCATTTTTTAAGTACCAACTTATTGATGGCAGATATTCTAGACGAAAGAATTCTTTACATTTGAAAGTTCCTCTGCACTGTGTAACGCCACGGCTACTTATTTGACGTGCCTGACGACGTTCTGGTTCTACATTACAATGGTAATGTCAAACCCACAAAAACAATTAAACAAATAAACAAAAGGCAATCATTAATAACCTATTTACCTTTTGTCCCAGGGTAAGTGCCATCAGTCGGAGCCCAAGAGATTACATAGGGTAGAACAAATCACACCACAGGGTTAGTTCTATATATAATGTAATTTCTATAAAAGAGCACATGCATAAACATTTGCATCATTGCCCCTTTCATTCATACATTCACTCACGCATTCATATCTCGGCAATCCAATAGACATGAGTAATTAGTACAAAAATAGTTCGGCGGCATGTTTAAAGTTAGCTACATTGATTTAAACTGTTCTTAATTTGACATTTACTTTTTCTTTTCCGGGAAAACCATGTTCCGGTAGGAGCTTAACCTGTACAACAAAACACTACTCCTTTTTTGTTGTTGTAATTGAATGTTAATCTTTATATTGTTACGTTTGAGGTTAACTAGGATCACTGTTATATAATTATATTGACAATTTATAGCGTCGTACAATCTAAATGTTAAATACTTTGGATAAATGAATACTTGGAAGCTGTACGGTTTTACATGTTAAAATTATAGTTCATACAATTTAATCACCGTAATAAGCAATGTCACTTCGTGATTTTTTATGTAATTAAGCGAGTACATTGGATGTCACGACGGGGCGAACGAAGCTTATCCATTTTCACGTCCATTCCGGCTTAACTTTGTCGGCTCTGACCGAAGTCCCCGTGGTGGAGACGTGGATGCTTGGCGGCGTGGTCAATAGCTGGCTTCCGGGCGATAAGATTGGATTTCTGCATCTTCAAGGGTGGCAACTGGGTCGGACGCCCCACTTAGCGGGGCCTTTCGCTGTCTCTACTCCATCTTGATAGTAAACAACCACGTGCGAAATAAACACAACACGGAACAGTGCGACACACAAAGCGGATACTTTACGCGGGTGGTTCGCGAGAGATTGTGCACGATAACACGTCGAAGAAAATCTGAGTAAAACTGTGTCTTCCGCTTCTCTGCGCGTCTATTTATTTGCTATTCAAAAGGTTCGTTACGGTACCCTCTCTTGCCAAGCGTTGGTAAATCGTCCTCAAGTCGTAGCCTCTTGTCCTGCTATCTTCGCCCGTGTATTTGGAGTTCTTTGATCCTTCTCCAAAAGCACCTCGAAGAGAGGTTACCCAAAGACCGGGCCCATTGTAACCTGCACGTTCGTTCCGAAGAGAGCGCCAGGGAGTCTGTAGTTATTGTTGTCCAGTCTCGTTGTTTAATCTTTAATATCTGGCTTAATTCATCTCCTATCAAATTCTGCTTTTGGGATTTTGTCGATTATAACCTGCTGCTGCGCTGTCTTAAATTTCAGTTGAATCTGATCATTGGTACTAAAGTTGTATCTTATGTTTTTTAACCCGAGGTTCGGCCTCTCCTCTCGGGAAACAGGCTAGTCCTCCGCGCTCCGCCGTCCAACTCTCGGTGTACACCAACCATCCAATACATGTTATTGCTTATTACGGCGATTAATTGATTTACCTGATAATTAGCAAGATTTTATCGTTATAACTGTTATTGGTGACCGGGTCTCGTGATACCAGAGGATATGCTGAGCTTTTTCCTGATTTGTGAACATTTCCTGTTTTCTGGGCACTGACACTGCTACACTACAGCCACGTTACTCAAACCTGCAACAAAAAAACTTGGCTAGTTTTCCAACATTTTGGCACCACTTTTACATCTCTACCTTGCATATAGCGGATATGAATAAAGTTTGTAGACTTCTGGGACACCCAGTATAATAAGACACATTATTTTCCATTAATATTTCATCTTCTGTTCTTCCTTTTCAGTTTTCCTGCGTCTTTTCCAGTGTGTTTGGAGCGGCTGCTTATTTAATGTCAAGGCATGTCAATAAATTAGAGATTACTGGAGATGGTTATATGAAGTCGGCTATTACGTATTTATAATTTGTTTATTTTTTGTATTTGTATTATATTTTTCTTACATTCGTGTTTTTGCTTTTATTGTGAAAGTAATGCTATTGGTGTATATCTGTTACTTATCTGTTAAAAGGAAATGTGCCAACGTGGGGGAGTGACTAGCATATCGGTTAGTGTAAGGTCAGTGCCCTATGGATTTGGCATTTAGTATAATGGGTATGTAGATCTAGCACTGTGAGAAGGAAGATGGCTTCTATGCATGCTAAGTCTTCCAAATTTTAGGAAAAGTCACTGAATAAAGGTGACGACGATGTGATGAAGAACGCCGCACATTGTGGCAACGCAGGGGCAGCCTTACAGGGCAGTCAGCTGATTGCATCACCTACGTTCCTTATGTTCTCCTTAGGGTTGAAAAATGTACGACGGCGCCAGAGTTTTTTTTTCCCCCTTTTCCTATCTTGGTAGAGCTGTACGTCTTGGATTCCAAGCTTGTTTTTTCCTCTCACACAGAAAGAAATATTTGCTTGGTATTACCGGATAATAACTGTTTTTTGGAATGTCTAAACAAACCATTTTGAAAGTAATTCTGTCTAAATTGGGTTCATTTGTTTAGTTTGCCAAATTTAGCAAAACCTACCATACGCTGTTTATGAGATTGCAACAAGTACGTTTTTTCTCATGACTAAAATATGACACTTTCTGCGGGTCTGGAAAAATCTCGGTTTGATTTTCGTGCATATGTGTGGTTACAGTAACCTCCCCTTCAGTCCTTGCTTATTTTTTTCTTCCATGAATCGTTATTGCATGCTGTTAATGGCCTTTTGTTATTTTTGAACCCCATTCGGGAAACCGAAAAGCCGTCGATCGTACGCGATACATATCCAAGCAGAATCCGAGGACAGGTCGGCCATCCCTATAATTCATCCTAATTGCCAAGTGCCCGCGAAAGAAATGTCGTAATTCCAAATGAACATTAATGTCTCGACCGTTGCACAGCGGAGCGTAAAAGTTGACAGGTAGATTTGCTGCATGGCTCTGACGTGACTATTTTTTCCCCACGAACTTTTTCTGATAGCGTTCGTGGCATGTCTTTTAACACTTAAACTTCTCCCGACGTTTCTATCAAACCACGATCTCTTCTCCTCTTCTGCATCGGCCTAAAATAAAGGTAGTTTCTTTTTTACACTTACACTTCTAGCATTATACGTAAGTGTCATGCGCGTGACGGTCAAATGGCGGTTTTGATTTGTATCTACTATTCGAGCTGGAAGAGTGCGATATTGTCCACAGATAAACAAGGATTTACGTTGCAGTTTCAATAAAAGTGTCCTGGGTTCAATTTCCGATAGCAATGCAGTTCAATAGTTCGTATCGCATTCTAAACTGTAGGCCTGCCGACCTTCGTGGCGGAGTGGTTATCGCAGCGTGACGGCGCCGGGGGTCCCGGGTTCGAATCCCGGCCTGGGCATAGGTGTTCCTTGTGAGTGTCCCTTCATCAATTTCATCATATCATCACTCATCCTTATCTTCAGTGGCAGAAAAGTGAAGTAAAATAAACCAAATCAATCAATCAATAAACTGCAGGTCCAGCCCCGATAAGTCGATCTGAGTTGTAATTGGTTAGCAGTCTCGACTTTTGTATGAGCCTCAGATTCCATTCCCAGCGTAGGGCCTGCAAAGATTTCGATGTTGGCTCAGAATCGGGAGGACAATTGAAAAGTTACTTGAAAAGAAGAAGCAGCGGAATCCGACGAAAAGCCGCTTGGTAGCCACTGTCCCTCAGTGGCTGTTGTACCTTAAATAGTTTTCTTTAAAAAAAGAACTTTACCAACAATTTATGCAGACTGACACCAGGCCTATACTTGAACTAGTCAGTGCTCTCACCCTGCAATTAAGTGGCAGCCGACCTCTGTGGAGTGGTTATCACAGCATGCTACGACGCCAGAGATCCCTGGCGTTGCCACGGGATATTTTTGGAGAGAAAAGGCAAAACTCCCTAGGAATGGATATTAGCGATTCAGTTACAATCTCAATTTGCAGATGATATAAAAGAATTTGGTGAAAAGAAATGGCAAGTTGGGCCGATAATTGATGGAGAGTCACTTTCTAACAGTGCTGAATTTACCGTTCGAATTCCTCTTCTTCGCGATTAGCCAAAAGGAACAGAAAAGCGAAGCAAAATGAACCAAATCAATGAAAGGAACAAATTGTTATGTACTCGCTCTCGCTGTGAACAGACTTCAATGTAACTCGTAGTCTCACCACTGTTATAATTGAAGTCTATCGTATTGGAAGGATGAAGTATAGTTCTTTATGAATTTATGAATTAGTGTTTTAAGCCCACTTTATGCACAGTAAGGCTAATCGGGACTGGACCTATGGTTTAAAGTGCCTCCACCGGGTAACAAACCTGGGACCCCTTGATTCCAAGGCAGCGACGCTACCACTGCGCCATCGGGGAGGCCGTAGAGTATAGTTAGTGGAAACAATATGTGTCAATGAATAATAAGTACCCATACGTCAGGTCATGAAAATAGTAAGCAATAACTAGTATTTAAAACATTTTCAATAACTGGATGCTTTTGGTTGTCGATTTTTTTGGTACGATTTACTTCCTTCCGTTCCTACAAAAAAGTGATAATGCAGAGATCTTAATATTTCCCACCATTTTCATAGCGTTTACCCATTTATTTATTGTTGTTAAAAATGAAGGACAATTGCCTTACTCAGCAGACAATGAAGAAATAAGCGATAAGAAATTATATAAATTAAAAAGAGAGGAACAGAAATTTATCTGTGTTTGTTCTAAGTCCACGTTATGCTCAGATAAGCGGAAGGGTACAGGATTTGCAGTTTAAAGTGGGATCGAACCGGGACCCATCGGCTGTGTTGTCGCCAAAACGTCGTTAATATGCACTGGTGTTTTGTGTTGGAATGTTCCTAAAACAGGAGTGCCTCCTCGATGGCGTAGTGCTTACACTGTTGCCTCTCGATCAAAGGTTCCCGGGTTTGATACACGTTGCACAGTTGTTAGAATCCCAGTTAGCTATGCCGGCCTCCGTGGCGGAGTGGTCAGTGCAGCGCGCTATGACGCCAGGGGTTCCGGGTTCGAATCCAGGCCTGGGTGTTTGTGAGTGTACCTTCATCAATTTAATCATATCATCGTAATATTCGCGATTAGTCAAAAGTGGCATAAAAGCGAAGTAAAATAAACTAAATCAATCAATCAATGAAACCCACTTTAACCCAGTTTCAAGTAGCCTTGTTGATAATAAAAGAGACTTTAAACATATCTTTGTCTTGTAAAAGGAGAAAAGTTACATCCACAAGCAACATCACTTACAACCACACGACGGAATAGAACTTATAAGTGGTCATTTTGTTTGTCACTAAGACAACCACTATGGTTCAAAGAAGATGGTTTAGAGATTTCCAGAAAGGTTGGAGCAAACGTGTCAAAGACGTCAGCTAGTTACTACAATTTCTCTTCCAATCAGGATGGAGGCCTGTCCATTGATCGCAATGCTCTGCACTTTATCTATGTCTTCGTCTTCCGTAGGTGGTCTGCACGCATGGAATATATGCTACGTCTATGATTCATCGTCGCTCATTGGTCTTTTCGATTCATAATGAAGGCATTGCATGTCAGGGTAGACGCCAGTCCAATGGAGCCACATGTTACATGAAATTTCGATCAGACATATATGTATGTATGTATGTAACACTACATAGAATACCTGACTTCGAAGTATGTGCTTGTAATTCTCAGTAAAACTCAATGTTTGAATTGATTGATTGCTTAATTTGGTGTTTAAAGTCCACTTTATGCACAGTAAGGGTAATCGGGACTGGACCTACAGTTTAGAGTGGCATCTGAACCACTATGCGCCTCCACCGGGTATCGAACCCAGGACCCCTTGATTACAGCAATGTTTGAATTGAACAAAATATAGCGAAGGGGACGAATTTTAGAAATGTCATATTCTATGTTGACATGTCGTTTACTGTTATGGTCTACTATAATCTGCATTTTTCATACTAAAGTTAATTCGAATACATTTCAGTATATGATTGGTATCGTAAAATAACTTTTTGTTTCTTTATATTTTGTTACTTAGCCTTTATTCTGCCAACTTTTGGCTAATAGCAACGATGACGGTGAGTAATGATGCGAAGAAATTGAATAAGGAACACTTGTAAAGAACACCCATATCCAAGCCGGGATTTGAACCTGAGACATTCTGTGGGCACCTAGCCGGTCTAAAATAACTGCAAATATGAAGACTTCATATTTATTCATTAAATATACATAACAAAGTAATTTATTATGTAGATATGATATCTGCCTAACATTATCTCGTTTCTCCACTTCTGAACATCTTGTCTTCCTTTCTGAACTTGTATTTTCTTGACGTCTGAGCACTTTGTTCATTCACATATGAAAGACCACGTTATTTCTTCACATTTTAACATTTAAGTTTTTCGTTGTCGAACATCTGGTTTCTTCACACATTTTTCATTGTCATCGTGTGCCTTCGGTTCCGAAGATCTGGTCTCTTCGATCATTTTTCACGGAACATCTTCTGCCTTCAGTTCTGGTTTCTTCGATCATTTTCATGGTACATCTTGTGTCTTCTGTTCCGAGCATTTGGTTTCTTCGACCATTTTTCATGGAACATCTTCTGCCTTCGATTCTAAACATCTGCTTTCTTCGATCATTTTCATCGAACATCTTGTGTCTTCTGTTCCTAGCATTTGGTTTCTTCTGTCATTTTTCATGGAACATCTTGTGCCTTTGATTCTGATCATCTGGTTTCTTCGATAATTTGTAGTTGTTGTTGTAGTTGAGTTGGTGTTTTAAGTCCACATTATGCACAATAAGGGTAATCGGAACTGGATCTACAGTTTTAAAGAGAGATCTTAACCACAATGTTCCTCCACCGTGTATCCAACCCGGGACCCCTTGATTACAAGGCAACGACACTACGCCTTCGGGGAGGCTCCTCTTTGATCATTTTTCATCGAACATATTGTGTCTTATATTCCGAACAATTGGTTTCTTCGACCATTTTTCATGAAACGTCTTCTGCTTTTGATTCTGAAAATCTGCTTTCTTCGGTCATTTTCATGGAACATTTTGTGTCCTCTGTTCCGAGTATTTGGTTTCTTCGACCATTTTTCATGGAACATGTTCTGCCTTCGATTCTGAACATCTGGATTCTTCGAGCATTTTTTATCGTACATCTTGTATCTTCTGTTCTGAACATCTGGTTTCTTCGATTCTGACTATCATGTTTCATGGATTCTGAACATAGAGTGTTTTTGATTTTGAACATAAAGTATTTTTTAGTATCAAGTTCCCTCAGTTCAGACCTACATCAAGTACAGTACTGTGTAGCAATGCTTCACTCTAGAATCTACGTCAACAAACCACGTTCGTATACAAGCATGTGACGTCATTCATTTCCTCTTTTCCTCAGGTGTTTCGCACGGCAGGAAACTCAACCACTACATTTCAATTCTACCCTATCACCTGTTCACCTGTTCCAGTCCTACCAAGCTAAACCAATCTCTCACGTTTAACTGGTTAAAAAATATATATATTCCGATGTGCATTTCAAATGTGTAAATCTGTGCATCTTAAAACTGGCATGATAAGCACAACAGGCCATTATACTAATTACCGTGACAATTTCATTTACAACTTGGTAAATTATTCATGCGGAAGATCGGGCACGCAACAGAATGCAAAGCGAGTGTCTGGTTGAGAGCGTGACGAGGTTGTTAAACAGGCGGGAAACTCTTTAAGGGACCCCTGATTTGCCTAATAGCCGTGGAAAGAAACCGAGACTTCCGAATCTTCTTTTGATTTCGATATTGGATCTTGATTTCCTATCGTCGTTATCAGTGTATCAATACAGCTGGTACTTACAAGTGTATTTCGGTGGTTTTGTATAATGTTACTATAATCAAGGCCAAGATTTTATATACACTATAATAGCAAGCGCACTACAAATTTGTAAGATGCTTTAAAATGTATATCCAATAGGATGAAAAATCAATGAAAAGAATCCAGAAGGCTGATGAACCACAGGTGGTTGAACTAATTTTGGGGGAATTGTCACATTCAATATAGCCTAACATTTATTATGTTACATTTATAATTATATGGGGTAAAGATAGGCGGAAAATAATAAAAAAATTAGCACACTCTTTTATATACTTGTGCCCCTCGGAATAGAAATGAGAGATATAAAATTAACGTTACCTGTCTCAACGTACAAATCTGATATTCCTGAATCTTTACCCATTAAAATGTCATCTAGGCAATCAAAACTGTACTATGCCACACGTCACCCTTCCCGTGTTCGTGGTTTAAAATACGGGCGTAACCAGAGGAGTCGAAGTTGAATTAATCTAAATCATTTCATTTACATGTATATGTCAATTGAAAAACAAAAACAAAGTAACTGTAAATCTAAATTGACCCTTGGGCGTTACGCGCTACGAAGTCAGAGGTAGAGTCATTTTACATCTTCAGACGACTACGTGGGTCTATACAGTTAGTGAGCCTACCAACAGTGTAGAACGTGACGAAGGGGGTTAGCGACTGGTGATGGGTTGAGATGACGTCATCTGCTCACTTGTTGATTGGAGAGTTCGGGAGTGGTAACTCTCACTCAAGCTGCAAATGTAGAATAGGCAGAGATGTTACGGTTGATTGTTTGATTAATTGATTCAGTGTTTTTTTACTTCGTGTGTCCGCCACTTTTGGCTAATTACGAAGATGAGGATGAATTGTGATTATAGTCCATTTTTTTCCACTACGAAGTGGATGTAAACAAAAGCACGTGTTCTAGAGAAAGCCAGTGCAGCCCTATTGGTGGATTCTGGCAGTAGTCCCTCCGCAGACCTTTTGCACCCTGATAGATAGTCCATTCAATGCCGTCTTGAAACTAGAGTAATACAGCATTGTATGCTGTTCAAAGCATTTACTAGCCTTATCCTTACTTATGAATTCATAACCATTCTTTAGTAAAGCACCTACGGTGACATTCACTCATTTAAATTAACAAAATTCCCGCTACTTGTCCGTCACTCTGTGTTGTGCAGTGTTGCAAATTCACAATATTAAGTAAATTCTATAATCTTGAAACACCGGACTAGACAGAATCAGAAAACATGATTTAGACTGACTGTGACTGACAAGGGAATCTCTAGATTACACACGTGTTGATGTATATGCCACAAACACGCACACACTACTTTCAACTTCATGCGTTTTATCTAGAATGGTAAAATCAACACACTGCAAAAGATTGTAGGGAAACCTTTGAGAAAAGCCAAAGTGCTTGGTGCAAATACAACCAGTGATGCTTAAAATCGTACGGAATGTTACTTTAGCATTTATTAAATGATCCACCTACGCTTCCTTTCCTTTACTTCCCACATAAAACATGCTCAGATTTCAGGAACCTGAATTCCCCCAGCTTGTCAAAGAAAAATGCCAGATGCATACACTGGCAACTGTTCCCAAGAAGGAATTTGTAGAGGGCGGGGACACAAGCTTTTGGCGTTACAGATGGGTAAACTGTGCCATTCAGTGTTGCTACCCGACCTTTATAGAAACATCGTTACAATTCGGTAATATTCCAAAGCTGTTATCGTATCTAATTGCTATATAGCCAACTTCGCAACTGCAAAGTTTTATTAATGTTCCAATACGCGTGTACGTAATAATACCTTCACATTTCTTGTATCTAATTCATAAGGGAAAAAATAGCATAGTTGGAGACACTACTTCTCGTGGTCAAGAATCTTCCGAAACACTACCCTCAAGCACACGGCTATTTATAGCTTTCCTCCCCTCGACCCTGCAAAACCTGCCCTCCTCTCCGTTGCCGTGTGGTGGTGGTTCTCGAGATTTTGAGTAGTGTTTATAGGTTGTAAGTATCATTGAATGTTGATGTGGCTTCAACAGCAAGTGTTACAAAACATCTACATTTGAAACCTTGAACATTCAAAATTGCGGTGAATCCAGAGTATTGTGTTGAATCGTTAACTTCTGAACAGGTGTCTTACAAACAAGAATTTATGCGGTCCTCAAGGAAATTCAGCCAACAAAAACGCGGATGGCACATTTTAGCCGATTTTGTACTTGCTGCCGTCAGCAGGAAAGTGGAAGTTTTTTCCCCATGGATACGAGTTTGTCTGCGCTGGTTAAATTATTGCATGATTCATTTAGTTTATTTTACTTCGCATTTCTGCCACACTTGGCTAATCGCGAGGATGAGGATGAGTGATGATATGGTGAAATTGATGAAATAACACTCACAAAGAACATCCATGCCCAGGCCAAGATTCAAACTCAGGACTCCTGCCGTCGTAGCGCGCAGTGATAACCACTCCGCTACAACGGCCAGCTGTGTGAATTCTTCTTACATGGTATATTATCATTGACGAGAACTGACATCGTTGGTAAGTGTTTACCTCTATTTTATTATATATTTCTTCATCTCTCGTATTTACAACAGTGTTCATTTTAAAAACCAATATTTGCACATTTTTAAAAGTCACTCTAATTTCGAAACGTTGTGGAAAATACTGACACTGAAGCTAACACGTGCGCTGGGAGGGAGGGGCAAGTGCTGGCGAATAGAAAGTGGGCACCACGCGCATTAATACAAATTTCGGTAACTTATTGGCCACACCTACTTCGTTTTAAAGCTGGAAACAGAATAGATGAAATAGATGTAAGAAAAACCACACACACATATGAACAGCACACTACACAAGTCCCACAGTGGATTATACTAGCCTCGTTTGTCTGCAAAATACAGTCCAGAGTGTACTACATGTAAGTGAGGCTGAAATTTGGGTGTCTTGAGAAAGGGTCACCCCTTACACCTCAGAGATGTTACGGAAGTAATCTCACTGTACCAAATTCCAACCCAGGGGATCACCCACTTCACTAATTCATCATCCATCCTCATCGTCGCGGTTGACTCAAGAGGCAGAGAAGCAACATGGAATAACCAAACATATAGATTATGTAGATACAAAGAAAATCGAGCACTTGTAGACTCTATTGTTTAGTCAAGAATGGCTGAACCTCCCAAGCCCCCGCTAGATACGAATTACCACTAGCCTATGGATTCCTTGACCCTTTCTATACGAAATCAATATGAATCAATAAAGAGAAGCCTAATTAATACATCAGTTAAGGTATTGGAATGAGACAAAGATTTCCGGTCCCTTGTTTGCATGTATACAACCAATACCTCATTTTCTAATTCCACAACCGATGTCACGAAGCTAATGAGACATTAAGGAAGAAGAGAAAAATGTGGTTCAGTGTCCAAATTCCTACCGTGCGACGGAACGGCGGTCATGGAATGGATATAGCTGTGAAAGCCCTCAGGAAAGGAGCGGATGGAATTTCATTTCAACCTCCCCCTCCCCCATAAAACAATGAAAAAAGCAAGAACCGTAGCCTCCGAGCAAATACAACCTTATTAAAAATGAATCAGGATGGTTTATTGTGAGCTTCTTTCGGGGGGTAGAGGGAAGATATTGAACGCTCAGGTTTCATATGAAGAAGTGGTAAAGGTTGGCATGATGGGAGACAAAAAATGCCGGGAGCGGGGTAAGAAGCGTTGTTCCGTAATTAGAATCTTTTAAGTGGCCATTAACCGTATTCTGTGCGTCGACGCTCGACCAGGTACATGTACACTTCTGGAAGACAAACCGAGTTACAACTGGTTTCATTAGATACGGTGCATGCTCCTCCAAGTTTTTGCGTCTGTCCGTCTTAATGTTTGGGAGTGGAAAGTACAAACATCACTTGCTTACTCTTGTAGCTTTTTTTTATATTTTTGTCTTGATTTATAAATTGTTGCTCCAAGAGCTGATTTATGTTTTGCGGTAATTCTATATTTTTTTAAATCTTTTTCAAGGTTCTGTGACATTTAGCTCAACCGGTTTTATGTGTATCGGATCGATTTGAATTACGAAACGTTTTTCTTACTTATTTGTCTTGTCTTTCAGAGCGTGACTGATTATTATATTTGACTGTGAGAATGGGGGAACTGGAAGGTTGAAAGTTTGACTAGTGTGTTCGAATTAGATGTTCGTGGAGAAATTTGGGACAGTGAACGGTTCACCCTCGCGTTGAACCAAAATTAGGGTTTTACTGCTTCAAAATCCTTCGCCACTTTGCTATTTTCGCAGTTCGTACGGAGATTGAAATTTCTTTCTATCCATTCCAATTATTTTCCCCATATTTTCATTTTTTCTTCTTTCTTTGTTGCCCGTCCGTGTGTATTTGCGCAAGACGGAGGCCGTGGTGTTCGTTTGTATTATCTTATTCATGGTTGCATTTCTCCTTTGGTTCCTGTTATCTACTAAGTCCGTCAATCCTCTGTAGCGATTTGTTAGATCTATCCCATCCTGGAGACCTACCACTGTGTTTTTTCCTCTTATCTTTCTTTCAATAATTTTCACTATTACCTCGTGCCTCAGTAATTGGTCTACAACCTTTTGATCTCTTGCGGCGATCGATTCCACATAGTTCTCTACCTATGTGCATGATTTAGGATCTCTTCGTTTGTTACTCTGTCTATTCATTTGAGCTTCGACTACTGGCGGCGACAGACTCCCTGGTGTAGCTGGTCCACTGAATAGTTTGAACTGTAGCTCCAGTGTTGATTAGTCTGTCTGATCGGGATGTCCTAACTCAGGAAATCCAAATTCAGGAACTAATATTTTCACTTGGAATGCTTGAAGTGAAATGTTCCTAACTCTGGAACCGCTGCTTCGGGATGGAAAGGGAAGAGGTAAGGACCGATTGTTGAGAGGCTCTTATCGTTATTTCACATTACCCTGAAATACTGCATAAATACGTATATATCCGTTTGCAGAAAAAGTACTGCGCTTTACGTGGAGTTTCTTCTTTCCTGAAATATATTTTCAACAGGTCCCGGGTTCGATACCTGGAGGTGGCACAGCGGTTCGGATCCCACTTTAAACTGTAGGTCCAGTCCCGATTAGCTTTAGTGTGCATAAAGTGGACTTAAAGCACCAACTCAATCAATCAAACAAATATATTTTTAATATAGACCGCCCTATTGCAGATATTTTGCTTGTAGGTTAGGTTAGCAGTTACACAGGTGTGAGTAACGTCAAATATTTCAAACGCCAATTCGTCCGCGAGGCGTGTAGTAGGACTTCCTGAGTTAGTAACACATTTCACTGAATATCCAACTGGTAAAGATCCGTTCCTGAGGTGGCGTTGGAATTTCCATAGTTCTTGAGTTGGGAAATTCTGAATCGGGAATAAAATCATCTGATCATGAAAGGAACTTATAAAAAATACTTTGTTGCGAGGAAATATTCCCCGTCCAGGATAAATATTTGAAACCAGAAGCGGGATTTTCAATTCACCCTCCTCCACAAATGCTACACTGAGTATAACTTGGTATGTCGAAACTTAAACTTGAGAAGGAGAAGCCACCATAGACCAGCGAGCCACGTTGAAGAAATGAAACCAACTCATCTGGATATTTTCGGTTTGAAATTAAGTATAGGTCGGGACAGTGCGAAGCTGGAATTCATTTATTTCCTTAATAATATCCATGTACCAGAACGATCGAGAACTAACGAAAAACTAATGACGGTTTGGGGTGACCAACAACGTTTGGTCGAATCAACTTAATAGGGATGAAAAATTCTTGAAAACTAACATTGGGTAGAATCGAAAACACCTTTAGACAGGCTCTTACTCGCTCAAGGAAACACAGACTGATAAAAGACACCCTGCACAGTGTTTTCCAGGAACAAGGCAACACTTGGTCTTCACAAAGAACAGTTAATCGGATTGTCCCTCTGGTGGAGGGGTGGAGAAACAAAGAAACACTACATTCAGATGTCATGTTGATAGTCCAGATCCACTAATTCCCTCAGCTTTAGAGCCTGGTTTGTCAAACGCGTTTGCGTATGATGAGTTCAGAAGGAAGGAACGAAATTAATCACTGGGGAGGTAAAAAGAAATTCACCTCGAGGGGGAGAAAAAGAAGGGACGCGACGGTGGCGCTCCTGTCATGGGTGGCCGAAATGGATGACTCGTTTTCCCGGAAGTTGCACCTGCCGCGAAGTGACAGACACTTGCTGACCGCGTATTTGTCAAAAAACTTCGGCTTCAGTTCTGTGTTCAGGGGCGTAGCAGCTGAGAATGTGGGTCGGGGTCTGAAATGTTGTCCAGATATTCTTCAAAATTTTGGATATGTATAAATTCAAAACAGGCTACAGTGGCGCCCGTGGACTACAAAAACATTCAGAGGACAACTTCTGTCGGCACCATTTTTCTCGTTGGTGCGTCGTTTCGGCGCTACGAAAGTTAAAAAAAGCCCGTTTTGCAGCCTGGATCCCGGCAACTCATCATAACTTTTGATCGCATCTGTGACGTATCTTCCTGTTGTGAAGAAGCGTTTCCACCACTTCCTTTTTGATACGTTATTTGTTTTTCCACTGTTCTTCGTATCGTTGCTTTATTTCCCGTTGGGTCACGTAAACGTGTTCCTCGCTACGTTTTACCATATGATGTGGTCGGTAATTTGTCATTTTCCTTAGAATATGTGTTCCTTACGAAAACTTTTGAATTTAAATTTAAATTTAAAATTTTGGGTGCGTCAGCACTTAAGCTATTTTGCACCCGTCACTTATAAAGGGGTCCAGCCCCTTACCATAACTAAAACAACAACTATAATGTCGAGTCTTAACTAAAATATTAAAATATTCTGACTTCGGTTAAAAGCTTAGGCTGTAAAGAGACACTCAGCACACATAAGGACAAAACACGGGACCCTACTGGCCATAGGGCCAGTCGCCATAGCCTCGTTCGTCTGCAAAATGCAGTCCATTGTGTACTACGTGGTAGTGAGGTTGACAATTGGGTGTACTACGTTGAAGGTCACCCCTTACACCCCGTTCTTTGCGAAAAGGAAGAGGGTGTAAGAAGTGGTGAAAAGATCGAGGCATAACTGTTGGGTACAGAATCAGCATCGAATATTATTATACGAACTGTTCAGAAGGAGGTGCGGATACACGGGAAGAGCGATGGAGCCATCGCCCCTCCAAAATACCTGGACTAGGTTTTACAAACATTGTATTCAATATATATTTTATTTGTATCTCAGTATTATAACATGTAAGTTGTCCTATATTTCATTGGTGTAAAACATTATGGATGATTATTATGGATATTTTGCAAATGTTGTAATAACGAATGTTATTATTATTTTTTGTTCGTAATTTTGTATTGAGATCGTCTGGTAATAAACTTAATTTCAAATCAAAAATAAATAACGACCCTATTGCTTTACGTATATTTTTACATTTCCAGACTCAACAAGGACGACATGATTCTTGGGAAAAGGTCCTCACTTTTCGTCATATCTTTATATCGTTAGGTTCATAACAATGAACCTGTTTGGAATTCTGTACGTGGTTCACAAATAGAATGATGATGTGTATTTGAGAAAGGCTTTATTTAAGTTACTAACTACAACGTACATTCAAAAAATAAGATAAAAATTCTAAACTTAGTGAAATATATCGGATGTTTTCCTTTATTTCAAGTGCTAAAAAAGTTATTTAGTCACTGTCTATAAAAAATAATCCATTTTAATAACTATTGCGTGTCACTTAACTAGAACATTTTACGTCGCTATTTGTGATAATTTTCTTCAGACCGACGGGTTCGAAAGTCATCATCTGCTCAACCCCTTCTAGCACAATTCTATACGTGTTACTTTAAGAAAAAAAGTTGTAATTCATATTACATACCAATAATTTCTTATTTGGTTACTACAGTGATTATTATTGCCAAGCAAGATTAAAGATGTGAGATGATGAAGACGTAAAAAGAACAATAAAAAATTCGAGAATATTTCCTCAAGGCAGGACACATTAACACCTGCTTCCTTTAATTGGTTCGGGCCTGGAAATGATGCATTTTGAATGCATCAACTGATGACACTACATGTGTGAAAATTACTCCTTTGCTTGTCGTTAATCAAAATTCCTAGTTGGAGTCAATCTCTACTATTAAGCCTGTACACATCGAGAGAAAAGTTAGCTTCGAGGTGCAGAATGCAATTCGTTCTAATGACTTTATTTGAATATCGTGTGTCTTGAAGAAGATCACAGCAAGAATTATAATTTCAGTTTAGTAGAACATAACAGTTTACGTGGTTCAGATCATCGCCCTGTTCCAGATCATTTAACATATGTAAATTACATTATGTTAAATGATGACAAAATATCCTGGAGTAACATTCTGCCATCTATTATTGTCTTTCGCTACTTATTACTGAATTCCGTTACTTATAACTGCATCTCGCTGCATATTATTGCATTTTCGTAAATTTTACAGCATCTTATAGCATTCTATAAAATATTCATTGCCACCAAAACTGTTGGCAACACCTTTCGGTGTTAATGCGGAATTGGCATTGTTTAGCACCTTCTTTGGTGTCTTTGTGATTTCATTTGCTTTATTTTACTTCGCTTTTTGTGTCACTTTTGGCTAATTTGCGAAGATGGGGATGAGTGACGATATGATGAAATTTATGAATGAACACTCACAAATATCCATGTCCAGTCCAGGATTCGAACCCGGGACCACTCCGCCACAGAGGCCGGCTCTTTGATGTCTTGTTACACCATTTGATGCCAAATCACACATCAAGTATGGAGTCCTTTAGCATTCCATTAGGTGCTACGTTACACCAATTACGGTGTTACATCACTTTTGGTAGCCACTCAATTACATCACTACATTTTGCTGAATATCATTGCGTATTGTGACATGTTGAAGTTATTACTGCTTTTTATTGCATAATGACGCATATTATTGCACCTTTCTGCACATCACTGCATCCTGCTGCTTAATGCTGCATGCTGTTACTAGATAGTGCTGCATATCACAGTACCGTACTGCATAATAATGCATTCTCCAGCTTATTACTGCCTCATCACTCAAATTATTACATTCTACTGCTTATTTTTGTATATTACTGCAAATTACGGCATTCTTTTGTTTACTGTTGCACTTAAACCTTACGCATGTTTAAAGCCACAGCCTTGATACACTTTTTGTGCTAATTAGTGCATTTGCAGCTTTGCGTGAGGCTCTGATTAACTCCTGACACGTTCTACTGCATAATAAAATACGCACACGCTACCCTGGCTAAAGTCTGTTTAATGAACTCACCAGGAAAGAAAAACGATATCATCCAAGAATATGACAGTGATTGATGAACATTTAGGCGCCGGTTTATACCAATAAAACTCGGTAATTAGAACAAGGCAAGGTACTAAAAAAAATTCAATTTTAACATTCGCTTCCGTTGTCCTTCGATTTGCATGAGGATATACGCACTATAATCGCTCCCTGAGGTCCAATTTCGTTATCGTACATTGGCGTCCCCAGGAGAAAAAGGTTCGTAACCCCCACCCCCACGGACTGAACGTTTCCATGTATATTCTATACATTATGTGGGGCACAAAACATCAATGGTTTTACAGCTTGTGCTAACCACTATATTCCCACTGCCACCTCTTCTATTGATAATGAACTAATCTGGGGGTGCGTCAAGTAGCTGAGCGATCACGTTGCTCACTAAGCTACTTGACGGTCAAGTAAGCGTTGTTCGGAGAGCGCTGCTCACTTGCTCCCTGAGCGAGCTTCAACCATGCTCGCAGCAGGTTTAGGTCACAGAATATATCGTTTTGTGTTTCGGTCTCGTGAGATGGTTGCTAATGAAGAAGTATTTTGTGATTAACGGCTTGCAATATGGCGTAATTAGTGTAATTGCAGAGGAAGTTCAAGTAACAGAAGGTAATATAAATTTCAATTTTTTGTAATTGTATTAAAATGAAAGTGTACCATATACCGTAGTTTTTGTGAAAGTGTGTGAAAACGAAAATTTTCGATTAACGTTTGGTGAAAAATGTTCGATTATGTTCTCATTCATTAGTACCCATCATTGTTTTGAGAAGCAATATTTTTTTATGATATTAGTTTTGCAACGCGCAATCACAGACGATGGCACTGATGTTTTGATGAATGAGCAGTGAGCAAGCACCGTCAAGTAGTAAATGATCCGTCTGCTCAACGAGCATCGCTCAGATACTTGACGCGCCCCTGTTATCTCTCCACAGGTATGTAACGCATGTCTTGCTTTTAGACTATCATACGCGCGCGTTGGGTATTTACTAATAGAAAGTAACGCGTTACACTTAGCGTTACTTTGCTTCCAAAAACAATGCTAATTACCGTTACTTTCTTACACAATCAGGCCATGTAACTATTTACTCAAATATCACATGCATGTTCTTTGCAGTCCGCATTAAACTTCACATGCCCAAGTTTAAGACAACACAAATAAATCCTCCAGTCTTGAATTTATAAAGAACATAAAAGTCAAGTGACGTAAAGTAACAACGTGCCGTAATACGCCTCAAGACGTTCTAGGTTCGAGTCCCGACCCAGTCATGCTTATTTGATTATGTGTCTGTGTGTATATTTTCATGTATGTTATCTCAAGTGGTCCCGGGTTCGATACCCGATGGAGGCACATAGTGGTTCGGATCCCACTTTAAACTGTAGGTCCAGTCTCGATTAGCCTTACTGTTCATAAAGTGGACTTAAAACACCAAATCAATCAATCAATCATGTATGTTATATTGTCCTTCTTCCTCATCTAGTTTACCCTGAAGAAAACTGACCGCATATAATTAAAATATTTTGAAATAAACTTCCACATCTGAATCTTTTGTAAGTGGAGAAATAACCTTTATAAAGTTAACATCTACCTGCCCTACACATCCACCTGTTATGTTTACATTTGTGTCTGTCTTCTGACAGAACCTAATTAATTCTACCTCCTCGTGGATTTGATACCAAGCTTTTAAACAAAAAACTATTCGATATTATAAAGTTTAATCGCATATCAGGATATGTAAAAACAGAGACAATAGCATAATCGGGTTCAGGTGGCAATGGACCCTACATGGAGAAAAGAAGACAGGTTTTTGTTTCTTGTGGTACTGGATTGGTGTCGAATTTCATAAAAGATAGCCATTTATGTCTTTGCTTTTTTTTTCAGTTTCTTCCAACTAGATTCAGTGACGAGTGAGTCTTATTGGTAACAGGAATAAATTTATTATTCAGATGATGTTAATAGTGTTGGTGGTGCGGATAGAGCGGTTCAAAACAAAAGGCTCCGACAGAGTTCATAAAGAATTAATGAGTATATTTGGCGACATGTTTATTCTATTTTCATATGCTGTGGTATCAAAATACTCTCAGATTTCTTCACCTTTACAAGGTAGAATCGATCGTAGCAGAAATATTAAGGAAAATGCTTTCAGACAGAGCTCGTTACTGGTTGAAATCGCTTGCGGCTCATTCATTTCTTTTCGCATTGCCTTACACGGTGCCAACTGCCATATTAATATTCACCCCGCACTCTGCTCTGATTGTTATGGGCATTCCCACAGGAGCACTGTCCGCAATCACTTGCATCTTCCTCTTCGGTGGCTGGTCCAGTGGAATTTCATCTCCCCGCCGGTCACAACAGTCGGCGATCGAATCGCTTTCGGCCATTTCACGGTGGCTCAAGCTGGAAAGTATTGGCGAGGCCCTGTTGCACCAGAACCTGCTCCGCCATAGCCTACCACCCAGGTAAACAATATCTGATCCGGGCTACTAGAAAATAAGGTAAGGAAATAATTTATCCATTTTCCCCTGAAGGTAGTATTATGCAATGTTAAGTGCCTGGGTGTTGATGCAGGTTTGCTGTTCACTAGAGGAGAGCAGGTGCGGATCCAAGGGAAGGGGACTGGGACGATAGCACAGGTATTTGTGGAACAAGGCGCGCATATCGCTAGAGAAGGGGAGATTGCTTGTTAGTGGAGCGAAGCAGCGCTCGTTCCTACAAATGGCTGGTAGGCGCACTCACTTTCCCTCTCACGAGTCACGAGCCCTCTCGAGTCACTACTTGCGCAGAGACTTGCTTTCGCTCGCTCGCTCCAGACATACCCGCGATAGAGTATAATTACAGTGAGATTGAGGAACCCGGCACGAGGACTTCCCGGACACTATGCATATCGAAGCCGGGTCTCACGTAACTCTCGGACAATCTGTCTACTGTACCACCGCGGCTCTTTTACACTGATTGCTTGATTGATTGGATTGCTTTATCTTACTTCGCTTTTTGTGCCACTTTTGGCTAGTTTTCGAAGATGGGGATGAGTGATGACGTGATGAAATTGATGAATGGACACTCACAAACATCAATGCCCAGGCCGGGATTCGAACCCGGGACCCCTGGTGCCGTAGCGCGATGTGCTAACCACTTCGCCACGGGGCCGGCATTATGTTTGTATATGAGACGTTGTGGATACGAAGGGCGAACTCAAGAAATGTACATTTTGAGGAAAATGCATTTCAAGTTGTGAGGCACAGGGTGAACTCATCAAAAAAGTCGTAAAAGTAGATCGGATAGTTTTCCTGCGTTAATTTCAAAGTTTTGACATAAGTATTTTCATGGTACACGTTTCCTCCATGTCATGAAAAAAAAAATAATTTTGAGCACATGTCGAGTTCGCCATTGGTATCCGCAATGCCTCATATACAGCATACATACATTTTATATATATATATTGTGGAACGATTCAAAGGAGACTCTGTAAAAAGTTAAAAATCTCTCTCCAGACATCAGTTCTCGGTCAAGCGATAATACACTACATAACATAATATTCCACAAATAGCGAAAGAACATGACGTCAGGAGGCTCTGCATACTTCGTTACTACCGGGTTCAAGCCCGTCATCGGCTGGCAAATACGGAAGAGCTGAGCATGCAGCTCGGAAGTATTTGTCAGCAGCTGAAATGAGGTAGGCACTTGAATTTGGCAGTCAGTCACACCTCAGAATTCAGTAGAAACTCTAAGAGAATACCTTACCAGCTACCAGGCGAAGACCTCCTGTACTTTTCAGGTCTCAGTTCTGTTCGGGAATCCGAGACGTAGCTTTCGCCAAAGGCAACCGCACAATTCATATGCGAGTTGACCAGCCTAAGTATCACGGTCTGTAAGTTACAGCTGTAGTCATCTCAAGAGCTACCTCTCCGAGACCAGCTTGTGCTTCATCGAGGTAAGATGTACATCGTCGATATCCCTTAAAATCTTTCCACTCTCTGCCAGAAGTCGTCAGCGAGATTGTATTGGGACCATACAACGTAACCTTGATCTACCATCTGACCCCAAGGCGTTCACGATCACGATCCCTGTAGTTTATGCTATTGAAACCATTATACAGGGTGTTTCTAAAGGTCGTTTACAACGCTTGGGAGGTGATTCCTCACACGAAAACAAGCAAAAAGTCTAAGTTCCATTTTTACGACTGAGGCTTCGTTTCCGAGATAGGAGCCTCGCAAAAGGTGACAAAGTGAACGTCACACCTAACTGGGACGAATACTATCACAGATAGAGAGGCGGTTCCAAGGGAATCATAAAGGAATCGTATGTGCTCAGTCCGGAAGTCACTATGAAAAGTTCACTGCACGCATGCGCAATGGAGTCCTCAAAGGAATTGGGGATTTCCAGCAACAACAATGCATGGAAAAGGTATGTAACGCAGCAAGAAGGACCGTGACAATGAGAAATGCGTTCAAGACAACACATCCCGACCTCAAACATCAAAACATGACCACCGAACACAAAATCCGAAAAGTTGAGCACGGTTGCATACCCCAGTTACACGCGAGGAATGAACGAATCATGTCATGTGGCATACGAGAGACAGGAGGAGGGAAAGAAAAACACAATATCAGATGATTGCGACAACGTGTATTTTTACACGCGACAACTGCGTAATATCCCCCCCCCACACACACACACACAACAAACAACAAATGCTACAATATCTTACGCACAGACAGTCCGTGTCACTGTACACCAACTGAAGATGTCACTTTCACCACACAAAGGGGGTGGGGAGCAATACCAAAAGTGTTCTCACTGGTATTTGCCGAGGGCAATAATCACAGACGGTTTTCAAAATGTCTGCCGTTTACTTCTACGCAGAGATGACAGCGACGAATCAAGGATTGTCGAGTACGAGCAAACAAGCCAGGTGTATCTGCTACCGTCGCGGCGGCGACGTTGATGCGAGCAACGAGGTCCTCAGCTGATGTGACAGGTGTGTCGTATACGAGGGTTTTCATTTCTCCCCAGAAGAAAAAATCGAGAGGGTTGAGATCTGACGACCTCGGTGGCCAAGGCACAGGCTCATCCCTACCAATGAACCTATTGCGAAACACGTCATGCAGGAAATGTCGTACATTACAATCGAAATGAGCTGGTGCACCATCGTGTTGGTACCACATTTCTTGCCGCAGTGCCAAAGGTACGGTCTCCAACAGTTCAGGCAGAACCTCACTAAGAAATGCATGATACGTGCGACCATTCAGGCGAACAGGGAGAATGTATGGTCCAATTAAATGATCATGTACTATCCCGCACCACACATTCACTGAAAACCTGTGCTGGTGATGGGCCACAAAAAGTGCATGTGGGTTGTCAAAGTCCCATACATGACTGTTTCTACTATTGAAGACATCCATCCTGGTGAAAATGGCTTCATCTGTCCACAATACGTTTGCCCCGAAGTGAGGGTTTGTGTCCAGCTGATGCAACAACCATTGGCAAAACTCCATACGAGGGCGAAAGTCACGAGGTAACAGTTCTTGTACTTTCTGCAGTTTAAAAGGGTGCATTCCTTCATCTGACAACACTCGCCAAACATTCACATGAGACGTGTTTCGTGCCCGAGCGAGCACTCGCGTACTGGTGCCAGGATGTTCTGCGACCGCTGTTAACACATCTTCTGCAAACTGATGTGTGCGTACACTTCGGGGTCTTCCAACTTCTTGTCGCGGTGGTAACACTGACCCTGTTTCACGCAGTCGACTGTCCACTACCTGAAAGAAGGTGTGAGACGGTAAACGTCTATGTGGAAAGCGTTCTCCATAAAGACGCCTTGCCTCACGGCTATTACCACGTGCCTCCCCATACATGAGATGCATGTCTGCTAGCTGCTGGGTCGTATACGCAGCCATCTGTGTAATAGGGAGCTGGAACTGCAAAGTATTGTTTTTGTTTAACACTGGCACACTGCACAAATTGGCCGTATCACCGTACGAACACCACAGACCAATTGTTGCGATACTTGACTTGCCCACTCCACCACGTCAACTTCTTTCAATGCAACATACTAGTACTCTTCAATGCGTATGACAACCTAGAGCGAACTGCTGATCATATCCCAGCACCTGCAACACGATTGGGACGACTGCCGGAGAGAACCAACCCTTCGAGCTCCTCTCGCGGGAACAGCAGTCATGAAGGTCAAACGTAGACTACGAGAGCCAGACTTGCCTGTGCAGCGCTTCCAAAACTGGTCTCTTTTACGTCACAATGATCGCGTGCGAACACTTTTGGTATTGCTCCCCACCCCCTTTGTGTGGTGAAAGTGACATCTTCAGTTGGTGTACAGTGACACGGACTGTCTGTGCGTAAGATATTGTAGCATTTGTTGTTTGTTGTGTGTGTGTGTGTGGGGGGGATATTACGTAGTTGTCGCGTGTAAAAATACACGTTGTCGCAATCATCTGATATTGTGTTTTTCTTTCCCTCCTCCTGTCTCTCGTATGCCACATGACATGATTCGTTCATTCCTCGCGTGTAACTGGGGTATGCAACCGTGCTCAACTTTTCGGATTTTGTGTTCGGTGGTCATGTTTTGATGTTTGAGGTCGGGATGTGTTGTCTTGAACGCATTTCTCATTGTCACGGTCCTTCTTGCTGCGTTACATACCTTTTCCATGCATTGTTGTTGCTGGAAATCCCCAATTCCTTTGAGGACTCCATTGCGCATGCGTGCAGTGAACTTTTCATAGTGACTTCCGGACTGAGCACATACGATTTCTTTATGATTCCCTTGGAACCGCCTCTCTATCTGTGATAGTATTCGTCCCAGTTAGGTGTGTCGTTCACTTTGTCACCTTTTGCGAGGCTCCTATCTCGGAAACGAAGCCTCAGTCGTAAAAATGGAACTTAGACTTTTTGCTTGTTTTCGTGTGAGGAATCACCTCCCAAGCGTTGTAAACGACCTTTAGAAACACCCTGTATATATATATATATATATATATATATATATATATATATATATATATATATATATATATAATGGAAGATTGGGATAATTGGGATTGGAAGATTTTCCTAAGTGATACAAACAGCGGGAGCAAAGCACAAGCGTTTTGGTTTCGGTTTCTCCTTCTGGATTGCTTTTTGTAAAGGTGAATTTTTCCTGCATCTCATTAATACTTGGCGCAAACTCATAGGGTGGGGGAGTGGTTATCATGTCGCGCTACGACGCCAGGGGCCCCGGGTTCGAATCCCGGCCTGGACATGGATGTTCGTGAGTGTCCATTCATCAATTTCATCACATCATCACTCATCCCCATCTTCGCAAATTAGCCAAAAGTGGCACAAAAAGCGAAGTAAAATAAAGCTAATCAATCAATCTAGAAACCTCTCCTAAAATCCAGCGGTGTCGTGCGATAAGCGCAAGTACATCGAGCGCACAAAGCAAATTTCGTACATCGAGCGCACACTTCCTGAATGACCTTTAAACGACCGTATATCGAGCGCGCACATATTTTTCTACCTTTATGATTGAATGTCAACCATCCCTCTCACTTTTTTCCAGACTTGGGACTGGACAATGTGTAATCTAATACCAAAACACCACACATCCTCGTTGGAAAAAGGTTTGTTTCTTTTTCTGAACTTCCAAAATCAGCATGGATTGTATAAATCTGTTGAAACTGTTTAGAAAAGTTTTTGAATATGCCGTCTAAGAAGAAAAAGTCTCTGGATTGTAATAACTTTCTGCCACTGTCAGTTCCAAGCACCATGCATTTCTTTCCATTATCCAGAGTTATGTGGAACATAAGGAAGCTCGTCCCGCCGGAAAATCGCATCATCTCCTGACTGAAAGAAATTTCGGAACTGTCGGCCGGATTTTGCGTAGTTCTTAGTGCTTTTTTGCGTTCCTGGTAAAGATTGCCTTTCACGTTACGAACTTTGGTCACCAATTCGTATCCCCTGTTGAAAAGTTTACCAAACTCTTGCTTGTAGATGGTGTTGACTGGCGTCGAACGGTCCTCTCTGGTTCTTTTCCTGCACCTTTTCTTGATGGACAGCAAGATCGAAAGGCTGGCGCACATTTAATTCCGCGTTCTGTAAACGAAGCACTAAATCTGTCCCTGTGTGCCAGTTTTTTTTTTTGTTTGTTTTTTCCAAGTTAGACGAAAGACAAAAAGGATGCAGAATGCCTGAACCGCAAATGAAGGTTGCTCTATCTTAGACAGAAGAAAAGACTCGCGAAAAGGAACAGGTCGTGAGTTTGCAAGCTTCAGGCTTTACGGCTTCCGACTGGAAACGAACAGAAGCAAAATGAGCGGTTCGCTGCAAAGGCTCCAGATTTCTCACTCCCTCTCCAACATTCACACTCGTGTGTTTCTTCATTGCTCCTTTTTAAATTCGATTGATCCACCCCGCCTGCTGATTCTCTCTCAAGGATGTCCCTGTGGATTCGGACAGACGGACGAAAGCATCTGGTTGCATTGTTCCTAGTTCATCTAAATGGAACTTGCGTCCTGTTACACTGAACGTTTCGGTGTCCAAGTGAACTAAGAGCACAGAATTTTCAGCTAAAAAGAATTGCAACTCCATCTCTCCTGAGTAAAACTTCATTTTAATGCACGTGTAGGCTAATTAGGTCTGGACCTACAGTTTATGGTTGGATCAGAAATACCATGTGATTATAAGGCAACGGCATTACCACTACGCCTCTCTTCAGAGATGGCATACATTGGGTCGGATAATTAATTTCGCTGATGATCAGATTATGATAATTTTGTCATTTCTTGAATTGTGTTCTCTTGCCAAGCAACTCTCATGTGCTTTCCCACAGTATCTTCAGAAACAGTCTCTTGTGAGCAATAACCTCTTAAAATGTTATTGTACTTATCCTGATCTTCTTTCCATGTGTTGCTTCCTGCTCATATTTTCTGGCAAATTATTCTGAGCGCTTCTTCATTTGTAATCATATCATCATCTTCCATTCTGCATTCTCCAGACTCTTCTATTGATTTGATTTGATGTGGTGTTTTAAGTCCACTTTGTGCACAGTAAGGCTAATCGGGACTGGACCTACAGTTTAAAGTGGGATCCGAACCACTTGTGCCTCTATCGGGTATCGAACCCGGGACCCCTTGATTACAAGGCGACGACGCTACCACTGCGCCATCGGGGAGGCCCAGACTCTTCTATTGATTACCTTTAGTACTCCATATCGCTCTTCTGCCCATCAAGCATTTCCTTAGGTCCTCTTTTTCTCCTTCCACATATACAGCACAATAGCCTAGTCCTTCTTTCAATCTCAATACTTCTTCTATCAAGTTACGTTTCCTTCTGTTTATCACTTTTTTTTCCCCATTTCATTTCTTTATTTGTCCATCACAGGACCGGTGTCCCATTTATGCTGAACATAATGTACACAAAGATAATGTTAATAATATACACAAATGTTAACAATAATGTTAATGTTAATACATACAATAATGTTTAAATTTTTGATAGTGTGAAAACATATAAATACAGTTAAAACTCCTTTACAGACAAATCCGATAAAATATACTCCCTCTGTCCCATAATTATAGTCCGGTATACCAAAATGGTAGTACAGGAATGACAGACGAAGAGGCAGATGGAAAGCACAATTTGTACTGATCCTTGAATAGTAAAGTTGTATGACTCATTCCCTTGTTTCATGTTCTTCTTCTGTATACACCAATGCCACAGTTTGAATATCGGGCAATTATTATGAGACAACAAACAAAGGTGTACCGGACAATAATTATGGGACAGAGGGAGTAATGTTTTACATAATTTTGCGCCTAATAACATTACATGAATCGAAATATATGTCCAAATCATGCGCTAAGAATAACTCCTCTATAATTCTTTCAAGTAGTTGTTTACTTCACATTCTTTCCATCCACTTAATTATTTCGTTCTTCTCCATATCTACATATGTCTGAAACACCTCTAGGGTCTCCCGATGTCTCTTCGGTATGGACCGTTTCTAATCCATACTATTCATAAGTTTCTCCCTTAATCCTAGGTCTTCTCCATGTTCACATTTCTAAAGCCTTAACTTATCCTTATTCATCTGACATAGTATGGTTAGTTCCACACATAACACTTAGCTACGCACCACAATTGAATTACTTGTACTGATGATACACAACTTCTATTGGGAACCTAGTGACTTATTTTATTTACATGGAGATTAGGTTGTAGAAAAAAACATGGCATAGAAATATTTCTTTGGATTCCGAGGTGAATCTATTATCATGTCTTTTCTCGCAATTATAGAGCAGAAAAATGCTAAAAATTTGCTTTCGTGATTGGACCCTTAATCCTGATACATAAAGCACCAGATCTGGCCTAAGGACATCCTCCCTTTCCACCTTCAAAAAACGCTTATTTTCCCCTTCAAAACAGTGCAGACATATCGTTCACGTCACTGCCTTGTCAATTAGCCACGAGAAAAGATGCAGAAGTTGAGGCAAGAAAAAAAAGAGATAATGCTTCTTATGCTTCTACCAGAAGAAACTAACCGATGCTTTATTACCCAATTAAACGATAAATGCAAGCTTGTTTGTAGCAGCTCTCCTTTTTATCACCGGCTCGCTCGGGACAAAAGATCATGATTCGATTGTTTTCCTCCGGTGGGCATGCTTTTGTGGTACAAATAAGGCTCTTTTTCAACATGTGGATTTGTGGAAACCTTATATCTCGAAGCTTGTACCTGGCCGTCATCAGATAAGATTACGCCTTGTAGTCCAACACCTCGTCTAAGCTTGAGAATATAAGCGGACAGGCTTGTTGAAGCTTCAGAAAGTTACCCTTAAACGCGAATTCCATTTGCATAATGTATTTAAATTAATGGAAATGAGGCAGAAAGACACGCCATGTTTTGGCAGGGCTTCGGGTCCGATGCGAGTCTCACAACCGGGGTTGGCCAGCGGAATGAGGAATTGTCCCCCTGGCGGAAATTAGTGAAGCAACGAGCTTACAAAACAGTTGAATATCTCTTCTTCCTTTGGAAAAAAGAATCTATTACAGCCTTCCGAATCGTACAATCGTAAGAATATCTCCCTTCCTTTATTTTTATTAGCCGGTTTCGGCACTGAAAAGCCAGCCAGATAGTGGTCATTATTTTTAAATGTGAGGCTTTAAGAAGTCATAAGAGGGCTTTTCACGTGAATCTATGATATCAGACGAAACCGGCCACACAAAGTTAAAAGGGGGAGGAGGGAGGAGTCTTTCTCGTCGCTGCTGTGCGATGATTTATTCGGTGCATCTTTACATTGGATCAAGCTCGGCGCAAAAACCGGAACAGAATGTTGTTGCTTCTTGTTCTGTGTTCAACTGCCTACGCTTTCACAAGTCATTTAATCTTTGTCGGCCTCGCACGCCAGTGTTTTTGCAGCGTTGGGTATGAGGTGTGCATCATCATATTTGCAGTTGTCTTATTGCATACTTGAGGTTCGTTCTGGTCTGCAGTTCGCTACTGTGTATGTACGAGGGTAGTTCGCCAAATTGCTTGTGTATACACAGAGGGTGGGCGAAGTGTGCAACCGCCTGGGGCCTTGCGTCCCATGGAGACATACAAAAAAAATGTAAGAAATAGAAGTGATAAAAATAGATAAAAAAAGGCTATTTTAGTGGTCAATAAAACTAAAACATTCTGTTTCTATCCCGTTTTAAATTCTCGTTTAATGTTATTTAAATGAATACGTCAAATATTTAGTATTGTAAATAAACCTGGCGGTAGTCGTCTGATTTTAGAGGCCACGTAGCTATAAATAAGCTATGGATAAAATAATTTATCGTATGGATTCTGTGATTGTTGTTCATATTTACCTTTTAATGAAACACGGAAATGAGCGTTTACGCTTGCATTAGCAACACTGAACGTAGAGGAATGGAGGAAGCTTTTCGAGGTTGAGGTTAATAAGCTTACATCCGAACGACCAAGTAACGAGAACTATGTCAGGACTGGCAATATTATCCATAGAGAACATCAGCATAAGCATTTATGACGAAACGGGTTTTATATTAAAATGTGTACATTTTGCCGTCCCGTTCTGTCCCTTTTTCCTTCAGAAAAATATGAAAAATGTCCCATTTGGCTGTTTTAAAAATCTTCTCGCCTTAGTGATTGGCCCTTCATTACTTTCATAATATCATTGTTCTTTAACATCTTCGGGATTAGCCACAAGTGGTATAGAAACTCAGTCGAAGAAATGCAAATCAATCAATCAACCCTGTGATTGAACTTAACTGAGTTTAGTATATTTAACTATAGTATGTTTACAAGGAGTTATCGTACACAATAACAAGGAAGCATAGAAATGTACAGGTTTAATTTCAATAATTCTAGAATAGAACTGTACTTTTGAACATGTTTAGTAATAATATCTTACTTTCTTATCCCGCGAAGACAATTAAATAGGACTACGGTATTTGTTGCATTGATCATAATTTGATATCGTCTTATTCGTAATCAACATTAATTATATCATGCTAAAACACATATTTTCCTAGTCTTGGAATTGTCAGAATGACGTTACTAAGTATCTTGAGCAGGAACTAATGGACGATAAGTAATAGTAATATATTCTTCCCTGCAGAAAAAGTTTTAACACTGAGAAGAATAACGAATCATATTATTTTGCAAAGAGCACTTTAGCCTCACCTACTTGTGAAAAATTGAATCTTCTGGCTGACTTGTTGCAGTAGGATTCAAACTGGAAAAAATGCAGTGTTCTTTACATAATATTCTTTGCACTCAAATTTCAGATAAAATGAACTTAAGCTACAAGTATCAAAAATAGGAATAATTCATAGCCTATAGCCTATTCATCTGCAGCGACGATCCAAAATTGAATTCCGCAAATATACTCGCGGGCTGGCATTCCTGTAATATACAATATGAGGCCGTTCTCACGGTACTGCCTTCCTAGTATCGAATAGACTCGTGCAACCTTCATTTCCAGACAGGGATGGAATCTCATTGCGCAAAATATCATAAAGACTGTTAAGTTGGTCTTAAACATAATTTTACTTTAATAATAACGTTTTATGGCTCAATATTACAGCGTCGTTGTACATTCTTGTTACTACTTCAGTATGACAGATATTTGTAACCTCTCTCTCCAGTAACCATGAACAGAAGGAAACTGGAGATTCCAGAGACGCGCATAGCTCATTGAGATCTTGCGACATATCCACCACTGCAGTAACAATAACACAATGGGCCTGTGCCTACCCTTCCAACGACACCACGCTTCGTCATTATATTTCAACATGTTCTGCCCCCCCCCTCCCCTAAGATTTCTCGAAAGAGTTAATGTAATTGGAATGGTGAAATTGTAGCGATATTTTCTCACAAAAAAAGTTGTTTTCTGTTTAAGTTACAGGAACTATTATTATTATTATTATTATTATTATTATTATTATTATTTGAAGTAGGGTTACAGTTAAGCTTAAAGTCTATTTTACACTGATCTAACTATAAAAAACAGCTTTTTTCAGTATACAGTTATGCAAATTGTACATGGATAGCCTATACAGAATATGGAATTTACAAATGTATGCAATTTTTTTAAAAAAATATAAGTAGTAGTAGCAGTAGTAGTATAGTATATAGTAGTATAACAAAAATAATAGCAACAATAGTCAATAGTAGCAGTAATAATAGCAATAATAATAATAATAATAATAAACGTTTCTTTGATCCTGCCCCCCTCAGAACAAAATCTCCTGGCGCCCTTGAACATGTTATATATTTTTTTTCAATGTTCAAATCAGAAAGCTAAAATAATGTAATGTAGCTATGTACTTTATAGGTTCTGAATACCTTATAAGAGGTTATTTGTTGATAAAATTTTCGTAAATGAAAAATAAAATTTAAAAAAAGTCTGTTTTAAACATTTAATCAAATTTATGGACAAAGTAGAATAAAACATAAGTAGGACACAGGATAAAACAACAGATAAACGTATTATATACATTACATTATACACATTATAATATATTTATCTGTGATAGAACTGACGAGGCTACAGCGTCAAAAATTTAAGTTCGCGAAATCAGCTCCATCTTGTGATTGAAATTCAAGACAAAATGGCGATAACCAACAGCTTACTAAAGATCAGCATAGGGTAACAGTGCATTTTGAACATATTCAGTGTGTAAAAATGCAATCTAAAACACTACAGAGAGCTGTTAGGGCTTATTTTTCACACCGCAGAACTTTATTTACCCCAACCTGTAATCATAAGAGTTGGCGTGAGTTTCGCGGTAACCCCAATGCACGCCTTGAGTGGCTTCAACTCCAGGAGTGCAACTGAGTACAGAGTTTTTTATACGCCGCCAAGACCTGTTGAGGATTCAAAGCGGCATTCCACTAATTCGCAGCGCCTCTGCGTTTCTTGTTTCTCCGTGCCTCCAGCCAGGAACTTTTTTCTTTCTTATTACGGTCAGGAAAGAAGCCGTTACTTTACACATTCTGAAAATAAAAGTATTTTCTCAGCTGAGATTCAAGGGCGGTTGAATTGACGCCTTTCCTTTGAACAAGTCGTGAGAAGAACAAACGTTTTCTGACACAACTGAAATTCTAGCTATGATGTATCTACAGATCATTCCCCGTATATAGAGAAAAAATATTAGGTGGGGTTGAACTTATTGCAGTCAAATGATTGTACAGTTTTAATAGTTATAATTTAATTGTTACTATTTATTTAATATTAATAAACAATTTTAAACTATTATCGATAAAATTTCCTCTCTCAACAATTTGGATAAAAATATTAGCTTGATATAGGATAAATTTATTATGTTAACCATAACAATATTGTTTTGTATCTTTTATTGCAGTTGTGTGTGTGTTATTAATATAATTTTTAATTAATATAAATTTCAGTATGTTTTCAACAAATGTAGTATTTTGACCAATTTTGAGATGTTGTTTATTTCATTCACAATTAGTACGAAATGTTTACTAAACCAATCGGAGGTGTTCGGAGCCCTTAAACCCTCCCGGTGTATGCGGACAAGTTATTAAGGACATGAATTGAAGAGCAATCGTATTCGGACACAACTTGTGCATTTTTTGTTCTTGTTTTATGTCGCCTTTCCGCCACTTTTTTCTAATCGCGACGATGAACATGAGTGATGATTAGATACAATTTATGAACGGCCATGCTCATATATCCAGCGGAAAGAAACTTGGGATTTGATTTCTTCATTGAAAGAATCATGCTTATGATCAAGGGTAGGTAGCTAGCTGAATGAAAAATTTAAAATTAGATTCACAAACACTTTTTATAGTAAACCTTCAACTGTAAAGAAAAGTCAACTTGCACTCGTGAATGAATTTGTATCAATCAATTCAGTAATTTTCAAGTATTCTAAGCAACTCTTTGGTGGGGGCAGGAATGCCCACACGGGGGGGGGGGGATTATGGCGCAGGCTGCGTCATCGAGATTTTGGGGGACATTTTCCCCTTCAAATAATGTAAAATTGAACATTTTTTCCAAAATATATGTAAAAATTTTACACCTTAAATGCACGGTATTTAATCCATTAGATTAAAGAAAAGAAAGTGTTTAAGGGCAGTATCGAGGGGAAGGGGGGGGGTGAGAAACAACCAACTCTTACATATTAGGCCTTAATTGAAATGTGGGTCCTGGTGGGGATTCTGAATTAAACGTTGGGGGGGGGTACAGTATCCAACTCTAGGTCTTAGATTATGGTGGGTATTTTAGTTAGAGAGAGATTGAGTATTAAATTTAAAAAGGGGGGGGGGAGATATGAAGCTCTTGATAAAGTGTTAAATCCGTATCAATCCATAGGATTATTCTTTATTTTATTTTAACTTTCTCTGGAAGCTTCAATTCACCAAGGTTCGTTTACTTGTTTACACCAGCTGTCCACTACCCCTCAGGTATTTGGATTATGCACAGTCGAGTGTTAAGCAGACTTCCTAATGTATTGAGGTTACAGAGTTACAATAGGTAAACAGGTAGCAATAAATGTTTACAATAATAGGAAGGTAAAAACTCACGTATCAGCGTATAGGAAGTCTCCATCGACAGGGGTTTAGAGGAGCGGACAGACTGGCAGGCGGTCACTTTTCGAATTGATTGGAAACAGGGAAGAGGTCTTTGGAGAGTTGGGAAGGGGAGTATAGTCACCCTGACTCAACTGAACTTGCTAAGAAGCCTGGAGAAAGCATAGTTTCGTTATACACTTCGCTACTGATTTGATCATCCATTGTAAGTCTAGGCAGGTATTTATCCTAATCCTTACCATGTATGATTCAGGTTAGAAAGTTATAAAATCCAACGAGTGACTATTTGCCATTTCTAGTTGTTTGTAAGGTATTCTATTTCAGTTGTGCCTTTGCAGTCAAGCACCCAACTTGTTGTCATGACAAGTGCTCTCATCATTAATGAGGGTGAATGATGATTAGTTACATCACCCATAAATCTATTGGGAGTGGCAGGTTCGATCCCATCATTCAGTACAATGATACGAATCTTACTTAGATGAAGGGATTTCTGTAGGGGGGTGAGTTCGAACATTATATTCTTGGGACTATATTAGTGATTTGGTATCCACACGTTTTCGGCGCCAAACAGGTGAAAAGAGAAGCTGGAAAAGAGTAAATATCGCGGGATCATAAGAAAGTATTGACACCCAATTAAATTAATATTCTTGAAAGCCTGGAAAGAAATGGATGTAAAAATTTTCTTCCTCGCTTCGCTCGCGATAGTGTGTTGATAGGATGCGTGTTTGACACTTTAATGAGGTGAATGTGAAGATGTATACTATACTCAAGACATAAGCGATATTCTCGATATATTCATTAATAACATCACTTGTTAAAATAGAATGCTTTGCATCACTTGTAACAAAAAAAAGCTAATACACGCTGTCGTGATTAAATACTTTATAGGGATTACGATATAGTTTGAGGGCGCGAATGATATGATTGGGGGAGGGGACGGATGACATGATATTTGGGGGGATGCGCCATTGGCCTTGGAGGAAGGGATGAGGAGTGCTCTTCACCACGCTCTGAGAAGTTACAGCTTCGAACCCTGGTCAGGTATGGATGTGTGTGTGTGTGTTACCCAATCATCCGTTTCATCTATTCATATCTTATCCTCATCGTCGCGACTAACCCAATAGGTAGAAAAGCGATGTAGAATAAAGAACATAAAAACAGCACTTTGTAATTGAAAGAAAAACTCTGATAAGTAAATGATAATATCAAAATATTACAAACCTAACCAAATGTAAATAATAAGGCAAGATGTCAAAAATGAGGGGACTTCAGTATTTTTTCGCCACTTAATATAAAAAGTGGTGAAATTTGCGGAAAACGGTGAAAAATAATGCAATACTTAACTCAGTTATTTCCCAACTTACTATTACTATTGTTATGCGTAAATAAATATCTGCAACGGCCTACATATCCTTAGCTCTCAGCAAAAAGTTAAACACTGACCAGAATGGGAGTTTGTTCAGTGTTTCGTGAATAAATGTGACCTCTTAAAAAATGCTATCTGCCGCCATTTCACTATTGCAATGCGCGGCGGACAGACGGGTATTTATGATTTGGCAGCAAAATAATAATAATAACAATCTCTGTAAATGAATTCCTGAACTCCATCCGAGCAAACGGATGGAGGACTTGGATGTCAAGAAAATGTATTAATTCCAAATTTTTGCCGACCTTCATGGTGGGCGACAGGGGTCCCGGATCCGAATTTCGGCCTGGGCTTGGTTTATGAGTGTCCCTTCATAAATGTCGACATATCATCGCTCATCCTCATCGTTGTGATTAGCCAAAAGTGTCAGAAAAGCGACGCTAAATCAATCCAAATTTTAATTTGTGGTAAACAATGATGGAAATGGAACATAAGACAAAGAATGAAAATACTGAAACTTAAGTTTATTCGTTCTTTTACAATTTGTCGTACTGAAAGAGCCACCTGAGGTAGGAAGCTATGCAAAATTACAGAAATGGAGACTTGCGTTGAGCGTTGAAAACCTTTGTTCATCATCTATCAACATATAGCGATTCTGCTCATTTACGGCTTCTTCTATCTACCTTAGATCTTTCCCATACATTTCTTTACTCTTACCCCAACAACAGCAGGTAATAGATGCCACCTATCGGCGTAACTTGAAACCCAGTTTTGGAGGGGCAGAATCGAACTTGGAGCTTAACTTCGGAGGGAGGGGAGAAAGAGAATAAAAAAGTTTTGAAGCCCATAAAAATATTATCCAGGATCATTTTGATAACTGTTAAATTTGCAAAATCATAAAAATTACTCGTTACTTTGCTCCTCAGGTTCCTGCGTATTGGACACAGCCGACTCACACATGGCGACTTGTTGCAAGGGCTGGAACCTCCAACGTGTTATATCTGTCTACCTTCCTCAGGCAGACTTTGCGACTTCTCAGCTGTTTGTCATCCGTGTTGGCAAATGACGACAGTGTTTTAACAAGTGTTTTTAGCTTCTTACGATGAGCTGGTCTCTTCCACTGTCTGTAAGAAGTTTTCAGTTTCGTCTTGTGCAGGTCCTTTGCCACCTCATTTTTTCCCACGTTTGCTCCCGCACTATGCTAAAGCTTATCTACCAAGGGAAAGTAAACTGTCTTTGCCCCACGCCCCAGTATTGGAACCCAACCGCCGCCACTGCGTGGAACAAATAAAAAGGAGCGCAATATGTGGTGATAAAGGTGTCCCGACAAAACGTACCAGCGACAAAACGTACCACTTCAAGGAAAACGCTTGAACTTATCCTTGACATGTCAGTAATTGCAACACGGTGCGCAATCCAGCACCCACCTATAGGTTATTCGCTTTATCTCATTAGTCATTACGACTTTGATCTCTTAGGTGGAATATTCAGTTGAAAACATGAACATGGAAATAAAGCTAAGTGGTACTAATATAGCTTTCATGAGAATTTCCTGGTTCGTTGCTTTCATATTAGTTTAGTTTATAGGTTAGGTTCTAGGTTAGGTTAGTTAGAGTTTGAAACACTTTACTCATTTTTTCATGGATGATACTTTTAAGTGCTGTAGTAAACAATTTTATCAGATTTACAGCATTCATGCAGATTTTGGAAGCACGGCTGAAGAAACAAATATCATCCCCGTAGTTTTTGAGAGAGACCTATATTCGCTTGCTTCGACTCATCATTCAGGCTGTTCCGGAGTGGAAACCAGAAAGAGTGAATTTTGAATTGGCTGCCATATATATATGCGATTCGCCAAGTGTTTCCTTCGACAGAAATCAGTGGGTGCTTCTTCCATTTTAAGACATGCCTTCGGCGTAAAGTACAAGATATAGAACTTTCAAGTTGTACGTTTTGTCGCATAGCATTTATTTTAAGACTCATTAGAAGACCCTTCGCAGGTAGCCGCTCAGGTGGTTGGTACGTTTTGTCGCGTATTCGGTGATAAAAGAGAGAGAATGAGAATGTATTAGTTAAGAAATCACACCAACAAAGGTCTGTGCATATGAGCATACCGGCAGTAATTTATTTCCAATTCGGCCACTGCTTGTACCCTTTCTTAAGAAGCTTTTTACACCCGTTGTTTTAAACTTTTAAGTAAGAACTTTAGACAAGGGGATATTTCCTTGCATACATAAATGGGCATACGTGCCAACACTCCCAAAAATCTTAAATCAAGTAACCACTTACTTTTAAATTTTCATAAACTTGACAATTTTTACGAGGGGGTGGGACAAGTGCCCACTTGCCCCCGCCAAGTTACGCCTATTGTACCACCTATATACACGAGCATCATTGTGTTCCGAAACCGGTCTCCGTGGAGGAGTCGGTTTGCACAGCGCTAAGAAGCCAGGAATCTCGACCGGGTGTTTCATCATGTCATCACTCACCATTCATTGTCGCGATTAGGCAAAAGTGAAAGAAAAGCGACGCTAACTCACAAATTAATATATATACTCTTGGAGGTTATAACTTCCACTCGATAGTCCTCGCCGCGTCATCGACAGGAAGCAAAGCACAATGATTCGCTTCTCGCTCCATTTACAAAGCAATTTCTGGATTTAATGTTATGTAATAATACATACAACGCGTATTGAGAATGACGTCAGCAATAGAATAGGTAATTAATGCTCGCTACCTGATTGCTAATTATTATGGCTATAAAATACCGGAATTGAATACAGTAAAATCGGACCCGATAAGCTGGACTTCGCTTAATCCGGACAGGCAAAAGGCATAAAGAAAAAAAAACAGAATGCAAGGTTTTAAATGTGGCTAGAAGCACTGCATTGTCGTATTCCTTTACATTTCACTGTACTGTATAGTGTATTTAGGCCTCTGCCCTTTAAATACACCATAATAAACGTGTTTTGTTGCTATAAACGGAGTTTTAATGCACTTTCTACTGTTTTTTAGGTTATTTCAGTTACTCCGGACTTTCGTTAAACCGGTCAACTTATCCCCCCATTAGTCCGGATTGACGAGGTTTTACTGTAATGCATCAGATATTTTGTAGCTATGTCTCGTTACTGAATACCATGTCTAGGAATTACTAGTGCTTTCATGGTGTACAAGCACATTCTTTTTAGCCGCACAAAGTAATGAACAATTTTTTTTATTTGTCATAATTTCGAAACATGTGTGGAGAACACCTTGCTCCCATGGCACGCAAGACCCAAAATGCGTCTCTACACATAAATGTGTTGATTCCGGTAACATTAAAAACTGGATGTACAGAAAAGTGACGCCCATCAAACAGTTTCAAATTGTAACCCCCTGAGAATGCTCACATTTGCAGGAACGCTTGTTTCTTAAAGCCCACTTTATGCACAGAAATGCTAATCGGGACTGAACCTACAGTTTAAAGTCTGATCCGAACCACTAATGGCCTCCACCGGGTGTGTAGAAAAGGGTACGAAATTTGAGTGTATTAATGTACAATAATGAGCTAAATGTCTATTGTTGTCTTTCAAAAATCTTTTGGTATTCCTCGCATAAGGAAGACTTTCAATTGCCGACCTCCATGGGGGGAATGATTAGCACATCGCGCTACGACGACAGGGGGTGCCGGTTCGATTCCCCGCCTGGGCATGGATGTTGTTTGTTAGTGTCTCTTCATCGATTTCATCATATTATCACTCATCCTCATCGTCGTGATTAGCCAAAGGTGGCAGAAAATCAAAGTAAAATAATCCATTAATAATAAAAGACTTATTTGTTTGAACAAATAAGGTGACAACACACGAAAAATATTTGTTCTACCTCCGAATTGCGATTAATTGTACGACACGTTTTTAACTCACTAGCTTAATCGCGGCGATGAAGATTAATAATGACGTGATAACTTGGTTGGAGGGTGCCTGATCGGGCCTTGCGAGGTGGGCCAATAACAAGAAAAAGATTCAGATGAAGTTTACTATAGATGGCGTAGTATTTTAGTTTCGTATTCTAGGGCATTCTATGTATAGCTAGTAATAGTTCAAAAATGGTAGCATTGTATTTAATAAACAATTATCTTATGCTCTTCATTGTGTGTCTTTAACTTAGCCTGCCATTAATACTCATCTGTTCATGGGTATAATTAAAATAGAAACCATTATAATACTGACAAGTGTAATAATAATTAATTAAATAATCAACCTTGTTCTACAGTTAATTTGTTTTTAACGCATTTATGTTTATGGATTTTTGGGTGATTTCTATTGGATCATGATTCATGTTATGAAGTGAAATTTGAAACCACGCGCTAGTGTATTTAAGCCCTGTTGACAATGACATCGAAAAACGTTAATCATCGTCCGATACAATTACTTGCAAATAACATTTTCATGAATAAAAGATTGCAATAGTAGTTTATCTGAAATTTTTAGTGCCTTTTGTAAGTTTCACCACATTCGGTACATATTTTATATAGAACACCGCAAAATTGTAAATTTTTGTGCTACGTGAGTTTAATGTTCTCGATAAGAATCTGACGAAAAGTATTTTATGGTGACAGTAATTGTAAACGCCTGTAAAATAAATGCGACAGAGAACGATTCATTGATTTGATTAACTTTGCTCAGCTCTTCTGCCACTTTTTGGCTAATCTCGAAATTGATGAAGGGACACTGTCAAAGAACACCCATGCTCAAGCCGGGATTCGATACCGTGATCCCTGACGTCGTAGCGCCATATGCTATATGCTTTATTATTATTATTTTATAATAAATGGAAAACTCTCCAGCTGACCATCACATCAATTTAATTGAATTTCACTACTTTTTTTTTCATTCAGGACTTCAGGACAGAAAACCACAAACATCCATGTCTTAACCAGGAATACGAACCCGGGACACCTGTCGTCGTAGCTCGGTGTGATAACCACTCCGCCACGTTTGCCGAGAACCTGGCAGACGTCCGTAAAATCGGGACATTTGTGAAATGATTAAGTATGAGACTTGATTCAATCGGGTGACTATATTGTGCATAAAAGTTATTACTTTTTATTCAGCATATTTTAAAATGATGGCATTTTCAACATTGACAGTGGGATCGAAACTGGAGTTTGTATATCGAAGCTAGATCGAAAACAAGTCAAACATTTACAGATCGAGACGAGAACGATACAAGGCAAAGCTGTCAAGCAAGAGGGAGATGGTTCGATCCCCTGTGGAGGCGCACTGAATTCGTATCCCACTTGAAACTGTAGCTTCCGTTCCGATTAGCCTATCCGAGCATAAAGTGGACTTAAACTTTGATAAACATAATTTGACTGATTGATTTGGTTTATTTTACTTCGCTTTTCTGCCACTTTCGGCTAATTGCGAAGATAGGGATGAGTGATGGAATGATGAATGAACACTCACAAGCATCCTTGCCCCGGCCGGGATTCAAAACCGGGACCCTTGGCTTCGTAGCGCGTTGTGCTAACCACTAACAAGGCTCTGGCGCCTGGACTACGAGTCATACGGGGCTTCTGTCTTGTTTTCCATACGTGTTTGTTTGAGTTTGAGATGCTTTTGTCTAGGTCCACTTTATGCACGGATAAGCTAAACGGGACTGGGCCTACAGTTTAACGTTGGATGCGGACCAGTATGTGCCTTCACAGGGTATCGAACCCGCGACTCCTACCCTACATGCGTTTATGATTGTGATCCACTTCATCGTATCACCTTTCATCCCCACTGTCGCAATTAGCCAAAAGTGGAAGAAATGCGACGTTAAATAAACTAAATCAAATCGAATGAGTAGGCACTAAAATTATAAAATATGCAGATAAATAGGCACCAAAATGACCAAAATAGGCGCCAAAAGGCACACAAATAGAAAAATGAGCATCAACTTATTAAATGACTTGAATATTTAATAATATTCCATTGTGTCTTAGTTACTTTCGTTTTGCTGTGATGATTATTTGTTATGTCATCTTCGTAGTGACGCTCAGAAAACAAGAAATTGCCTTCGACTGTTGTCGAAGTAGCGAAAGAAAATGGAAATAAGCATGAAAAACTACAAAAAAAGGCACTTTTAGGCAAAAATGTACAAAATGAACAATAAATCCAAAAGCAGGCATTTACGTACTATAAGAATGGTCTATCACCATCGAAATACCATTGAAAACGTAAAGAGAAAGGAAATATCTTCATTCTGGTAATTGGCGTTCTTGAAAAACTAAGCCACAGTGAAAGTAGTACCAAGTTATTAACCAAGCGGTACTCACCAATTAAACGAGATGCGCCTGCCGTCCGATGCCCCAGAGTCCTTTGCGCGTGGCGGCGGGAGATGATCCACTCTATATCGGTCACGCCGAGGAACTGTTCCCAGCTGTTGAGGACCCTTCCATGACGGGAAAAACGACAGAGAAGCCAGGCAGACCTTGAACGGAGGCACGTGACGAATGCTCCAATTCGAGACGGAGCCGCGAAAAAAGGAAACGGGAGTGGGGGATCTTACCCCCTCTGCCCCCCGCCGCGGTTTCGGGAATCAGGAAGGAAGACGGCGTCAGCGAGAAGCGGCACGCGAAAGATCTTCCCTTTGTCCAATCCCGACCCGCCTTGCAAGACCGCCAGCTGCCGCCTCGACGAATGAGAACGCGTTCTGGGCGTTCCCACGCGAGCCAATTGCGTTCCGGGCGGTTCTTTTTTTTTTTTACTGTATCGATCTCGGCACGCGCCTTGGACTCACAAGGAGCACGCCGCTGGTGTGACAAATCGGAACGCGACGCTCCAATACCAGAAGCCGGAAACCAGAAGCAGGTTCGGTGGGAGGAGGAACTGCAGAGCAAGGTGCAGAGGGGAGGGGGCAAGGAATATCGAACCGGTTCTCTTAATTGTCGACCTGCGAAAGAAAAGAAAAGCGGCCCGCGCCCAAGATTAGCCTTCCTGGAACCTGCTACATAACGTGCTCGGCCCCTTGCACAACACGTGCCAGACGTCTGTGATTGCAGATAATTGCAAGCATGGCAGGTACGTACATTACATCATGACGTTTCCAGAGGGTCGACACAAAGGAAAGCGAATTTGGGCGTTTCTTAGTCAGGTTTTAATTAGCAAAGTCGAACTCAGGGCCACCTGTAGGCCTAGGGGCCGTAGCTGCGGGGGGACACGAGGGTCACAGCCAGTGACGGATTAAGGCGGGTGCTATTGATGCTGCAGTATTAGGCCCATTCCTGAAATAGGCCCAGATGAAAACAGACGGGAATTTTCTGAAAGCTGAACAGTTTTCTTCTGCTATATTAACCTGAAAATAAATCTTAGAATTAAATTTGGAGCCCCAGTTTCGGACGGCTAGACACAGCTTTACTTATTATACAGTTACTATTATTCTTTGCGCTGTGACGTAACTATAACGTCGTTGTGTTTACCTGGTCATGCGTGTTCATTGCGAGTATTCCTTCATCATTTTCATCATTCATCGTCGCGAGTAGCCAAAGATAGCAGAAAAGCGAAGTGTAAAGGGTGGCCCATAACATCCAAATGTCAACCTCCCTTCCATGTAGTACACCCTGGACTGCCTTTTGAAGACTAACAAGGCTGTGGAATCTGAACTTGCAACCAATGCAATTCTCTGTGGGGTTTGTGTTGTTGTGCCGTCCCTATATGTTCTGGTTGTCCATTCATTTATCTCATTTTATCACCATTCATCTTCATCCTCGCGGTTAGCCAAAACTGGCAGAAATGTAGTAAAATAAACGAAATGAATATCAAGTAAGTCTTGAAGCTTTCCTGGCGACGAATGATGAAAAGAATATCAGTTAATGAAATTGACCGCCTTAACTCTAAATCCCCAGTAACTCGGACACTTATTGTGATGTTTTTGAAAGAAACCAAAATTGTCAAGTTTAACCGTCACAATTGATGTACACCAAAGTGCATCGATCTTAATTCGGATGCATTTTTAGTTCTGATTAAGGGCATGCGGAACAGTTTCCGCCAGGCTCTTACATCCGTTTCAGTGTTGCCAACTTAGCTCTTTTGAAGCCAGATCTGGCTATTTCGTGCATTACTTTCGTTGTGAACTGAGGCACCCGCCCTCATGCCCCAATATGATGCCGTCACTGGTTCCGGCTCACATAGACTAACTTTTGCCATGAGTATTTGAAATTTTGCACGTGACGTGTTATTGTTATATTGGCTGCGTCGCTCCACCCCCTTTTACCTCCCCAGCTACTTTTTTAAAGCGCCGTGGAGATGACATAGCCATAATATTTTTCCTGATGGCACAGTGGCAACGTCGTTGCCTTGTAATCAAGGGGTCCCGGGTTCGATTCCAACTTTAAAATGTCAGTCCAGTCCAGATTAGCCTTACTGTGCATAAAGTGGACTTAAAACAACAAATCAATCAGACGTAATATTGTTATACGGGAATACTTTATTTTCGCTTTCATACGACCTTCGGTTGATTATTGAGATGGGTGATGCAGCCGGAAAACTAAGAATAAATTGTCATTACTTTAAAGTTAACGGTAATAGCAGCGTCCACACTCCTTTGTCATTTATAATTACCCTACGAGGTAGTTTATCCAGCCTTCGTAAATCTAGCTCCTTCAAAGTGTTTTAACTCCATTTAAGCTGAAATTTAGCTCTTTTATGCGCATCAGGTTTGGCAACACTGCCAGGATGGCCGTAGGAGGCAAGGAGAAATGCATTGTGCTTATGGGAGTATTATTTGATTTGTTCTCTTGGTAACATCAAACTTCCGTTGGCATAGAAAAAGGTATCAACGAGAACACGACAGATTGATGAAGCCTTTGGTCAGCGGAAAAATCGAAACTTCCATTTGATTAGCTGCAACTTGTTGAGTTCTATTTCTCCATAAGGAATACATGGGATTCTGAAAATACTCGTTCATCATATTTTTCAAGTGTCGTGTTTCGCTTAATAATCGGCATAAATAGACACTTCCACTTGAAACATGGGGAGAAATTCATACCCTTGCATACACCCAGGTTTTTTTTTTTTAGGAGCAGTGCCCATTCCGACAATATTGAAATAAATGCACACATATGGTGCGTAAGTGTAACTCAAGGAGGAAAGTTTGCGAAAATACTTTTTATTGCTCAAAACAAAAGGATATTAAAATCAATCAATCAATTTCCCTCAAGTTGCAATGTTTTATTTAAGCTGGCACTACTGCGTTTCGAAAGCGGCAAGAAACACAATGCCACTACGGAGTGGTGAGCGGGCAGATTTTCTTTCTTCGCTGGAGACGTTGCTTGCGGCCATTGTTTGCCTATCGGATGTGCATAACCCCTCGACTCAAGCTCACAGATTTACTTTAAATATAAATATTTCACAATTACAAGTAATGTAATCACGTACCTTTGTCACACATGATGGTGGAAATGTTATCCTTGTACTGATACATATTTTTCATATCTTTTGAGAAAGTTTAATTAAAAATCACCTCCTCATGCTTCTGTACGAGTTTGTTTCACAAAAGAATCGTACGTAAAAAAATATTTGTTCTAATGCCTACAGTTGCCCTCCCTCTTTTTTGCAACTTTTGCCCCCGCACTATCGGAAACATTATCTACCAAGGGAAAGTAAAAATGTTCTTGCTCCACCAGTTTTGGCACTTACCCCCCTCATTTTTGGAAACCAATCGCCGCCACTGCACAGAAACGGGAAAAATATTTCTCCACGACACATTCACCCGTACGAAAGCAAATACTGACGACATTCACGGCAGACAGAGAGATGCCACGTTCCGACTGAATATTTTATCGATAACATTTAATTATTGTATTGTTCTTCCGCAGATATGCTTATCGAAGAGAGACGTCACGAAATCTCGGCTTGGGAAGCTACAAAATGCGTCCTATATTCCGGCCGTCGTAGGAACCGGACGCAGGACGGTTATTTTGACAAAATCCTGTTTCCCTGCTGGCTGCTTTGGGGAGTTGGAATTTTAAAGTTGCCGCTCCTTGCCCAAGCAATTAGGCCCAATTGGTTGTTTGACCGCAAGTTCCTTCGTAAGTAAACGAGGCAACAGAGGGTCACTGCCATAAAGGCGGTATCCGCGCCATATAAGGATGGCGGGACTGCAGTTGAGGGGACGGTTCCAGCCGCTTCAAGGGCACGCGTTCGAGCGGCACGATAATTAAATGAAAGCACTGCAGATTCCGACGAAACGTGGCACATTCCCAGTTCCCACACAACTAAATCGTTAGAGTACGTCACGATAACAGCCGGCGCGGATAACGCTTTTATGGCAGTTACCGCCTTTACCTACGAAGGAACTTGCGGTCAAACAGCCAATTAGACCTACCGCTGCCCCCTGTTTGTGCTACAAGCGGCAACCTTAGAATCCCTCCTTCTCGAAGCAGCTATATCTGGGAAACAGAGTTTTGTCAAAGTAACCGTTCTGGCTGTGAATGGGGGCCGGTTCTTAGCGTGGCCCTAGTATAGTCTCGAGGGCCTCAAATAATTATCCAAAAGACAACGTCTCGTTATTGTCTACGCAGGCAGCGACAAGGGGTTCATCTCTAACGCCCTCCTGATAATCTGTTCAGAAAACTGGAAACTACCACACAGAAATGAATTCTAGCAATTACATGCGATAGATAAGTAGGCTACTACTCGTTCCAAAATTACCACAAAATTCTGTTTTCATAATCGACAGCGATTCATATACACCAATATTCAGGAGAGATGCTCTTCGTCTAATACCAGAAATAGTGGTTCGGATCCAACTTTAAACTGTAGGTTCAATCCCCATTAGCCTATCTGTGCATAAGGTAAAGGAAAAGTTCCCCATGAAGACACATTTAGGGGATGTGGGGGTTAGAAGCCACACATTCTCGATCTCGGCTATTTTGGAGGTGCCCTCAGGTACCCATTGATTTTAGGGGACAAGGCCGGAAATAATCCGTCCTTGGATCCGATCTGTGCATGAAGTGGACTTAAAACAACAAATGAAAGAAACGAATTGATGATATTCGAACAAGTCTTCTCGGTTTACCAGCCAGGTTAAATCGACGTTAGTCGAGTGGATGCTAACGCCAATTTAATGGCTGAGTGAGAACACTTCTTTGAATCACGTTGCCAGGAAAGCTACAATTCCTACAAACTGATGATATGTCTAAGGGACGGTTGGGCCTTTGGCCGACGCCAACTGTTTTCGAATTTTCTCCTTTCTACAAACCGCTAGGTTATTCCAAAATTTGAAAAATGACACGTGCTTAGAATTCCTTTTAGAGTAAAAAAGTAAAGTAAAGTGCTCCCCTGTGCATAGCACCACGCCATGAAGGCGTATAGGGGGTGTGGGGGTAACGCCCCACACTTTCTTGATCCGGTCGTGAGTGGGGGTGATGTGATCAGCATCACGCCCCTGACCGCCTTTACCCCCCAGGGTTTCCCCCAGGTACCCATGTTATTCGACGCTGGGTGGGCGCCGGGGCCGCTTTCACCGTTAGAAAAGTTCCCGGATTTGAACCGGCCGGGGATCGAACCCGGGACCTTTAGCATGGTAGTCAGACGCGTTACCGACTGAGCCACCGCGGCCAACCTTTTAGAGTATCCACGTGAATCTTCATGTGGTGTACCTCGAAGATTCACTAAGCATATGCAATTTTTCAAAATGTAAGAAGGTTTTTCGAAATGCGAGGAAAATTCTAAAAAGCTGCCTTTGCATTTCAGCCTCAACTCCGCATTCTTATAAAGCTTCACAAACAGGGACGACAAGAAACATGTTGAAAACAAGTTGTTCATTGTAAACCTGATTTTCTTGTCTGCTTCCAGAACAGAAGCCACACTTCTCTTCCCATGATGCCACTGTAAGTTTTCTGAGATGTCTACAACGACGAGTTTTGACATGAGGATTTTAATATCATTGGCTCGAGTGTGGCTCCACTTGCACACGTGGGCAGACGACAGAACAGAGTGCGTGTCTCCAATTGATCAAGCCCGCCCCCGTGGCGGAGTGGTTAGCACATCGCGCTACGATGCCGGGGGTCCCGGGTTCGAATTCCGGCCTGGACATAGATGTTTGTGAATGTCCATTCATCAATTTCAACATATCATCACTCACCCTCATCTTCGCAAATTAGCCAAAAGTGGCACAAGAAGCGAAGTAAAATGAAGCAAATCAATCCACTTGTTCGCTAGTGAGAGAACTGGTGCGCCTAGCACGAGTTCGATTATCCAGACGGTTGCCTGTGCGTATCTCGTCCATCAGGCAGAGTGTGAGATTACAATCGCCAGGTGGGGCTCGAATCGCCCGAGTGCGAAACTCCTCTTGACCGGCTGGACGGAGTGCGGGTCTCACTCGTCCGCCAGGAAAGGGTGCGGGACTTCAGACTTCATTCCTCCGGCTAGGTAGGCTACAGTGCGTGCGAGTCTCCAGTCGTCCCTATAGACAGAGTGCGAGGCTCCACTCGTCCGGGTGGACAGACTTCGAAACTTTTCTCGTTCGAGTGCCAGCCTGCGTGGCGCAGTATTTAGAACAGCTAGCCAGAGTACGTCTTGGCTCGTCTGCCAGGGCAGATTGCGATATTTCTGTTCCCCGGGTGGTTATGATAGGAGACTCCATGTTATTGACAACAGCAATTAAATTGGCTACAGAAATTGAAGGATATCTCAGCCTCTATGTTCCTACTCTCCTACCCCCGAAACTCACCCTATGGGTCAGGGATTTTTCCAGAATTTGCATCTGGGGGGAAGGGGGCTGTGCGTTCGTACTTAGGGGGTGGTGTAAGTGCAAGTTTGGGCTCCCGCGTATAGCCAAGTGGTTAGCGATCTCACCTTTGGTGCGAGCGGTTTCGAGTTCGATTCCCGGTGGGAGCCCACAAAATTTCGGCGTTGACCCAGCGTCGTGAGGACAATTGGGAAGCTACTTGAAAAGATGAAGTCGTAGGATCCGGTCCCGAAAGACAGAAATCAGCGGCGATTGGACTCGATGCGTTGACCAAGCGTCACCCAATGAGAAGGCGCTCTGGCAGGACCTGGCCCTTCAAGGGCTGTTGCGCCACCGAGTTCAGTTTAGTTTAAGTTTAAATTTAGAGTACAAATTAGTATAAATTGGGCATTGGTGAAAAATTTGGGGGAGGGTGTTGGGCGAGTGTTGGAGGTGGGTGGATAAATAACTGCCAGGGGTAGAGTGGAACCACAAGCAAAAGGATCTGCGCAGAACCGCGTGTCTTGTGCATCGTACTTGCGCGTGGAGGGAGAGGAAGAGTGGAGCATGCATCCTTATGGCTCGAGCTACACGGATTGAGGGGAAGATGCGCGGAGACTTCTGACAGAATGTTCTCTACAGAGGCGTACCTGAGTGTTCTCATTTCTTCGAATAATCGCTTATAAGTGATTATTATCCACATCGTCGCGACTAAGTTCTCAAAATGCAGTCAGGGACATGAAAGCATCTGCAAAATCTACAGGGTGATTCAAACGTCCCCTTATAAAATTTAAAGGACTTAGGCTTGGTACAATTGGCCATGATAAGCCTTTCCTTGGCCTAGGTAAGGTAAAGATAAATTTACCTGTGCATATACTGTAAGAACCTCTTCCCATTTAAAAAAAATGAAATGAATTCAATATGGCCGCCAACAAATATAATGGACGTCCGCTTTGAACACACAAATATGGTTCCCCTGTTTCTATCATGATCATTTGTACCCTGTCTAACTCCTTCACATTTTATAGAGGGTGTTAGGGGACTTTTGAATCACCCTGTATAGAATCACCAACATAGAGAAGATCGTCTTCTGGAAAAGACAACAAAAATACAGCACGGGGCTTGTGAATGGATACCACATGCTACTAAAGTCGCGGGCTATTATAATGAATGAACATTCCACAACCAAGGATCTCCAAGTTGTTGAGATAAGCATTCCATGTTTTCCGGAGGACGCCGAAAACTTTTGAATGGATGACGTCACCAGAAGAATGCGCATTGCTTACGAGTTGTTGTTTTCTCCCATTTGTCCTCGAATTCTTCCATGGAGGACATAAAAATGATCTGATTTACTGCGCCGTTGAGTGGATGTCGCGCTGGCTTGTTCCTTTGTGTTCGTGATTATTAATTAGAAGAGTCCGTTGGGACAAGGGTTGAGGGTCCCTTAAAAATGTTCGACATGTAAATGGTTAATTAAAGACAGGATGCAAGCGTATTTGGTGCCTGCTCGACCGGTTAGGTAATTTTCTCTTTTTGTTTGCGCGTGTGTCTCTCTGTGTGTATGTGTGCGAATTCGACTTGTCATCTTGTAGCTTCTGAAGGGTGTGAAACGGCAACTCGTGTCGCCTGAATCTTTGAAGAAACTGCACAGTTGAATCCTTGGTTTTTCGAGAAGGTCTGGTTTTGGAGAAAGAAGAAGTACTGTGGTTTCATTTTTATTTATTTATTTATTTCGTCTTCTTTTATATGGCGAAGTTGAGGCTGTGAAGACTTTTCTTCCACTTGACCATGTTTACAAAAAAAATGAATGTGGAATATTGAAATATTGAGAAAAGAAAGAAAGGAAAAATATATAAAAATTACAGAGGAATAAAAAACACAGTAAAAATACATAGCTTATAAGAATGTAAATCTAACCTATAGATACGGTCACACGCACACACATTCACACATATATATTCTTCCCCTTACACATACACACATATACACATACGCACGTACAAGCAAATACATAACATTACACTTACTTAAACAGTGTCCAGAACGGTATACTTTGACGATAATTCATCTTTACGTTAAATCATTTTTGTGCCTTACGTCCTTCTATCATTCTCTGCACCCGCCACTTTATTAGGGAAGCCAAACATTTAATTTTCATTATTTAATATGTGTAATTTTGACATTTTTTTTAACGTCACAATTGAGGAAGAGGCATCAAAGGGTTGAAAGTTCCAAAAGTTGCCTGACCTAATTTCATCTGGCCGCCGCGATATCGAGACGAGACGAGGCTTGGCAGTGTCCTTCTCGTATCTGGTCTCGAAACATATAAATGTTTCGCAATAACTTTAACAGCGTATAGAGATCGCGTTTAACTTATCAGACACCGTATTGAACACCGTCTCCTACTGACGTCAGCGTAGAATGACTTCGTTGCTAGGTTAGGCTTTTTACGTTTAGTTATCTTAACATAAATACACTGAAGATGCTAAAAACTCTAAACACCCTTTCCCATCTATCTCTGGAGCAAGACTGCGCATAGCGGCAGAGAAGAGGAGGGAATCGAGTGAGCCGAGCGAAGCAGTACACGCTGCCGGAAGGCTGGTAACTGCAGTGGCTTTTCCCCCTCCACGCAATCCCGTTCCCTCTCTCGTGTTCATTGGTGGAGCCGTCAGTACTTGCGCAACTTGTTTTCGTTCTCCTGCCTCAGACATGTGAGGCAGAGCGTAACTAGACGATGGTGTTCTATACGGTGTCCGATAAGAAAGACCCATAGAGATCATTACGTCCAGCATCGTGGCCGTGCGGTCTCTGGTTCGATTCTCCTGGGGAAAGTGTAACAAGTTTTTCTGAGATTTTACCCAGCGTACGTGACCGGTGGCCACCCACCATTGTGAGGAAATTGTTGATCTACGACTGAGTACGGTAACCCGGCCATAGGAAACCTACATCAACGACTTGGGGTTCGTCGTGCTGACCACACGTCACCCCGTAACTGGTTGGATTATATCCCACATCTGGTGAGAGTGAGGTTGGCAGTCGGTAGGTAAGCACTGACCCTCACAGGCTGTTACACCACGGATTACTCTCTGATATTAAGTCTTCGTCTCGATTCTCGTTCTCACTATCATCTCGAATTTCGTCCCCGAAGGCGGTGGTAGCGTCGTCGCTTTGTAATCAAGGGGTCTCGGGTTCGACACCCGGTGGAGGCACATAGTGGTTCGGATCCCACTTTAAACTGTAGGTCCAGTCCCGATAAGCCTTACTGTGCATAAACTGGACTTAAAACACCAACTCAATCGAATTTCGAGAAGGATGGAGCCAATATCGAAAAATTGTATGTTGAAGTGAAACATAAATTAACATCAGATGTTGGCTACTTGTTGTCATGGGAGAGTAGTTTAAAGTGATAAAAATAGAGATAGGATGAGAAAATGAAGAAACAATGCAGACAGAGATAGGAATGAAGAAACTGGGAGTCGTGGCATGGAGATGGAGAGAAACAAAAAAAATGGTTGTGATAGAAGCAAGAAAACAAGGCAGATGAGAGAGAGAAAAAAGAAACATGACAGAAATAGAAAGTGAAACAGTGCTTGGTAGTAGAATGAGAGAATATAATGGAAAAAATGAGACAGACAATTGAAAATTAAAGATAGGAAACGAAGGAAAGGAAAGCGCAGGAAGAAAATTACCAAAAAGATAAACAAGAAGGAAAGAGAAGTGCAAGAAGAAAGGTACAAAAAGAGATAAGCAAGAAGGAAAGGAAAAGACAAGATGAACGATAGCAAAAGAGATAAGCAAGAAAGAATTGAAAGTAAAAGTAGAAAGATAGAAAAAGAGATAAGCAAGAAGGAAAGGAAAGTGCAAGGAGAAAATGACAAAAGAGATAAGCAAAAAGGAAAGGAAAGCGGAAGAAGGAGGATAGGAAACGAGATAAGCAAGAAGGAAGGAACGAGCAAGCAGAAAGATAGCAATAGAGATAAGCAAGACGGAAGGGAAAGAGCAAAGAGAAAGATAGCAAAAGAGATAAGCAAGAAGGATGGGAAAGACAAGTAGAAAGATAAGAAAAGAGATAAGCAAGAAGGAAAGGAAAGTGCAAGAAGAAATGTAGAAAAAGAGATAAGCAAGAAGGATAGGAAAATGCAAGAAGAAAGAAAGAAAAAGAAATAACCGAAAATAAAAAGGAAAGTGCAAGATGAAAGCAAAAGAATGAGCAAGAGGAAAGTGTGGAAATTCTGATGTTAGAAGAGAAACAGGGAAAGAATAAAATTGATAAAAAAAATATGAAGAAAAGAGACAAGTTCAGTGTTATTACACCCTTGTGATTCATTAACTTCCCTCATTATCTGTCAATTTATTCTGAAGTATTGCAAATTAATCCGAGGGATGAAGCGACAGAAGAAGTTAATAGATTTGACATCTGTAATCATCTATATACAATGTTATTATACTCGTATTAACTGACGAATTTGAAAAAGGATACCATTCAGTTATTTCTAATATCTTCATTTTGGGAAGTTTAAATTAATCTTGTATACTTGACAAATCTTTAAAAATGTCCCCTTCAGGATATTCTTTCCGTTTTATTAATATAGATAATTAAAACTACTACATAACCTAACATTTCACTTCCTGTTACAGTTTGTTGTATTTCTTTATTTAAAGTATTTAGAGTAAATTTTACTTTCATTTACAAATTTATTTCATTGTACAAGTAGCTACAATAATTGCGAGCTCACACACTTACTTTTTTTAAGTCATTTTGTTGTTAACATTTCACTCCAACCTTGTCAAAGACTGAACTCCATGGTGCAACAGAGCTTGGATAGCCAAGCGACATTTCCTTGGGTGACACCTTGTCAGTGCATATAGTCCCATCGCCGCTGTTTTCTGACTTTCGAGATCTAAAACCGTTACTGTTGGTTCCACTCTCCTATTGTCCTCACGATGCTGGGTCAACATCGGAAATTTTCGGGAGCTTACACTGGTGATCGAACCAGGAACCGTTCGCACCAAGGGCGAGTGCGCTAACAGTTTCAATACGTTGAGCCGCTAATCTTGTCAAATCTCACTATTTCTATCTGTGGCCTTCCCATTTCACATAACTATGTGGGTTATTGGTGCAAAGGATTCACAAATCTATATTATTTCTTATTATTTTACTTTATAAATATTTTATTCTTTACTATTCTAATTATAGTTTGAATGTTTGAGCAATTTTTATAACGTGGGTTGTCAAGCCGCGACAATGCAGAAATGTAAAAGCAAATTTAAAAATTTGGCGTTGTATGTAACGCAGCTACAACTAATAAATTAATAGTAATAATTAATAACATAGACATCGTTTTATATTTTAAGGTCTGACTTCTTAGGTTTTCAAATTACGGAACAAAAACAGAACACTCAAAAATTATTTTCGCTTAATTGAATATCATGTCTATAGCAATATTTCTTGAACCAATAAGCCTACAATTCAATAACATCTCTTTCAATTTTTCATAATTGCAAAGGCACGTATATTTCATACACTGTCTTGACATTGAACGTTAATAAAAGACCAGTGCAAGAAACAAAAGCGAATCGATGCTAAGCGATCCAGAACCAATCGAAAACCAGCTTCGTTAACCTGTAAAATTAGTTGCGTATGCATCGCAACGACGTGAAAACCGCACCAACTTGTTCCAACGAAGGATGAAAAAAAAAAAAAGCTTTCAATTTTTAGCGAACAGGAGTCGAGAAAACTTGTTTTCGCTCCAACAAAGAATTCAATAACAAATCGTGTTAACATCGAGATATATCAGTATAAGCAGCAGCGTTGCAGGAAGGGGAAAAAATATATGATTTGTGGAAGATCAATTTACTTCACTGGTTAATAAAAAATTGCTTTTAACAGGAACACTAGTTCTTTGTATTGGTGCAAACACGCTCAAATTATTATCCTTCGTATAATTTAATTCAATTAGTTAATTTAATTAGTTAATTCCTTTCTGGTTTGGTCCTGTACATGGCATCGATATGTTTTTTTGTGGTGTTCTTTCTTATCTTCTGTTGGTTAATATTTGTGTAAAATCTAGTGCCAGTGTTAACATATTAATATTTATTTTTAGTGGGATTAGTCCGTGTCTCTATAAGCTCATCCTCAGGCGATATTTTTCTTGTATTCTTCTTGCTGGTTAAAGCACAGGGGGAGCGAGAGTCGGTCTTGGCCCACTGTGAAATAAGCACACCTATATGCCCAGCAAATAGAGCTTACAGAAGTTTTCGAAATAATTCATTCTACCGGGTGTCCCATAAGTCTGCAACCATAGGAGAAAAACAAAAGTTCATGTTCGGAACTTATTATTGTACAATACAGTTCAAGAATGTGTTCACAGTCGCCACCAGCAAAATAACTTTGATTCGCTTCTCCTTAGTCAGTATGCCATGGATTATCTGTAGCAGAAAAGAGGGTAATATGAACAATACCTATGGTTCCAGACTTATGGGACACCCTATAGAACCAGAATCAGAGGTTCAATGAGAGATAACAGGATGGAAAGAGATATTAAGATAGAGAGAGAGAGAAAGCGATATGGAAGGAAAGGAATATAAAGTAAAAAAGAAGATAGAGTGTAAGATTTGATTCGATTTGAATTAGGCTACTTTACGTCGCTTTTCTTCCACTTCTGGCTAATTGCTACAATAGGGATGAATGATGATAATATGAAATTGCTGAAGGGACATTACAAACTCATATGGACGACGCAACACAAGCCCCGAAGAGGATTATCCTGGATGTAGGTCCCGACACCAGAGCCTCGTCAGCCTGCAAAAAATACAATGTGGAAAGACGGTTAATATTTGAGTACCTTCGGAAAGGGCCATCTCTTAACTTTCGAATAAGAGTGTAAGAAAATAGAAAAGAGAGAGAATGAGGAAGAGAGAAATAGAGAAAATAATATAAGATAAAAGAGAATAAAAAAAGATGTGTAAAAAGAAGAGACAGAGAGAGGTTGTGGCAGAGAGAAAAGGAAATAGAAAACACGAAAAAGAGGGAGATATACAGAAAAACTGAGAAAGAAGGAGAAAGTAACAAGTATAGAGAGAGAGAGAGAGAGAGAAAGAGAGAGAGAGAGAGAGAAATAGCAGAAGAGCGTAAGAAACAGAACCTCAGTTCTGTGGTAATATTGACGACGTTTTGAAGCCCAACCTTTTACTCACCCGAACAAATTCTCTGGCAATGCCAGTGGGGATCGGAATCACAGCTCGGGTCCCTACAGCTTCTTAAATAAATGGTGTCGTATACAACCTACACAACGTCCTAGGAGTCTATGGAAAAACGCCGCGCATAACTGTAAAAAAGGGGAGAGAGCGAGTCAGCGATGCAAAACGGTGCCCGCTGTTGCAAACGATTGCTAGCTGCAGCCGCGTTTCCCCGTCCGTGGAATAACCTGCGTATCACGTGTTCATTAGTCGAACCCTTGTAGTCACTACTTGATCGGAGGATTTGTTTTCTTCCGCTTGCTCCACAGACTCCCGGGACAGAGAATACTCACCAGACCATGATCAATCTGGTACATTTAAGTTAACGTCTACCTAAATTAAAGCCAAGTTTGCCTTAAGTCGACGCGCTAAGATAGGGTAGTCAGGCATTTACCTATAGTTTAAAATAGTTCGGAACTACTGTGCACTTCGAGAATCGAACCCGTGACGCCTTGCTTACATGGCAAAAGCGTTAGCCACTGCACGGCACGTCGATTTCAGTCACAGAAACTTATATTTTACTTTTAAGATTGTTATTATTATTATTTCACAAATAATGTTGTTGTTGATAAGTTTAGATATTAGTCCACTATTTAAATAGAAACCGGATTCGCCTTGCTTCCTTTCCATAAACATCCATCACTTTCATGATGAACAGTTCCCGACTTCTCGTCGTCCCTCACACATCTAGTTACGACAGTCAACATGATTTTAATGTCTGTGGTGAAAACGTTCTCTCCATATTTAGTTGTACACCCAACGGCGAAAGAAACAGTAGGTGAATTGTCCACCACCATTTTAATCGGTCTGTATTACACATTTTGATGACAATAAATTGAAATAATGACGTCAATAAGCAGAGAACAATGCCTGCTTCGAACCAACGTAGTTTCATTCCTTAAAACAACACAGGATGTAGAATAAAAAAGTAATGAAAATTGTGGGGGACAATTTGCCTACCATTATCTTTGCCATTGACTGTACATGGAAGTTAATTGCTGTAACCAGCCTGTAAATCACAGAAAACAATATTATTTGTAATAAAAGATCGTTACAATTTCACCATTCGAATTACATGAACTTTTTCCAGGTGGGCAAGAGCCTCTTTGACCCCCGCTGCGGGCACCCTTGCTATTGTTGTTTAGGTGTATGCATACATCATTGCTTGTAGGTGGACGATTTGCAGAATAGAGCCTGACTAAGAGGGCAAGGTTAACAAGTCTCAGAATTTACAGTTTCACTCGCTTGTGTCGCCCCTGCTCAACACGCATTTTGACCGAGGCAACAAAGTTTCATGAAGGTCCGTCAATGCCAGTCACGTAGCCAGGGGGAGGGCTAAGAGGGCTGAAGCCTCACCCCCCGAAATCTACATATATCTAATTTAAATAGTGTATAGTGGTAAATAATTTTACTTCGCTAAGTATCAGAAGTTAAAATTGTCCAGTTTTAACATGTACTAACTCGTATTTCCCAAGCTTCGCTACATCATGTGGGCTTCTTCAGGGTTAGGACAAGAATCAATGTAGCTGCCTAACTGATTTCGAAAGATCTTTACTCATTGTTAGCTCATTGCATGCACTGGACCTTTTTAAAGTTCTATTAATGAAATGATGGCATATGGTGAAGTTACCCTTTATCTAATTTTACTTCCTTAGAAGGATTAAACATCTTGTGTAGTAAAAATTCATTTTCAAGGATTCTACCCAGCCAACGTTTTCGCTTTTAGATGGCGTCTGTAGATAAGGGATGAGCCTCCACCAGAGCCGAGGCGTCCAGCCATCGGGAGATGTGGCGATGACAAAGTAAATTAATAAAAATACTGCATTTTAAATATTTTAGAGAAGTAAAAAAAAAAAAAGTAAAAAATTCTCATATTTCTGCTTATAAGCCAAGCGGCAAGGGATTCGCTAAGTTTAGCGCATCGGAACGAGATCCCAGTACTATTCCCCGTGGCTAACGCTCGCGCTACGTTTCCAATTGAAGGCAATGGTGTTCGCTGGCCCAGGTCATCGCAGAAAATGTGCGAATCTCTCTACCTGTTCGGAAGACACCCGACCACCACTTCAAGGTCTGGTCACAAAAGGTCTTTTTTTAGCCCCCATATTTACGGCATAGTTTCCCTGACGTCATCAAGATTAAAATTCTTCTGAGTGCTATTTCCAGCATTATAAAGCATGCAATGCAATGATCTAATACACGTAATTAGTAATGTCGTGAGTGAAACAATTCTTAAAGAAACTTAAAAATCAGATTTTGTTTCAATTATGTTAGACGGAACATCTAATGTTAACATTAGGTCCCAATTGTCAATTGTCTTGAGATATGTGCATAAGGAGGAGGGCTGTGGTAAGGAACGATTTATTAATTTTACTGATGTAAGCACCGAATGTATATCTGACGGGTCATCTGCTCATATAAAAATTGTTGTCAATAAAACTGGAGGATTAATTTATTGCTCAAATTTATGACAGTACGGCAGTTATGGCGGGGAATTTAGCGGATTTGCAAAAGAAGGCGTTATTTACGCATTGCTACGCTCACGTATAGTTTTATGGCTGTCCCAGCACTAAATTCATACTTTTAAAAGATCAACTAAAGAGAAGAACGATGTGCAATTTGGCCCTATTATCCATCGGGTAATAACTCTGAGTCTATAAGAGAAAATAAAGAATTCTACTACACAGTAATTCACAAATCCGCCGCGAAAAACAAGGAGGCTCGAGTTTATATATACAAGGAAGATAAGACGTTTTAAATTAATTAGACCACAGATACTCTTATCTGTGATTGGACCTATTTTACTTTGTAATTTGTGCACATCACAGAAAATGCAAATGAATCAAATTTCAAAATAATCATCATATGGAATAGTAAAATTTGTTTTTTGTAGTCGAAAGGTGTATGGTACTGCAGTGAGCTTTTACACCGAATAGGCAATGACCTTGGCATCTACCGCAGATAAATATTGTGCAGACCCCCCCCCCCCCTTCCCGGTTGAAAGATCGACCCTAACGTTTGACAAGTCTTCCGATGACTACGTAAAAATGTCACGCTTCGCCATTGACCTCCACCGAAATAAAATCCTGGCTACGGGCCTGATCAATGCGTTATCAAATGTTTCCAACTAACCGTTTACCCTTGGACAATCTCTAAGCAATTCTTGATAACGTTCCTATAAGAAGAAGCAACACCTATCACCATTAAAAAGACTGCTGTTCTTTGTATCGCACGGTGACAGAAAACAGCCTGACAATCCAAAAATCATTGCGTAACGTTGCTGACAGACAAGCAAACGAGAGAGAAAACCTAATCCCCTTGGATGAGGTGCAAAAAGGATCCTTGGACAGCCCAAGCACTTTCTTTCATGTTCCAAATTGACGCGTCCCGGCCACACGTCCAACACACCATTGCACACGCTCTGATTGCATGTCTGTACGTTGGCAATTAGTTCGTCTGATCCAGCTTCGTACGTTAGTCGCTCGCAGTGTTCCTAGCATTTTGCTCTCGGCTACGAACGATAAAAAGGAGTAGAAACAATGCCGGTGTTTAAAGGGGGTTGGGGGGAGGGCGACACACAGAATGTAGATCTCAACTGATAATTACTAACCCCCCCCCCCCCCTTCATGTTTGGGCATACTGTTTGAAATTGTGGACTAATGACCAACATACACCTGCCATCTTACCTAATGGCAGATACTCCTAAGAGGAGAGGTGAGGGCAAAAACGTGTACTGGCACGGCGTCAAGTCCTGGTACCGGCTTTGGTACCTTGAAGCGCCACCAGGGAAAGGGGGGGGGAGGGGGCACAAAAAAGCTGACGGATGGCCGCAGAGATAAATCCGTTTCGAATAATCCTAGTTGCTTCCTTCCACAATGTCTTTCAGGGTTAGGGTATGGTAATTCTAGAATTTGCAGAAGTGCGACAGATTTCTTGTCTGTCTTCTCTGGTGCAGTTTTTTTAGATTCGGCAAAAGGCTGACACAGAGATTCGCCTTGGTGGGTTCAAGGGTAGGCAGTCTTTTCAGGTGGGCCCACCTTTGGTGCTCGTGTCCACAAAGATTATATTTCTCATCCGTTTCTTTCTTCTTAATTCTTTTTTTCTTAGGCTGCTTATCTTTTTTTTTTTTCCTATCCATCCTTTAGTTCTCTTTATTTCTTACCCTGTTTCTATCTTCACCCTCTTTCTGTTTTATTTTATTCTTCTCTCTTTCTTTAATTTTTCTTTCTCTCTCTCTATTTAATTTTCTATTTCTTTCGCTCCCTTTCTTTAAATCTTTCACTCTCTCTCTCTCTGTTTTATTTTTCTATCTCTTTTGCTCTCTTTCTTTAAACCTTGCTTTCTCTCTGTTTTATTTTTCTATATCTTACGCTCTCTTTCTTTAAACCTTGCTTTCTATCTGCTTTATTTTTCTATCTCTTTCGCTCTCTTTCTATAAACCTTGCTTTTCTCTGTTTTATTTTTCTATATCTTTCGCTCTCTTTCTTTAAACCTTGCTTTCTCTCTGTTTTATCTTTCTATCTCTTTCTTTAAACCTTGCTTCTCTCTGTTATATTTTTCTATATCTTTCGCTCTATTTCTTTAAAACTTGCCTTCTCTCTGTTTTATTTTTCTATCTCCTTTGCTCTCTTTCTTTGAATCTTGCTTTGCTCTCTCTTTATTATTCTCACTCTCTCTATTACTGTCTTATTTTTCTTTCTCTCTAAACTAAACTAAACTCCTTGACACAACAGCCATCTGGGAGCTAGACTCTTTTTCATTGGATGACACGTGGTCAGCGCTTCGAGTCCAATCGCCTTGTTTCTGGCTCTTGAGACAGGAGACAGCTACTTCTTATTTTCAAGCAGCTTCAGAATTGTCCTCACATTGCTGGGCCAGCATCAATCTTTTTGTGGCTCCCACCGGGAATTAAACCCAGGACCGCTCGCTCCAAAAGTGAGAGCGCTGACCATTTGGCTACGCAGGAGCTCTTTCTCTTTCTATCTCTTCATAAATCTCTCTCTCTGCGTGTTGTATGTTTCTTGCTCTACCACAAATTATCGCGAGAATTTCTCGTGTAAACTATTTTGGTGGACATGTGCTTGGTCAACAGCGTTGCCAGTGTGTGTGTTATCACTGCCTGTCTGTAATTTTATGTCTAATGTATGGATTTGGTGTGGAATCTATAAAATTTGCAATATTATTAATTTTATTTTGCCGATCCCATTTTTTTTCACTTAATTTGAAATCTTCAACGAAACCTGCCACTTTTAAGTGACATATGTTAACTTAAAGACCACTGGCAACTTGAGCAGGACAGGGAAAAAACAGCGTTAGATGAAACGTCCAATTTTGTCAGTTTTTCTGAAGTGAAACTCAATTATATTTCATTGTATTTATCTTACAAGAAATAAATAGAATTCATTCCAAAAGATAAGTTTGTTATTATTATTACTACTTTCATTACTTTAATTTGCTTTTCTATCTCATGGGATTTTTTTCCAACAAGGATGAAATAAAGTATGGAATATACACAATGATACATCCAAGGTGGCCAAAAGCTTTGAGTGGTCTTTGCCACCAAAGGTTCCAGGTTCGAATCCTGACCTGGACATGAGTGTCGATCAACTTCATATACTCAGCATTCATTCTGAACGTCACGATTAACCAACCATATGTTGCAGACAGAATATTGGGACGTTGATGAAGCGATCCTCCGTATATCTCCACTCGCCTCTCTCTCAATTAATACCTTCTCACCCAGGATTTCCTCCTTTGTAATCTCTATTTGACTTTGATCTTAATGTCCATCTTTGCATTCTTCTCGCTGGGTGCGGTTAGTCTCAATAATTGATTATCCTAACTGTCCGTAACTCCTTGAATACAGAAGAAACACCATCGTCAAATTGACACTTGCCTTGGCTCCTATTTTACATTCCAAGCTGTAAATGATTAGAGTCTTGTTTCCCTCAGATTATCTTTAATCCATTATTATGACACAAAAAAGGAAGAGATTAAAATAGGTAATATAAGACATAGAATAAGAATATAATAGAAAATATTAAGATGTGAAAAATATCAATAATCTTTAAAAGATAGGAAAGATTATATAAAATAGATGATCTCTTGAGGAGAGAAAGATTTGACGAGGTAAGTTCGAGACAAAGTTGGAGACATAACAATGCTTATTTTATCAAGGATGCAAACTTGGACACTTATATTTGTAGTGCGAGACCGGCCAAAAATACATTTCCGAAACGCAGGTCAACTTTGAGTCACTGGTAATTAATGTCTTCACTTTATCCCCAATACCCCTTCAAGACTCATTAAAAATAGAAAGAACAGTTACGGAGGTAAATAATGCAAAAACTCTTTTGAAAATTTAGAGTATTTAAATGTCTTATATTTATCCTAATTCAAGTATGGGAAATTTATTTCCTTGCTTCTAAACATTATGCCTCTAGAGCTACCAATGTGTGTGTGTGTGTAATTGTGTGTAACGTCATAGAGGATTTCGTCTATAGGTATGTCACTGGTTACAGACTACACCAAAAGAGAAAAATAATTTAAAAAACTCGAAAACTTTCGACACGAAACTTTTTTGTATTGCAACTTTCAAATTTTACGAAACTTTCTGTAAAAATTTTAAACAGACTGCACACTGAACCCGCAACCCATATATTACAAAACGACATCTACTGCACCACCTGAAACGCCAAGGGAAGTATAATAGCACCAAGAAATCTGTGCCCCCTCCCCCAAAAGTAAGTAACACAGATTTTATTCTTATCAATAAACTTGAGAAATAGCTTAGTTCACAATGTAAAGATTTAATGTGCACGAAATAGGCATTTTACAAACTTTTAGATTTGCTCAAGTTTTACTTCTTTCTTGCAAATCATTTTTGATTACCAGTATCAAATTGGTAAATCTAACCAAGCTAATTTATTTAGAAATGCCAAATAATTTAACTTGAATTACCAAATTTGGTTAACGTTACAAACTTGTTTATCGTTGCAAAATGAATTGTACAACGTTATAAAATATTGTCATATCTACCAAAGTAGTCTAGTTCTTCGACAACATGTTCGTTATCGAGACTTCCATATAATTTATACAAATATTCAGTTTCAAAGTATGCTTAAGGAAATAAAACTATAGAACTGAGCAAGATTCAGAAATATGAACATTTATATTCTTATTTTTAGCTCGCTTTTCTGCCTCTTTAGGTTATTCGGAGATAATGGAAGAAAAGTTAATATTTATGTTATGCACTGAAATACAAAGTACACTGTGTAACAACAAGCACTTTGATGGAATATTTCCTTGTATAATTATACAAGAATATATTGTTAATGTTTCCAATAAAAATTTTCACACAAAAACCATACTTTTTAACCGAGTTAAAGCAAACATAGTCATTTTCTTTAACTTGGGTTTTCTTGAGTGTATTTAATATAATTCTGTACTTGCATGTGTATACGTTATTTTGGCTCTACAAACTTTCATGTGACATTTTCTTTTGGTATTCCTAAACAAAATGGTTGAGAAATTTTCGCTGATGTTTGGTTATTGGAAACAAACAAATCGCCAAACTGCTCAACGCCAAACTGTCAACCTAACCTTTTTCTTTAGTCTAAGCAAATATTTTTTTCCGCGTACCAATTGTAACCTAAAATCTTAAACCGTTTTGTAAAAAGTATTGGTTCAATTTTTTTAAAAAATAAAGTATAGCTACTAGTATTGAGACTTGCTGATGTCATGTTTGATTTTTGTTATTTAGCGTCGCTTCGCTACAAATTTTGGCTAATCGCGACGATGAGGACGAATGACGATATGATGAAATTGATGAAGGAGCACTCACAAATATCACCGGCCAGGATTCGAACACGGATCCCCTGGCGTTGAAGCGCTCAGTGCTAACCTCTCAGCCACGGAGGTCGGCTCTGATATCAGGTGACCTACAGGAGAGAATATTATTTTCCTTTCAACAAAAGTATTACATGTTTACTTGAGGGCAAGTTAAGTAACTAAATACTGTAGATGTGCATTGTTAATAAATTGGAAGAGCTTTCCTAGTTTGTTCATTCTATGCTGGTGAAAATGAATGTCATACCCGCCTGTGATCTTTTTAGTGCCAATTCCTGGCATTGTAAACCCCACGTCATGATTTTGCTGAAAATGTTCATGGTAATCACACACTTGTATTTCTATATTTCAAAGAAGGTCACAATTTCTGCAAGATTTCAATTCTCTTATATCTTAAGTTCTGCTTGTATAAAGCAAGTACCTAACAGTCCACTTCATTCTAAAGACCCCACTTTACCTTTATGTTCCCAGTTATAATGACATTTTTCCTTATGCTATTTCCAGGTGTGCCAAGCATATTTCAAGACTGGGGACATTGAATGGGAGACTGGGCACTTGGATGACCGTGCAGGAATAGCCTTCAGAGTTGCTTTGGCAAGGTCTCTGATCCGTCCAGGTTCAATCCCATCCATTTTCTCTGGATGTCCATCATACCTATCTCGCAAAATGAATAGACGCGAGAATGTCCAGAAAAGAAGAAAGAAAAGAGGGAGGCAGAACCTTTAAGAAGAGCAATTGCAGACAGAATAGGGACAAGAGTATGACGCAACTCCCACATTTTCGATCTTAAGTGAACTGAAGGGTCGGATCAACAAAATCCATCTTTCTTCACAGTGGTATATTTTGCAAGAGGAAAGTTCTATTATTTTCTTATCCCTCAACCTCTCTGAAAAACCTCATGCAGTTAAATATGTTGTTGTAAATGACTCACTCTCTTTGTCAATGTTTTATCGTGGAGTTGAAATTAATGCAAAGAGATATTCACGTAAGGTTTCAACTATACACATGCTATTAAAGATACAATACACTTCCTGGAAATGTTCGACAGTGTAGAATCAGCATGTAATGTCAGTGATGTTTTGGAAACCATTGAAATCCTTCTGGATAATCTAAAATACACTGTGCATGAAAGCAGTGTGTCAGTGCTTCATTTTATAAAATCCCAAATACGATTGTGAAATGTACGTAAAGAACGGCTGAGATATGATTCTGAGATTATTGTTTTCTCATCATTTTTTAATTTTATGTCTCCAAGTGCATGGAGGTTCATCCGTGATTCAGGATATTTTATTTTACCCCATCCAAATAGTTTGAAGAAATTATGTTCAGATATCCGTGCAAGTCCAATTTCAGAGCAAAGTGAAGGTAATTTTCTGATGCACATGCAAGAAAAAGTGGTTCACCTTAAATACCATGAGTTGTACCGCTCATTGATATTTGGTGAAATGCATATAAAATCTTACATCGATTTACAAGGGAGGTACAATTGTTGGCACTGCCTATGATACTTGTGAAGCTGCAAAAAGTGCTCATGTATATATGATTAACAATGTGCTCTCTAAGTACAAGGAAGTTGTGAAAACTGTAACTGCTCAGTCATTGCATTGTGTAATTAAGAATGTCATATTGGGCCATGAAAAGTTAGGAATTAAGATTATATGTGTTGTTTCAGATAACAACATGATAAATAGGAAATGTTTAATGTTGACCATAGGCAGCACTTTGAGTATATTCACCCAACTGATAAGAAGAGGCCTTTTTTATCTTGTGGACACTGTACACTTATTTAAGTGTATTAGAAACAACTGGCTCAATTAGAAAAAAATGAAAATGTGAGTGTTGTTAACCCAGATTTTGAAAACCTGTGTGATTTTCATGTTGCATGATTTGCAACTTTAAGAACACTCTTTAGTGTGGAAAGTGATATCATCCTAAAATATGCTTATAAATTATCATTAAAATCTCTGTGGCCAACTTCCCTAGAAAGACTAAATATGCAACTAGTTGTTCAAGTTTTCAACCATATGGTCATTAAAAGTTTAAAGCAACAAGAGCCAAAACACAATTTGCCGAACTATGAAGACACTGCAGAGTTAATTAACATTGTTTTAAACTGGTGGGAAGTAGTCAGCGTCAAGTCTCCATGGGAAGGTGCGAGGTTAAGAAATATTTTACAGTACCCTCTGACAAACGAATCCTCAGATGAGAGACTCTTGTACCTACATAAATTCCTTGATTTGTTGGAACAGTGGAAAAGTTCGAACGTCTCGTCAGCTAAACTCACCAGAGAAACTTCCAGTGCCCTGAAAATAACCACACATGGGCTAATTGAAATAACCAGATATTGTACAGATATTGTAGGAATGCAATACCTTTTACCAGGAAAATTTCAATCAGACACACTTGAAGCAAGATTTGGCCAATAACGACAGTTGGGTGGTGCGCAGTACAACGTATCTCTCCATCATATTTTTGAGACGGAACAAAAACTGCGTCTTGCCAGCAGAATGAAGTTGAAACTGAAGTCACTAAAATATGGTGGCATCTTTGCAAATCAAATTGACGAGTGTGGTACATCTGAATTTACCCTGGCAGTTACCGACTTGGCTACGTTTCAGAGTTCGAAAATTCGTGCTGCGGATATTGTGGAAGCGAAGCGAGATCTTCCTATTTTGATGTACCTAGCAGGCTATTGCTCTTACATTACAAGAAAAATATTGACGTGCGATGACTGTAGCAACATTCTAGTTTTGGACAAGATTATGCAAGATATTCCAAATGATTCATTGGATTTTATAAAAAGTTCGGATAGAGGTGGATTGTTGTGTCCTTCAGAGGTGGTTGCGTATATTGTGCTGATCAATAATGTTGTTGTCAAAAACTGATAAGCCGTGAATATGAAGTGGAATTCTTGAAAGCAGCAAACCAACGGGAAGTGGCATTCAATTTGAATCTTGTGAAGTTGAAAGAAGATGAAGATAAGTGGTTGGTGAGCTGCAATAATGGACACGAATGCAAAAACGTTTTGAAAATAATTTTGTAGTTCTCAACAAATGCTTTGTTAAATAATTATTGTAAAAGAGTAAATAACTTTGTTGAAGGCCAACACAAAAGAAGAAAACTCTCCACATTCTAAACCTTTTTGCTGTTTGCATTATTCAATTGTCGAAAAAATTGGGTGTTGGTACTACAAAGTGCTATCGGAAAGAAAATTAAATTATAATAATATTGAAAGTGCTAGCGATGTGTCTAAGAGTTTATTAATTGGTTAGGCAACTTGACCAAGTTCCTGTCAACGTAACAGCCGGTGATTAACTTATTCTATTTGTTTTATACTTCTCTTACAAAAACTGTAAAGAGTTTTATGTAAAACTTAAAAATATTACGGATAATATTTCATATATACATGCATTTTTTTAAAAAAAGTTCCACCAGGAAGTTTGTAACGATTTTCAACATGAATTTGGGTTATAGTAGGAATTTTTTTGTGGTGGCCATAGTGGCTTCTTGAACGACAATGTTGTTGTAAATATTCATTTTTTTTACTTCTATCTCTTCTAACTATATTTACGTGAGGGTAAATGTTAAAATGTGACTTCCTCTGAGGTTACAGTCATTCAAAAAAAGAAACAAACGAACTTAAATTCTCTACGATGAAATATTGTCTTCCTTTTAGAGCATTAAGATGATCGCCTCCAGATGATGACGTCAGGATTGAGCACTTTGGCCTGAACCACTAAGATGGTCTTGACCTGTCGCTTGATTCGCAAGGTCTTCAAGAATTTGCCCGGTACAATTGTAGCTTATTTCAATCTGTGCAAGGATGCAGATTTCGAAGATCTTAAAGAATGAAGTGCAATATAATGAAACTCCGGGGGGTAAAGGCGGCCAGGGGAGTGATGCTGATCACATTACCACCACCTTCGGCCGTGATCAAGAAAGTGTGGGACCTAACTCCACACCCCCTATACGCCTTAATGGCGTGGTGCAATAGCACAGGGGAGCACTTTATTTTTCTCTATATTCCAGCTGCGTATACATGAAAGTTCAGAAGGTCTTCAAGAATTTACTGCCTCCCCAATGGCATAGTGGTAACGCCGTCGAATTATAATCAAGGGTTTGCGTGTTCGATACCTGATGAAGTTCAGATCCAACTTTATACCGTAAGTCTGATCGCGACCAGACTATATGTGCATGAAGTGTACTTTAAAAAACTAAAAAAATCAATTCAAGAATGTACATGCATTTGGAATTCAAAAATCAATTTAAGAATTTACATTCATTTGGAACTCAAAAATCAATTCAAGAATTTACATGCACTTGGAAATCAAAAATCAATTCAAGAATTTACATGCATTTGGAACTTGTTCCAATCTGCGTAAGAATGCACGTTCACAAGGTGTTCAAAAATGTATCAGTGAAACTAAGAAGTTTTCCATTCTGTGTAAGGAGTATAGGTTAGATTTACAATACCTTATAAAACTGACATGGAATTGGAATATGTGCTAAACTAAGTAAGCATGTCAATTCAAAAGGTCTTAAAGAATTTACCAGTGAAATTGGAACATGTTCTATTCAGTGGCGGTTGGCCAAGTGCAACAAGTGCAGATGTTTTCACCTAATTTTCAAATTAATATTGACATTTTTCATTTGCTTGTTAAAATAAACTATTTCCCAGCAGAACGCACACGATAATACTCAAATAATACGCCGCTCGGCGCTACGCACGTGAAGAGATCGTCGTAGCAAAAACAAACCAAGAGCAGACGCCGCTAGGTTGCGGAAGACTTTAGCCGGTTGTCATGGCAACGGTGACGTCACTTAGCGTTGGAATTGAACGGGTGTCGCCATCTAGGTGCAGCAGTTATCTCGTCGACAGAAAACGTTGCATCCAGTGGTTGTGGCAAGATCGTTGCGTTCTCGCGAGGTCTTGTTCCGCGTATGTGTTTCGCGTTTCCTATCATGTGTTGTGTTCATGTGTTGAGCTGTGGATTGCACAATGAACCCAGTAAATGACTTAGTGCGTAATTTATTGCAGATACCATTTTCCAGATGGACGGATGAAGACAAAAATTACGTTTTAAATTGTGGGGGGCCCCACTGACACTTACTATTTGTTTTTCATTGCCTATAAATGTACTTCTTCACCTGTTATTTTAGGCACGAGCCGCTACTGGTTCTATTCTATGTAAGAATATAGGTTCGTAAAGTCTTCAAGAATTTACGTACAATTGGAAGTTATTCCATCCCGTATAAACATGAGTTTGTCGAGGAATGTAGAAAGAGATATAGTGAGAGGAGTAAAGGAACAAAAAAAGCTAATATGTAGTGAAAAGAGACATGGTATGAAGTCAGAAAGAGGTAAGAAATAAATTGACATGAAGAGTAGATGGAGGGAAAAGTGAGAAAGAGAAATAAATATGAAAGAAGAGAAGAATAAGTGATAGAAATAGATACATTTAGAAGAGACGGAGACAGGAAAAGATAATAAAGAGAAGACTGATAAAGAAAGAGAAAGGGAATAGGGAGAAGGAATAGGCATGGGAAGAATAGAGAGAAAGATATGACAATAGAAGAAGATGATAGATGGAGAGAGATGGCAATAGATGGAGATAATAGAGAGAAAGAGATGTCAAGAGAAGGTGAAGATATACAGGGTGTTCATAATGTCTCACCCCACACTGGGTATGGTGAGAACGGCTGTAAATAGGAAGAAATGGCGAAACACATATTCCATGATGTTTAGGGGGAAACGTTTTGAGGCCAACCATTCCCTACCCGGGCCTCCTACAACGGGGTAGGCTGGGGTCGACTCAATTTTTTCAAATAGCAAGGGGGTCGAAGAATATGTCGTTTGAAAGATCTTATCATAACAACAATAATAGAGCAAATCCGGGGTCTCTACGTAGCTCCAATTGACAATGGCGTGAAATCAAATGTGGAACATGACCAGTATTGGACAGGACTTCAACTCCTACAATAGTAACCCTACGGAGCTGGAAAAATGTTCCTACACTGTAGCATGATTCGGAGATATCCTACGTACACCCCCTCATTCCCCCAAGAGATGGCAAGCGTCCGTACACAAAACCGCATATCATCGCGCCCCTTGAGATTGCTACCAGGAGGACAAGGACCGACATGCACAATCGCAACTCAAGTCAAATGGTGAAGAAGGCACGTAGTTAAATGTACAATGTCAACTGAAGGCAAATTGGGGGTGGGGGGTTACAAGATGTTACAACACGTACACCACTAAAAGTCAAATTAAGCTTACCTGCTATTTACAGAAGATGTTCGTAATGAGCCCCATTCACTTGTTTGAAGGAGAATGCAGTCGGAGTATCGAACCAGATCAAGTAATCAGTGTTACTACCGCGATGAAGATTCAACAGGACCATTCTGCTTGTGTTCTCGTAAGCAAACAGACCGGACCGCAAAAGTTCGAAGTAACTTTGAAATACTGGACGTAGAAGAGTTGTAGTGCCGTACACACTACATTGTGTTCTACTAACGTGTTTCTTGTATCTTCCGTTACCGTGGTTCTGTTTGTGTGTGTGTGTGTATTGGTATGGTTAAAGTGTTTGCAACGATGAGAAAAATGAATGGTGCCGGAAGGGCGCGTTCTGGCGCAGACAAAGTGGAAATTATATTTCTTTTCGGTGACTGAGGCAGAAACTACCGTGCCACTGCTAGACGATTTAACGAATTGTATCCCCAACGCCCTAGTATTGACCATAAGTATGTTTCAGACTTTGTGAAAAAATTCCATGAAACGCAAAGCGTCAATGACAGGCGACGTCTAGGACAACATCACATCGATGAAGCAACAGTGTTGGAAGTTATAGGACGCGTGACTGTAAACCCTGAAATGTCTCTCAGACAAATAGAAGAAGCAAATAACATTTCACAAAGTTATATCAGTAAGGTGTTAAAATTACACAAATTTCATCCTTACAAAATGCAGATAAAGCAAGAACTAGGAGATGATGATTTCGATAGACGAATTGAGTTTTGCGAAATTATGTGCGACAGGAATGCTAACATCGAGAACTTCTTACACAACATCTGTTTCAGTGACGAAAGTTCTTTTTTCCTAAATGGCTGTGTTAATAAACACAATGTTGGAGTATGGGCAGATGTTAATCCCCATGTTGTGAGGGAAGGCCATACGCCAAGACCTGAGAAGGTTAATGTGTGAGCAGGTATTTTAGGAAACCACATAATTGGACCCCTATTTCTTAATGGCAATTTAAACGGTAATCTGTACCTGCAAATCCTACATGACACAGTGGATCCCTTGGTAACGAACCTTGTAGAAAACTCAGTCAATGTCAACGGTGTGTCTGAATTGGATGCGGACAAAATCGTTTTTCAGCAAGATGGATATCCTGCACGCTACAGCCGGAACGTACGTGAGTACTTGAACGAACATTATCCCAATAGGTGGATAGGCCGTAGCGGTACCATCGAATGGCCTGCGAGATCGCCTGATTTATCTCCGAACGATATTTTCCTTTGAGGACACCTTAAATCTGTTGTGTACAAAACATAACCTCGTTGTCTTTATGATCTGCAACAAAGAATAATAGCAGCCTGGAGAGACATTTCAGCAGACACGTTCAGCAAAGTGCGACATGCATTTCATACTCGTCTGTTCTACTGCCAAGAAGTGAGTGGGGCTCATTTCGAACATCTTCTGTAAATAGTAGGTAAGCTCAATTTGACTTTTAGTGGTGTACGTGTTGTAACATCTTGTAACCCCCCCCCTTCACCCATTTACCTTCAGTTGACATTGTACATTTAACTACGTGCCTTCTTCACCATTTGACTTGAGTTGCGATTGTGCATGTCGGTCCTTGTCCTCCTGGTAGCAATCTCAAGGGGCGCGAATCAAGGGGTCCCGGGTTCGATACCCGGTGGAGGCACATCGTGGTTCGGATTCCACTTTAAACTGTAGGTCCAGTCCCGATTAGCCTTACTGTGCATAAAGTGGACTTAAAACACCAAATCAATCCAATCAAGGGGCGCGATGATATGCGGTTTTGTGTACGGACGCTTGCCATCTCTTGGGGGAAGGAGGGGGTGTACGTAGGATATCTCCAAATCATGCTACAGTGTAGGAACATTTTTCCAGCTCCCTAGGGTTACTATTGTAGGAGTTGAAGTCCTGTCCAATACTGGTCATGTTCCACATTTGATTTCACGCCATTGTCAATTGGAACTACGTAGACACCCCGGATTTGCTCTATTATTGTTGTTATGATAAGACCTTTCAAACGACATATTCTTCAACCCCCCTTGCTATTTGAAAAAAATTAGTCGACCCCAGCCTATCCCCTTGTGGGGAGCCCGGGTAGGGAATGGTTGGCCTCAAAACGTTTCCCCCTAAACATCATGGAATATGTGTTTCGCCATTTCTTCCTATTTACAGCCGTTCTCACTATACCCAGGCTCGGGTGAGACTTTATGGACACCCTGTATATATATATATATATATATATATATATATATATATATATATATATATATAAAGAGATGGCCCGAGAAGGAGAAGATAGAATGAGACAAAGATATGACAAGACAAGGAGAAGATAGAGAGAGGAAGAGATGACAAGATAAAGGAGAAGACAGGAACTGAGAGAAAGAGAGAGATGAGAGAAACAGAAGATAGAGGGAGAGATGATAAGAGAAGAGATGAAGAGAGAGAGATATAACAAGAAGAGAAGAAAGAGGGAGAGAGAGAAACGACAAGAGAAGAAGAAAGAGAGAGAGAAGCACGTGTATGTAAATACAAGTTTGACATAAATGTTCTGAACATGACGAATAAGCTTGATTTCCAAGAACACCAAGATTAACGACAACCTGCATTTAGTGTCAACATAAACAAACCTTATTCTAAACAGAGAAAGGAATTCTGTCTTGTGTAAATCAAAAATTGCCAATTCCAGTACTTTAAAAAAAATCTAATCAATTCTTAACAAGCCTATTGCAATTGTAATCTGCAATGCCCAGACGAAAAAAGATTACAACTCATTACTGGGTGTCCTGAGTTATCCTTGAGGATTATATATGACTTCCTCGACTTTAGTTCTGGTTGATATACCAAGTGACATCTGACGCCATGCAACGCTTCGGCTAATTTGAAGCGTTCTTTGCATTGTCTCTCTCATTACACGATTGATTGCAAAGGGTAGGGGGAACTCATTTATTTCTTCAACGTTCAAGGATATAATTGTTTTTTCCCTCAAAGTAGTGGACAAAATTATAGTCTACGAAAAGAAGACTATGTTCATCTACGTTGAAGAGAAGACAATGCCAAAGATATTCTCATACAATACTAATAATACGTATATGCAGTGCTGACAAATTCTAAATCTTTTTTTCTGTGGCTTGTCCTGGATGGGTTTGTGAGTGTGTGTGGAGGGGGAGTGTTATCCCACTCTTGTCTTCAATTTCCTAAAACAAAACTGCAAATGCAGGAAAAGATGAATAAAACTGGTTGCAAAGAGAAGACACCTCCTCTTCGCCCCACTCCCTTACAGCCAAAGCACCATTCCCTGCCACTATCTTTTTGCATTGAGACATCCTAGGTTTTTGGTATTAGTTTTATCGTCAAGATTGAGAATATTTACTACATTTTAATTTTTTAAGTTTAGTAATATTTCTGCCTAGTACTGGAAAGTTTCTACATTAAATAAATTACAGAATTGCAGTTAACGATAAAGATCAAACTTCTTTAAAGGGGAATTTTTATTTTGCAAACAGTAATACTTTTAGGTATTAAATATTTCTGGTTGGTAATGCTGTCGCCTTGTAATGAAGGGTCCCGGGTTTGATACCCTGCGGCGGCACATAGTGGTTCGGATCTTACTTCAAACTGTAGGTTCAGTCACGTTTAGCATATGTCTTTATAAAGTGGACTTATATCCTGTTACAGTTGTCGTCGCGAATAACTTAAAGAAGTGGAAATTAACTCGCTTTATTTCTTTGGCACCAAATACCTTGACGAATGCCGTTCGTTGCAGTCTTCTTCTTCTCTTCCTGTCTTCATCAAGTTCTCTTGCACTTTCTTGGTTTTCTTTTTCGTCATCCTTCTTTCGTGCTCCTTCTTTTAAATAGTATCTTTATTGCCATTCTTTCATTGCCCATTCACGTGACAACCAGCTAAGTTCTTTTACTTTAATTTGTGTAGTTAACACACATTGTTCTCCAAATGTATCTTGAAGTCATGATCGATCTTAATCTCTACAAGCCATTATTGATAACTTGCCCAAAACATTTTCTTCCGAAGTTTCCTATCATAAATGTTTTACAGCTATTTACAAGCGCTTGTTGTAATTGTTTTGTATATCTTTGCATATAATTCTTCATGCTACTACGAGCGCACACTCAACCGTATTCAAAGTTCATGTAGCTGTACAGAGCACAATGAACATAACTGCGCATCTTATAAGTAGCAAGATGCGCAGAAAGCTACAATACATGTAACTGGGTATCTTTATGCTTAGAAATATGTGTAGAAGATCACAATGCATCTAAATGCATATCTTTAAGTACAAGGAGTATAGTCGTGCTAAGTAGCTTCAAGATTCACAGACGTTTCAAGTTTCAAACTTAACCGAGCTCTAGCTCATAAAAAAAAAAAGGTAAAGTGTTCCCCTGTGCATAGCACCACGCCATGAAGGCGTATAGGGGGTGTGGGGGTAACGCCCCACACTTTCTTGATCCGGTCGTAAGTGGGGGTGATGTGATCAGCATCACGCCCCTGACCGCCTTTACCCCCCAGGGTTTCCCCCAGGTACCCATGTTATTCGACGCTGGGTGGGCGCCGGGGCCGCTTTTACCGTTAGAAAAGTTCCCGGATTTGAACCGGCCGGGGATCGAACCCGGGACCTTCTTATCTCCATACAAAGGAGAAAAGCTACGGTAAGTAACGAAATTCAATACGTTACTGTTTAGTGGTGAATTAATGGTAATATTATGTAAAGCAATTACACAAGGTGTATCATAAGTAATAGCGTAAACTGACACAGGTGAAAGTACACGATAATAGAAGCAAAAAAGTCTAAGTAAACATGGGTCTGCTAACGAGCCGTTTTCGAGATAATTGCGAATGTGTGGTTACAAGCCGCCACAGACTTCATTGTTTGTAAACGTTGTCTTAGTTTTAAAAATGCTAATAATGTGTGCGAATGTGTGGTTAGAAGCCGTCACTGACAAATTTTGTAAACACCGAGTGCTTTACTCCTTGCGCGTTCCGGGATTTGCTCTTTGTTTACAAAACAAAACATTTCCGAGAGGTGGCGTTGTAATCAAAGAGGATGGATACAATCAGTACAGAGAATTGTACATGCTTGTGACCAATTCCGAAATGAACCGGTCGAAAGAATTCGAAACTCAATGCGGAATCGCGTACAGTATTGCATCCAGATGCAAGGACGACACTTTGAACACCTCCTTTAGCAGGTACGAGTTTACTGTAATTGTAACATGTAACATACTAACGTTTGTTAAAGTAAGTAGAATGTTCAATAAAAGCAATGAGATCTCCAATGACTTCTCTTACTGTATTATTAGCATTTCACCAACTAGGACGACGTTTACAAACAATGAAGTCAGTGGTGGCTTGTAACGACACATTCGCAATTATCTCGAAAACTGCTCGTTTGCAGACCAATGTTTGTACTTCTGGACGGGTTCCCTTTTTGGAATAGACTTTTTTGCTTCTATTATCGTGTACTTTAAACTTTGTCAATTTACGCTATTACTTATGATACACCCTGTATTATTATTGTAATATAGTATTAGCAGAGGCTAGCCCCCGTGGCGGAGTGGTTATCACATCGCGCTACGACGTCAGTGGTCCTGGGTTCGAATCCTGGCCTGGGCATGGATGTTTGTGAGTGTCCATTCATCAATTTCATCATATCATCACTCATTCCCATCTTCGCAAATTAGCCAAAAGTGGCACAAGAAGCGAAGTAAAATAAAACAAATCAATCAAATTAATCAATCAATCAATATTAGCAGTGATATAATATGGTAATGGAAAGAAAGCGCAGGTCTCGTGTAGAAGAACAAAGAAGCAATTTGTCCTGTCTTAATTTACTTTTCCTTCGCTTTATAGAATGTGGTACAGGAAGTTACAAAATAATTTACTAAATGAAAAACTAATATTTCAGTCACGTCCATACCTTCTTGGATGTATCGCAGTAATTTTTAACTCGTAACAAGTTGAGGAACAGAAACACTTGATTCGGAATCAATCGTCGAATAACATGCAAATTGATATTAACAATGAAATATACCCATTTCAACCTAACTAATTTAACATCACTAGAGCCTGTTCGATGGGGTTATGTATGAATTATTGTTCGCCCCCAGACATTCCGTTTTACAATTATGTTAACATATCAGAGTAATAAATTTCGATTGGCTCACGTGAACATATAGGAACACATGCTGAGCCTGCACTCGTACCAGAAACGTGTTCCGAGAATTATTGGGACTACTTCCTAAGATACTCTTGTTATCAACGAGTATATTATCTGGGGAAGTTAGTGCTTTTGCTCTTTGCTCCAAGTTGGCCTGCAAGGACAACATGTTAATGATATTATAAATTCATAAACTTTAATATGAGATGAAATAGCAACATAAAAAGAAGTTGGATCTGCGTTTGCGGATTCTGTACAACCAATGCTATGCGTATCTTGTCTTGTTCGAAAATTTATCGAATAAGACTGTAAAATTGCGTCCCAATAAAAATTCCTTAGTCATGCAACTCGTTTAGTTGTCATAAATATACTACATACCAAGGCGATACAGATATATACATATTTATTCATACTCATTTTATAATTGATGGAGAGGAATGATGTTTTAGAAACGGGGGTTCTTGAACTTCTAGACTTGAATACCAGTGGTCCAAAATACATGCTTTCTGCGTACCAGCAAGTCATGTTACAAGGTTTTCAATACTAACATCTACGACGCCAGGGGTTCTTGGTTTGAATCCTGGCTGAGGCATGGATGTTCGTGAGTGTCCATTCATCAATTTCATCATGTCATCACTCATCCCCATCTTCGCAAATTAGCCAAAAGTGGTACAAGAAGCGAAGTAAAATTAAGCAAAGTAATCAATCAACCAATACTAACATTTAAAATTTCATGATTATATTGCCAAATACCAGTAACCTGATGATTATACAATTACTAAATCGTAATTGGATTACCCAATTTTATTGACATTAAAATAAGAAATAATTATGTATTATTGGAATACGCGAGATTTTACAATAATTTTCTGCCATGCTCGTGTACCAGTACTGGTACGCGTACCATTGTTTGAGAAACCTTGTTTTAGATTATTTCAATAAAATATTTTGTATCTGTTATTGCGAGGGTAGAAATGAGAAGCAGACAATGAGACTGAACATTGCTCTGATTCTCAGAGCCTTCATGTAAATTCTAATGCCTAGCGATTAGGATCGTAATTATAATACAGTGCCGACCTCCGTTGCGGTATGGTTAGCACAGCTCACTACGACACAAGGGGTCCACGGTTCGAATCCCGGCCTGGGCGTGGGTGTTCTTTGTGAGGGTCGTTTCATCAGTTTCGTCATACCATCACTCATCCTCATCGTCGCGGTTGGCCAAAAGTGGAAGACAAGCCACACTATATAACAAAAATAAAAAATAAAACCACATTTCGTCGTGTGAGAACCAGGGGGACGTAACTCCAATTTATCAAATCTACAGGAGAGGGGAAATAATGTATTCTTAGAAACATATCTGACTCATAAAAAAACAGTGAGTTACCCGCTATACACGAAAGCATTTTCCTTAGCATTTTGTGCCATGACAAAAATGCTACCGTGTAAAATGAAAACTCTTATGGCATTTCAGATGCCATGGCATATTTCATGGTATTTGTCAAGGATAGGATCGGTGCTATTTCCGTAGCATTTTTCGTAGCATAACCAATCAGAAGAGAGCTCTAGGTCACGAGTGCAGGTGTAATGGCGGCTGCGTGACTACAATCTATCACTTCGCATTTTTAAAAGACGATATCTATTCAACCGAGAGGAATAACGTTTCCTGTAAAACGGTATTAGGTACAAAACAATGGCGCTCCTTAAGTACACACTTTATAACGTATACGGTATACGTGTAGAAGAATGTTTTAGTTGTTTCAAAGTGAACACCGTGCACTCACGGTGTAACTCGACGTGGCATTCGTGCTGTATATACACATTGAAATTGCAAAAGCTAACCGAAATGTTACATGAAATGCTTCCGTGTAAACAAACTACTATCTGTGTACTATATGCTACAATATTTTTGGAAGAATTTACATAGCATATATGGTAGCAAAAATGTTAAGGGAAATGTTTTCGTCTAAAGCGGGCCTTACTGTCAAGGATTAGAAGTGGAGATGTCGCTCTGATTCCAAATAGAGCTCATCAGAGGAGTTTATTTTGATAAAACTGAAAACCGAATTATTTTAGTTACGTTCCTCTGGTTATTATACAGGGTGTCTCAAAAGAAATAGCGCAAACTGACACAGGTAATAGCGCAAACTGACACAGGTGAAAGTACACGATAATAGAAGAAAAAAGTCTCAGTAAACATGGGTCTGCAAACGAACCGTTTTCGAGATAATCGCGAATGTGTGGTTACAAGCCGCCACTGACTTCATTGTTTGTAAACGCCGTCCTAGTTGGTAAAATGTACTCTTCGTTGCTGTAAGGTTCCATTTTCACTACGCAGTACAGCACAACTGACGTGACTCCCACAGTACGATTAGACTGTGTACTGAATGTATCCATCCTGTTTGATTACAACGCCACCTCTCGGAAATGTTCTGTTTTGTAAACAAAGAGCAAACCTCGGAACGCGCAAGGAGTAGAGGACTCGGTGTTTACAAAATACCATGAATACCGGATTGTAACCACACAGTCGCACACATTATTAGCATTTTACCAACTAGGATGACGTTTACAAACAATGCAGTCAGTAGCGGCTTGTAATCACACATTCGCGATTATCTCGAAAACTGCTCGTTTGCGGACCCATGTTTACTGAGACTTTTTTGCTTCTATTATCGTGTACTTTCGCCTGTGTCAGTTTGCGCTATTACTTATGAGACACCCTGTATAACAATTTATCCGTGAAGCGATACACATCACAGCTCCTGTACAATATGGAGAGTCAGAAATTCGACCTGTTGCTTGCTATGGACAAATCCTATGGAATGCACACATCTCGTGTGGGTGTGGCAGGTATGCACAACACCCCGTCAGCCTCCTCGCGCTGGGATCAGGCTAAATAGATTCAAAACGCTCCTATTAAGGCTATCATTTCATTGTCGCTACCAGCTCCAAGTACATTTCAGGTGCTGGATTAGTTCAGGAAAGCAGGCGTTGTCAGCCGATCAGCCTCCCCTTCATGGATCGAGGGCATCGGAACCTAATTTAGCAATTATGGCCCTCTATCTGCAAGGCGATCGTTTCCAGGGTTCTGGCAGACGGAACAAAACGTTCCGAAAACCGGAGATCCGACGTCCGTGCACTGCCCGATAAGGATTGTTGCGTGCTCTTGTTGCCAGATACAATGTTGGCGTTGTTTCTTCCCCCCTTCTCTCTCAAGAGAGCACGCACCCTAACAGCGCTCAGGCGTCTCCCGGGGGCTGAGGGTCTTCCGGCAAGGGGGATGAAGACCGAGAGCTTCAATGCCTCGTGCCTCTGTTTGATTCGGCCACGCGAACTGTGTTCGTTATTCGCCCTAGGGTTGCTGTTCCATCCGAGCGTTCTACTCTCCAGACAGTGATGGTAGCAAATTTTCGTTAAGAATTCCCACAAATCAACGTTTCCCCTTTTCTTCACGTCAGCAAACTCTTCTGATCACCGCGAATAGTACATATTAATATGGATTGAAAAATGCATTCAGAATAGAAATTCACTCCAAAATTGTGATGTACCAGCATAGGACATTGCACCCTATTTCTGGTGAAGTGACTGCTTAATCTGAAGTGTACACCTGGATTCACGAACTTAGAAGAATTTGGAGGAAAAAATTGGGATGGCACCGAGATGAAACTCGAGAACAAGACCACAATTTAAGAACCTGGACAGAAGTGTCTAAAGTCTAAACAAAACAACAACAGCTCTCCGAATCACGTCTCGTTTGAGACCTTAGTGCGATATAGTCTACATGTAGACTTCACGTACAGCAAAATTACTCAAAAAATACTTCAATCTAACCGCATGAAGCATACCATACTCAAGGAGGGCTCTACTGTTTATGCTTCACAAGTGGTAGGGTCTACGAGAGGTTGCCATCACACAGCAGCGTCGGTTGAACTGAGGTGAAACTCAATACGGCAGAGAACTTTGGGGGCCGTATTATCATTTACTTACTTTCAAAATTACTTCGCTGTACAACTATTCAGACATAGGAGGGGGGACGTCTGATTATTTACAGGTAGATTCTATGTGTTGTCTCTTTTACACAGAAATTAAATACCGGGTTTGAATCCCAGCCTGAGCATGGGTGTTCTTTGTGGGTGTCCCTTCATCAATTTCACACATCCTTATCTTTGCGATTAACCAAAAGTGGCAGAAGAGCGACACTAAATAAAAATCAAATCAGAGTAAAGGGACTCGAAATGAAGCCGAGAGGAAATCGAAACGAGACCGAGAACGAGATGGGCATAGTTGTTCACGAGACACGACTAGACTGTGAAAGGTCTCGTACTAGTAGCTTTCCAAGAGGGAGAGAAAAAAACAATATCCATGTCAAGAAGTAAGGAAGGAAAAATTAGGCTGGCACACTAAAAACAAATGTTGTTACCAAAATGTTTGTATTCATGCATGGTTTTACTTACTTTTTGCAATCATATGAAGCAATTTCCCTCTAAATTGTTGGCACAGAGAGAAACCAACCCTGGTGAAGAGAATCGCGAAGCACCTTGCACAGCGCAAGGCTTTGCACAAAAAAAAAAAAACATCCACAAACAACTCTATGAGGCGAAGAAGAGCAGCGAAACTCCGCAAAAAGTGATTTGATTGTAGTGCCAAAGCTACTGTATGGGTTTTTAATGATTGTCAGAACACAGCGAGGGCCGGAATTAGTTGGCAATAAAGGATTCATCTGTCCTTATTAGTCTGGCTTCTTCTCCATACTTCTTTCCTCCAACCTCTTTATCTTGTCTTCCTCTACACTTCCAGGTGGGCATTGGTGCGACGCTTTTCCAATTTCATTAAGAAAATCACTTTACGTCCAGTTAACCTGGACATAAAGTTCCTGCGAATGGTCAGGTTGCTGCTTATTAGTAGAAACCCACAATAATAGATTGGTTGTACCAAATTACATGACCCGACGATACCGTAAAAACAATAAGTAGACGGTCCCGAGTTAGAAATGGATCTGAAACAAGAGTCTTCAAGGAAACTAAAGCTGAAATGGAACACAGAACGTGGAAAATTATACACAAAGTGACCATAAAAATATGCCGAATGCAACGTGTAATGTGCTCCTTTCTGTGTGTTTTTGTGACGGCAATGGTGGGAAAAACGCCATTGTAGCAGGTTGAAAAGCTATCTTAACACCATGTCTGCACGTAAAAACAGACATCTTCACCGTTTGCCACTCATATGTTCATTGGGTCTTAAGTCCCGTGTTAGTTCTTCGAAGATTGTGAGCCAAGTAGGAGCAAGAAATGCTCGCGTCTCTCTTCTGATCAAAAAGGGCGTCAGATGTAATAAGCGGTTCAAATTGAAGCATATATGATCATGCAGGTAACTTTGCTTCTTAGTTTTTTAATGTTTTGTTAGTACCTAAGGTGGATGTAACATTTGTTGATCCACATTTTATAGGGCCTGAGATGAATGAGTTAATCGCAATATTGAGAGAGGTTGTGTGTGTATTGTAGCTACAACCATCTCTTTGTTGCTTTGTTCTTCTGTTTCACGAACTCTCTCTTTCCCTAGCTCTTTTCTTCTGTTTTCCTAATACTCTTTTTCCCTAGCTATATTCTTCTCTTTCCCAACTATCTCCTTCCATATATATCAAGTCTTTCTTTCCGTAGCTCGTTTCTTCTGTTTTTCAAATCTCCCTCCTTTCTTAGCCCTTTCTCTTTCCCAACTCTCTCTTTGCGTAGCTCTTTTCGTCTATTTTCCTAATTCTTTTTCCCTTCCCTTCATAACTGCCTCTTTCCCTTGCTTTTTCTTATGTATTCATAAGACTCTTTTCTCCCAACTCATTTCTTCTGTTTACCAACTCTGTTATTCCCTATATTTTTCTTCTATTCCCCAAGTCTCTCTCTTCCTAGCTCCTTTCTTCTTTTCCTAATACTCTTTACCCCTAGCCCTTTTCTTCTGTTTCAAACTCTCTTTCCAGACTCCCCACTTCCCTTTCTCTTTTCTTCTGGTTCCCTAATCTCTCTTTCCCTATCTCTTTTCTTCTGTTTCGCCAACATTCTCTTTCTCTCTTTTCTTCTGTTTCTCCAACATTCTCTATCTCTAACTCTTTTCTTCTGTTTCCTCAACATTCTCTTTCTCTAACTCTTTTCTTCTGTTTCCTCAAAATTCTGTTTCTCTAACTCTTTTCATCTGTTTCCTCAACATTCTCTTTCTGTAGCTCTTTTCTTCTGTTTTCCCGACATTCTCTTTATCTAACTCTTTTCTTCTTTTTTCTCAACATTCTCTTTATCTAACTCTTTTCTTCTTTTTCCTCAACATTCTCTTTATCTAACTCTTTCCTTCTGTTTTCCAGACATTCTCTTTCTCTAGCTCTTTTATTATATTTCCCTCCCTCTATTTCTCCACCAGTCACTGAGACGACAAGGAAGAAACAGTCCTTAGGCAGTATATTTGCCTAAGGACCCAATCGCCTGTGCTCGTCAAGAAATGGCGACAATTGTCTTTTTGTTTCCGCTTCATGGGGAAAAACACGGGTTTGCGTGTACAATCTTCGTGTCTAGCCTTGTTGACTCGTGCCGCAGAAAAACCCTCCTCTTCTTTGTCCAAACACTTCACTCACAAGAATATGACATTCTCCAAGTCCCGCACCTGCAAATAAACAACCGTGTCGTATCCGATGCGTTCTTTCTTTTATTTCTACCTGTCTCCGGCTAGCAATTCCTCAGCCATTAGTTACCTCCGGGCAAGTGCCTTACTTATCGCACACTTCTCACACACCCTTTTCTTGTCAAATCCCGCCCATCGTCTTCTGACGTCGATGTTAGGTTAGCCATGTTAGATTTAGGGCACAATTCTTCTGGGCTTGACCATAACGTATCATTTACTATCTAAGAGACTTAAACCAAACATGCCTAACCTATTAACGAAGGCATTTAGCCTGACGTCAGACAACGAAGAGCGGTGCTAGTCTCAAAAAGGTGTTTAAGAATTGTGCGATAAGAGAGACCCTCCGGGCAACTATTGTGTGCAACTCCATTGCTGGCCGCCAGCATTAATGGCGATTAAATTGGGCTTCGTTTTTTCCCCCCTTCAGCCATAATATTCCTTACCACACGCATTGATAATCTTCATTGAACTGCGCGAGCTTCGTGCAGATGGCGAAAAATTTTGCTACCCTTCTTAAAAATAGTTTTTTACCTATTGTTGCATAGTTACTTTGAAGACTAACGAACTCATGTCAAACTACAGCTAATTGCTTTTATATTCCTGTTATGCTCGGAAAATTGGCACAAAAATATTAAGAATGTGGAATCGAAGACTGATATAATTGAGAGAATTCAGATCTTTCCGAAAGGAAAAACTCCAACTTGTAATGCTAAATAATTAATCAAATCACGCACGTCATGTTCTATATAATTATAGCCACCCGATTTCCCTAAGTGTTTGTAATAACACCGATCCAAGTTTTCGTGGAGGCGCGAACGTTTACGATTAACATCAGTAACCTTGAATAGGTCTCCTTTTTGTCATTATCTTCCCTGATTACTCTTTGTTTTTTCGTTTAATTTGACCTCTTTTTTTCTTTAATTTTGCTTTTTCATAAGGAAGAAAAAATTACTCTGGTGTGACTAAAGAAATTAGACACGAAAACAGGACTCCAATGGAACCTGTTTGAAATTCACTGGAAGCAAAAGTTCACTTTGAAGCAAGTGGCAGAGAAGACCAGGGATAGCTGAATTCCAGATAAAACTCCAGCTTCCTCATTTCGGGATCGTGTGAGAACTTTCCTGTTTTTGCTTTAGGAAGGAAATTTATTCTGTACTTAATCCCATTCTGAATGGGTCGATAATAAATAAACATAAGAGAGAAGAACGCGAAATAAATCCAGTCTGTCGTCGCCTATTATCCTCAAAGACGCCTCTGTGACAGGCACGTAGCCAGGGGGAGGGGCTAAGGTGTCTGAAGTCCCCTCGGAACTGCTACAAATATCTAATTTTAATAGCGTATAGTGGTAATTAATTTACTTCCTTAGCAGAATTAAACATTAGATCGAAAAACCTTTAGTGTATAATAGAGGAACAAGGTTTTATTTTTATATTCTACCATTTAATCCAACACAAAAGAAGTCACACAATATAAACTTTATGAGTAAAATTTGGCCCTAACTTTTAGAAACTTCTTTGAGCAGAATATGTAAAAGTTAATAACAAAGTACAATAATCATTAAGACTTGTGTTGGATATTCACTCATACGATGGATCGAGTAGCAAAGTCTCTCCATTTATATAATAACAATAATAATAATAATAATAATAATTTTGCATTAAAATTGTTTTTTTAATAACATACACTAGTTAATATTGTAAAATGACTATTATAACCGTGGTAATAATTATTATTGTCATTATTATTTCTAGTAATCAAGTTTTATCTGTGGCCTGCCCCCTCAACAAATATTCCTGGCGACGCTTGTGCTGATAAGGGATGAGGCCACCCCCCGAAATAAAACACTGGCTACGGGCCTGCCCTGTGGCCAAGCCTGTTGAACGGTCCACCCACAATCTCTATTCCTGGTTCCAGTACTGACCAGAGCATGACTGTCCCTCTGTGAATGCCACCTCATTAGCTAAATCATGCATCCTAATCGTTGCGATTAATCAAAACGCGAATGTTCAATTATGAATAGTTCGTGATTCATTTTAATGGACAATGGTCTTCAGACCCCAAGATAAAACTTAATATTTGTTAATTGATATTGGGAGAAGACTCTTCCTGAGTATATAAAAAAAATCATGACTGTCGAGCAATAGTTGGTATACACTGTAACTACCTACGTATTCAATTATTTATTTTTAAATAATTCTTAAAGATTTTGATTGATTTCATTGTTTTTTGTTATTTAGCGTCGCTATTCTGCAACTATTAGTTAATCGCGACGATGAGGATGAGTGATGATATGATGAAAATTCATGAAGGGACGCTCACAAAGAACAGCCTTTCCAGGGCGCGATTCGAACCCTCATGGAGGTCGGCTATAGATTTTGAAAACAATTAAATCTATCTTCTATATATATAAACATGGATGTATGTGTGTGTGTAGGTGTGTATATTTGTTTGTTCCGAACGCCTGGAGCAATTTCAACCAAAGTTGGTACACGTATCACTTGTAATCTGGAAATAATATTTTGAGGTAAGACACTCCTGGCACCCTAGGGGTGGGGTGGGAAAGGGTGACATGTAAAAATAATCGGGAACCAGCAGTATTAAATTCCTCACAAACAGACATCCGTGACTCTATGCAATCTGAGTGTTTCTCGAGTTGTCGAACATTCAGGCTGTGTTGCGAATTGAAGCCATAGTTTTCGTGACACTCCCAATGCGGTTCATCACCTATTGGCAGGGGGTGAGAGGGGGTGAAAAATAAAATGCCACAAATGACCTAGATTAGTGTTGAATCCATAGTTTTCGGAGTCGCTAAGCTAATTGGTGACATTCACGATCACATTTAAAATAAGTTACATTTTACACTATAGTTAGAATTCATTCTTTTCCTGTCCAATACAAGATTGGGATAATTAAATACCGGGCAACGCCGAGTAATCAGCTAGTAATGTACAAATATACAATATTGTTTCTGCTAATGCAAGAATTATACATTTTTTGTACAGTCCTCTGTAGTTATTGTGATATTGCATTCTGTAATGTTATGGAAGTAGTAAATTTTGGATGAAGAGCATTTGAAATGCAGATGTCCCCGGGACAGAGTGTATTTCTGTTTTCTGAGGTGGAATTTTTAATTTATGCCCAAAATATTTGGCGCTGTGCACACCATGAGAGTGCGGCGCATAACAACACTAAAACAACACAGCTTGTTTTGTTGTGCGAGTTTTTCGCTTCCGATGCCTGCTGAAAAATTTCAAATGAAAATTAGAACCTGAAGGATTGAAGTAATCGTTCCGAGAGTTTCTATGTGTTGCAAAGGAGTGAAAATATATATTTTTAGCGCTGCCCATTTCAGAACTTGGCAGAAGTATTCTCTGCCTGTACCCATCTTTCTGCTTCTGAAATTGTCACATATATAAAAACGGTTGCATTTGAGATGTTGCAATTTCACAATATTTTATGATTTTTTCGTTTTTTCCAAAAGCGAAACTAATTTTATATTTCTCCGAATTAGTGAGAAATTACCACAGGTGAAAACTTGTCTCAAACACAGGTTTCTGTTAAATTACGAATTATATATTTATGTTACGTAAAAGTACCCCCTCCCACCAAAAAAAAAATATACTTGTTCCCGGAATTATCAGCTTAAGAAGAGAGGAAAAATCAAGAAAAACTGTTGTTATTCCCGATAGCATTTGCGCCTGTAAACTTGTTTAGTAATATGCCTGAGGCTATATATTTGGTTCGTTCTCCCAGGCCCTTTTTTGCCCAGCGATGTAGCACCACGCAACTCTCAAAGCAATCAAGTCCTTCGATTACCAGTTTCAAAAAAAATTACCTCACCTTGACTTGAAGTTACACCTCTGGTACGCACACACATTAATCACACCCTCGTTATCTAACATGTTCTCACCTCGGAAATACTTCAGCCACTCTTCAGCACCTAGAAAAACCAAGCAACGACTACTCATTATGTGAGCTTTCGTGATACTTATGATTCTTCCATTGCATGTTGCTGGTAATGGTTAATGTCACCCTTGTGACTGCAGGTGACAAAACGATCATTCTCCGTGTCATTTTTCGTTTCCTTTGTTACGTCATCCTGCTTGCAGTGTACAGTCAGAGCGAGGGAACCCGCAGGATTTTTTTTCAGGGGGGAAGTCAATTAAACTTTTATTATCATTATTATTATTATTATTATTATTACTTATATATTTTTTTAAAAATATTACATACATTTATAATTTTCATATTCTCCATATTATACATGGATGGCCGCGGTGGCTCAGTCGGTAACGCGTCTGACTACCATGCTAAAGGTCCCGGGTTCGATCACCGGCCGGTTCAAATCCGAGAACTTTTCTAACGGTGGAAGCGGCCCCGGCGCACACCCAGCGTCGAATAACATGGGTACCTGAGGGAAACCCTGGGGGGTAAAGGCGGTCAGTGGCGTAATGCTCACGACCGGATCAAGAAAGTGTGGGGCGTTCCCCTCACACCCCCTATACGCCTTCATGGCGTGGTGCTATGCACAAGGGAACACTTTACCTTTTTACCTTTTCCATATTATACATATATACATATTTGCATAACAGTATACTTAACATATTAATTCATTTAGGACAAAAATATGTTTTTTATAGTTAGATATTAGACTGAATGTTCAAATGTAACCCTACTTCAATAATAATAATAATAATAATAATAATAATTGTTGCTGTAACTTACGGCCTGTAAGTAACAGAAAACAATATTTTTTGTTGTAAAATATCACTACAATTTCACAATTCGAATTACATTAACTCTTTCCAGAAATCTCAAGGAGGGCAAGTACCCCCTCTGGCCCCTCCCTGAGGGCGCCCTTGACTCAGAGCCATATTAAGCAGTAGGTGGAGTTGGGTGAAGCCTAGGGCGCTGGATCTCGTGGGGACGCAAAATCATACCTGGTGTTAGAAATACATCATCCTCCACATCTGTAGTTTGTTGTTCAACACACTTTGTCACGCTCCCAGCTAAATTACAAGAAGTAAGACAAAGTGGTTAATGTAATAAATATTTCTATGAACCATACTGTAGATGGCTGGGAATGCGGGTGCAGAACGTTTGTTCCCTGGTGTACTTCACATCCGGTTTAGTCCATCTCCTGGAATGCTCCCACTTGCATAGGAGAATTCCACAGGAAACGGAGGTTACTAAGCACAGCGGAACTGGCTACTATATAAGCCAGTGGCTCAACCATAGGGGGAGGGGGCAATTGGGGCAAACATTGACGGCCAAGGACACCTTCAGGGGGGCACAGAGGGAATATTGCCCCCCCTCGATTTCAAATTTTATGAAAATATATATACATTTTGTAAAATTTTCTTGCTCGTTTCGCTCACAATACCTCCTTTTCTTAATCTCACCGCCGAACGATGTAAATGAAAAAAAAAGTTGTAAAAGAGGGAATGCCATGGCACCCCGTGAAACTATTTGCGGTCAGTGGCGAAACATTGCCCCCCCCCCCCCGACCTTGGATGGAAGCCAATTCTATGGGGACAAACATTGAAAAGAAGAAAAGCAAGGCTAGCAGAATCTAAGAACAAAATTATACTCAATATGGAATTAGTTTTCATATTTTTATTGCATTTTTCTTCCAGACGGCCAAAAGCACCTGCAAGGGAGGGTGACACAGAGGAGCAATTGCCCCCTCTCGATTTCAAATGTTATGCAAATAAAAATACGTCTCATAAAATTTTCTTGCTTGCTTCGCTTTTCTTACATTCTCTAAAAGCTAGGGACAGCGAGAGTCGGACCTGGGCACCGAACGATCTGAATGCAAAAGGTTGTAAAAGAGAGAATGTCATGGTGCCCCGTGAAATTATTTGCGCCCTATTAAATCAATATTGTTTTAAGTTTGGATCTAAAACTTTTCATGCTCGCTTCGCCCCAATGTAATTATTTTCTGTAATGCATTGTAAATTACTAGGGAGAGAAGTGAGACCAAATATGTACTTTCGGAACGGGCCCTATATATACACTAATATTTGGGCTGACCCGATGCCGATGTATCGGTATCGGAAAGTATCGGTTGTATTTTGTTCACCGGTACCGGCCAACGACCAATACTTTTCGGGCGTTTTGGTATTTCGCAAGATCTGCAAAATGTGTTGCCGGTCCGTCGAATCGGTTTGTTGCACAGTAACTGCAACGCCGAGTCGGCTGAATCACGAGGATAGGAAGAACAGCGTTGAACCTCGCTGCAGTAGCACGCGCTGTAGAAATCGGGCCGTTGCTTCGGCTCTGCAACGACCACCTGTGCGTCCACTCGCATACTGTGAAATCTCGCAGGTCGCCTCCTTCTTTCTAACATATAATGAAATTTGCTTTTTGAAGCACTTAAGGGTAAAGTTATTTGTTTACGTTCAATATATTTATTAGGAAAACAATGAAAAAATACTTACAAAAAGTATGAAATTTCATGGTAACACTGCAGCAATATCAGTAACCGCCCCTGATACTAAGTACTGTATTTGATACTGCCACGTCACGATCTCAGTACGTACATCTCGCTTTTTATGACATGTGTGGAATGTTTGTTACTTGGTAATTTTTTTAAAATATTTGTTCATACGTGTCGTGTATTTACGCAGAGGTTAATCTATTTACACATGTAGGTACTTCATGAGCAGTGGCGGTTCGTGGTCTGGGTCTATGGGTGTGCACCTCAGCCTCACGTCCAGAAGAAGTGTTGTTACCCCCACCCAATTATTCCCACCCGTTGCTGTTAATTGTATTGGCAATCGAAGTTATGACGCGTACGCTTCAGTAATTTACCATTTTTAATGTACATTTTCAATTTAGTCAATGTGGTGAGGATCCTCGAAAGCCTAATCAAATACAACTAGTAGTTCTTTGCAAAAAATATCTCAAATCAGTGACATGAATTTACAGATTCTTACGTGCACTGAATACATAACATACATAACAACGATTTAATATGCCGAACTTAGAAAACGATTTCTTAGATGACTGAACTTACAATTTCATAATAAACAACTTTACAAACAATTGAATGTTGATATCGAAATACGGTTAACACAATTGAAATATTATCCACACTTATCAATACGGTTCAATATAAACCTGATCCTAGACTTATCCATTATAGTGTATTACCTAGAAGATTATTGTTCGCCCCATCTGTTGGACAGAAGCAGATCTTTTCTGCTTACTGAAATAACACCTTCTGCATAATCAATAAAAACACCATGTGGCTGACAGTTGATTTCAGATTAATCTATACCGTAAACAAAAGCTCTGTTATGGTCGGCTTGTAATGAAGGGGTCACGGGTTCGATACCTGGTGCTATCGCCGAATTTTCAAGCCTTAGCGTGTGAAAGGAGCGTGGATGATGCAATCAGCTGCTTACCATGTAATCCTTCCCTGCTTTGCCAGAATGCGCGGTACCTTTATTCAGTGCCAAGTGATTGATTGATTTCATTTATTTGATTTCAATTTTCTGCCTCTCTTGGCTAATCGCGAATGTGAGGATGATTGAGGATGTGATGAAATTGATGAAGTGACATCCATGCCCAGTCCGGGAATCAAACCCAGAACCCCTGTCGTCGTAGCACGCGGTGCTTACCACACCGCTACGGAAGCCGACACTAATCGTGAAGATGTGGATGAATAGTGATAAGATGAGGACAAGACACAACCCGACAGAGGACGTCCCCGCTGGCGTAGTGGTAACGTCGTCGCCTTGTAATCAATAGGTCCCGGGTTCGATACCCAGTGGAGTCACATGGTGGTTCAGACCCCTATTTACAAAGCAATCTGTGCATGAAGTGGTTGAGTTCAGACGCCAGAGCCTCGTTGGTCTGCAAAATGCAATCCAGGGTGTACTTCTTGCAAGAGAAGTTGGCATTTGGGCGCGTCTTCAGAATTGGTCAACCTTACACCCCTGTGCAGTGCCAAGTGTTGGTATCATCATGAAAGGGGGGGGGGTAACCGTACACAGCGAGACCAGAGACGTAATATTTAACGTTGTGTAATTGTTTCACAACGAAGCAAGCAATGCAAATTATAATATGAAAACACAGGGGCCACTCGAACACAACTGAACATTTATACCTGCGTTGACTAAGTAAACAAATGACTGTCGTCTTTAGTTCGCGAGTTCGCCACTGTTTTTATCTTTTTGGCACTACTGTATCATTTGGAATGTATACCCTGTCCCAGCTAATTATAGAGCAGGGCCGCGCATAGCGGCAGAGGAGGAGGAGGGAAATCGAGTGGTGAAAGCGCAGCGTTGCCAACCGTATGGTCATTACCGTACATGTACAGAAATTTCATGGCATGTACGGACGTACGGTCCAGACCTTATTCCGTACGCTAAATGCACGGCTTGTCAAAATTTGCACTTGCTGTTTTATCCCTAATATTTCCCTAATAAATTCTTAAACCAAGCGTACGGTCCGTTTGCCATGTGCGTACGTATTATTGGTTTCAAAAGTTTGCAACGCTGACAGAGCAAAGCAGAGAAATCGGGTAATTCCAGTCGTCCATTACGCAATCCCGCTTCTCTCACTGTTTATTGGTGGAGCCATCTCGCGTCACTTCTTGCGCAGAGACTTGTTCTCGTTCGCCTGGTCTAGAGTTAGCTGGTACAGGGTATAGTCTTCTTGCACATCATGAGACTATCCACACAGATTGGCTAAAGAACTGCAATTTGAAGTCATTTTATGGTTCACGATTCGCAACATGGCATTACGTGCACATCTCGTCACCCTCGAGGTTCTGCCAAGTCGTTTGATCACGCTTTGGGGTTAATTTTATGACAGGAGCTACTTGAGATCATGCACTGTCTGATAACTGCTGCAAGCTACTTGTTAAAAATTGTGCAACAGGACTGTGGCCTTATGATTGCAATTACCAACCACCCAAGCACTGTTCTTGAAGATTAATCGCTTCAATTATGATCCGTAGACCACAGTAATCAGACATGCTTTTTATACCTGTAGTTCTTATCTGTAAGCAAAGATTAGGATCTTTGTGCTCGGATCAGGGTGGCGATTCGCATCGGAACATCTTGTTATGCAGAATTTTGTCTCATTATGCTCTTTCACATGTACTAGCCGTATCGTTATATTTACATGCAAGCTACACATGGAAAGGCAATCGGTCATGTAAGTGATGTGTGCGTTTGATATCTTCAGGCGACTTTAGGTTTATGTATTAATAAGATATGCTTTATGGTTCTGGCAGGTCTTGCATACAAGTTATGAGTTAGATTCATGTTGCTTCTTTGCACTGTTACTGACACACGGTTATAAATATAAGTGTAACGATCTTACGGAAGAAGATGAAGAAGAAAGCTTTAGGCCTGCCATGAGTTTCCCACGCCTGTCCACATATCCAAGCTAATTGGCCAATCCTTTTGGTACTATTGTTTCAACGTCAGAAGATGTGGTGCCGTATCTTCTGATACTCGGCACTATATGGTATACAGTCGGCATGAAGAGTTTTAGAAATTCTAAAACAGAAATTGACTTTATAATGCCTTTTCAGTAGATAGAAAAAAGCTTGATCCTATGCTTAACAGTATTATATGCAGCCAATACAAGCATCTGATTTATAGAGGCGAATACAGATTAAATCTTCCTAGGTATGAAAGAGGTAGGGTTGGAATACTTTACACGCTACGAGACTCTTGTCAAAGGGGATGGATTAAAGCACGTTATACAGAGTGGGTCACGAATAAATATCCCCAGCTAGCATTGGATAATGTGGAGCCGGACTACTAATTCGTGGTCCTCCCTGTAAACAACATAGTGAATTTATAGCTCGAAAGGGAATTTCCAGTTTGAACCAGGTGCAATGTGCAACACTGGAAAGAGGACGGTCAGAAGTCAAATGGAAGGGCTTTGGGTGGGTTGTGATTGCAAGAATGAAACCATTTTTGCACAAGTTTAAGGAATTCCAATCGTTTGGAAATCTGTCTGGATTGTCCCAAGGAAGGATTATTTTCTCTGCAGTGTTTTGCTGTTTGTTGCATATTTGTAAAGCTTTGAATAAGTATTTGGAAATGAATTGCCCTTTTCTGTTTCTGAACTTGCATTAATGCAACATGCAAGAAGTTATCTTGGGGGTGGAGGGTGGGGTGAACCCTACCCTTTTTAAGTGTAGCAATATATGATGATGGTATATCCCGTAACTGTATTGGTTGGAATCATATTCTTATATCAGAGACTTTTATTCTAGAGAGCGTGTGTTCAAACAGCTCAAGGCGGCTTTTGACTATTTTTTTCATTTTCCTCAGAAAGTCCAGACGAATCTCTTTCGTTCCACCCTATATTTCCTCCTCAACTCTTCACCCGCGTTTATGTAATTTTGCTCCAGTCTGTTTGCATTCCCTCCCCCAAGTCTTTAGATTTCTTGTAAAAGAGAAGCTAGGGATGGTCCATAAATGCCATGCGGGAGATCCCTGTTCTTTTCCCGTTGACCTCCCTACATATGTGGTTCTAGGGTGTGTCCAGTTAAGTACCTGGTGGTAAACAGAGTTGAAGCTGTTCCAGGGGCCTGTGGAGCAGGCGAACGCAAACAAGACTTCTGCGCAAGTCTCGAGTCTCAACAATCAACATGTTGTCCTTATTGACGTCTCGTTCCGACGCTATAAACCATGGAAAATGTCATTTCCATCCTGAATGTATGCAATTATGTATACAAGTTTACAATTGATACAGATGTACTAACTTTATTGTTACTATCAATAAAACTTGTCTTCAAAGAATCAGATAGAAATCCGCTTTGTATGTCTGTAGATTTGATTTAGGTAAATTTTTTAAATATCGTACTTAAAGTCTCGAACGAGATCGAGAGTTTCGAACACTAATCTTGATAGGGCCTCCCCGATGGCACAGTGGTAGAGTAGTTGCCTTGTAATCAAGGGGTCTCGGGTTCGATATCCGGTGGAAGCCCATAGTGGTTCGGATCCTACTTTAAACTGTAGGTCCAGTCCCAATTAGCCTTACTGTGCATAAAGTGGACTTAAAAAAACAATAACTCAAGTCTTGATCTCGATTTTGCAGAGATCTGTCTTGTTCTTTACATATATTTACTATATGGCATTATTTCTTTACTGCCATATTTATTATCTTTTGTTCTTGTCTTGATTTTTACCATGCTGTCTCGTCCCCATTCTCAAAACTTCGTAGTTTCCTTTTACATTACGTTCAATTCTTCCTGCTCTCTCAACCATGCCACGTCGTCTACATATATCTCTACACCATTAACACCATCAGCTTGGCGACCTTCCTCCTCCAAAAATAAGCAATTACACTAACCCTCCTCCAACATTTTTATTGTAAAATCTTTCTTTGTATATTGTTTTTCCTAACTGACGTTTTATATTGTACACAATCTGCATCTTACATGATGATGCCCACCTACACATTTAACATTTTTACATTCCAAATTTTAATTTGGAACGAACAATTAGATCTGTTTTAATACACTATTGCGACGTTCAAATGTTTCAAGAGCTCATAAAATGAGGACTTGTGTCAATAATATGGTGAAGAATGTGGAAATGATTAGACCTTGGAACTGTGAAGAGAGAGGTTTTTAATGGTACCAACGAACAAGTCGCAACATGTGACCTTGAAATGTCGTTTCTATTACATTTTTAAGTATACAATATTTTTTTTGAGAAAGTTGACATCACCACCATTTTTATACCGCTTCCTGGCCGCATTATACAGGGTGTTGCAAAATACCTGTTACAACGCTTGGGATGTGATTCGACAAGTAAAAACAAGGAAAAAATGCCATGTGAAAAAATGTCGAAATCGGCACCGTTTTCGAGTGACAGGCGTGCGAAAATCGTCTCACACCATGTTTATGGCACAATAACTCAAGAAGGAAGAAAGATATCAATGTCGGAATAAAATAATACAAACAAAATCGTACCTGGCGAATACAATGGTGCATCAATTGAGGCCCAGTGTAAATTGCGCAAGGGTACTCTCAAAGAAAGTGGAGAATCCCCTGATGGAAAATACAAGAAATTTACTACTATCTTCAACATAATGTTGAGATCGGAATGTAGCCAGTAAAAAATGGCGACGTATGTCCACATTGCGGTACGAAGGAGAAAAGAAACCAATTTGTCGCATGTCTCACTACTGCTGGGACACCATCCCAAATGGAAAAAAATACGGGAAAATCATAAAAAAACGTTTTCAATCCCTTAATGTTGACACACTACTTTGCAGTACGAAAAACAAAAGCAGGCTGTACATACGTATACTACAAGAGAGCTCCCCAAAGAAAGTGGGTAATCCTCGAAGGAATGAAGACGGAGAATGGCGAGAAAACGCACACAATGGCATGTAACATTTCCAGGCACAGCATCTGGAAGGGATTACATTGAGAAGCGCACAACCTCCGCACATGCAGATCAAGGGTATGACGTACAGCGATATCCAGCATCTTCACTCGCACGTTTCACTAAAGGACACTATGCGGTGCTAATAGGGGCTCACAAACACCGGTATACTCAGAGACTTTGTTGAAAATGTCCGCCATTGACTTCAAGACAAAGATGACATCGGCGAAGCACTGATTGTCTGGTACGCGCAAATTCCTCTTTCATGTCAACAATTGTCCCAGCAGCGGCACTAACACGAGCGACGAGATCCTCAGCACTTTCCAAGGGGGTTTCATACACGAGCCTTTTCATTTCTCCCCACACTAAGAAATCCAGTGGTGTGGGGTCGGGGGAACGAGGTGGCCACTGTAAAGGTCCACCCCTGCCAATCCAACGATCGCCGAAAATATCGTTGAGTAAGGCCCTGGCTCCCCGGTCGAAATGTGCGGGGGCGCCGTCGTGTTGAAACCAGTTATGTTGTCTACCTGCCAGTGGCACGTTTTCCAAAAGTTCAGGCAATACGTCATGTAGAAACACCCGATAATTCCCACCACACAAAGTAAAGGGCAAAATGTACGGGCCTATCAAGTGGTCACCTACTATGCCACACCACACATTCACTGCGAACCTATGTTGATGATGGCGCACAATGATTGCATGCGGATTGTCCATATCCCAGACGTGGCTGTTGTGGCTATTGAACATGCCGTCCCTGGTGAATATTGCCTCAACGGTCCACAAAACTCTTGTTGGGAAATCTGGAATGGCAAGAGTTTGTTGCACGTACCATTGGCAGAAATCCAAGCGTAGGGGAAAGTCCGTGGGCAGTATGTGGTGCACCTTATGCAATTTGTATGGGTGCAATCCCTCCGCCTGAAGAACGCGGAACACGTTGCTATGGTGGGTTTGTTGAGTACGAGCAATGACACGTGTGCTGGTGTCAGGACGGTCTCGTATCGCGTCCAACACGTCCTCTTCAAATTGCACAGTGCGGGGTCTTCCACAATCCCACCTATGGGGTACAGTTTCACGCAGTCGAGCATCAAGTCTTTGAAAGAGTGCATGTGCTGGTAACCGCCTATTGGAAAAACGTTCGTGATACGAACGCCGTGCTTCACGGCTGTTTCGGTTTGCCTCTCCATAAACGAGATGCATATCAGCAAGCTCGTGGGTAGAGTACTCCACCATTGTCCTGTTCGAGAATTGCCCAGCAACAGGGTCACTTTCCCCCCGAGTGACGGATCACAACTACCGTGATTAGCACCCACGTAATGTCACACAGGTATCCACGCAGTTGTTGCAAACAGACAAAGAACACGGGAATACGTACTCTACGTACAGCAGCGACGTTCGATTTCTGCCGGTGACCTTGACTGTGCGCGCTGCGAGGGGAGTTTCTAACGAGCACGTGACTGGCCGATGTGGATGACGATGGCTAATGTTGTGCGGAACGTAAACACTGCGCCCACATACGAACAGACGTAGAAGCTGGAGTTTCGAAGTTTTAATTATAGCACACACCAGATAAAAAAATGTGAAAATATTTTTTTACATGAACGAACATAACGGAACAAAACAACTTTTCTTCAAAATGTATATAATATAAATATTAAAATTTATACATATTCACACACGAACACGTTCATTGTTAACATATTACAAACAAGTGTTTTATACATCTGAAAGGTATTCCACACCTGACATTTCGTTATCAGTTCCACTGCTATTTATATCACTGTCACTACTGTTACCGGTGTCACTATCTCCAACGTTAATAACAAAGTTCTCAATAACATCCTCTATAATTCCCTCCTGTTCAATATATTGTTTTTCTATTGTCTCCACGTGTTGACAAACGTTTTCCCACTTTTCTATCCCAATCTCATTAACCCTCTGTTCGCACAAATTCATTACAGCATCCAGTTTAAAGGTTGTATTGTTACCGGCTACCCATTGTTTAATATCGGCCCAAATGAGTTCTATTGGATTGATTTCTGGTGAATAAGGCGGTAATCTGAGAACAGTATGTCCATGTATGGCGAGGAGATTATCTATTACATATTCTTTACGCAGTGGCTTATGAGATTTAATAAGACTGTAAAGTTCGACCTTCAGCATTTTGTCATGAAATGGCACATTATTAGCTGTTAGCCAGGTTTGCATAACACTTTTATTGCTAGCACTCGTAGGAGCTTTGTTTAACTGCACGTTGTGGTATGGGGCGTTATCAATAACTAAAACTGATTTGGGGGGCAAATTTGGAATTAACTTTTCAGTTAACCACTTTTTGTAATTTGCAGCATTCATCTCATGGTGGTAATCGCCAGTCGTTCTGTTGGATTTAAACATCAGAAATGCACCAGGCACAAACCCAGCACGACCGCCAGCATGAATAATAATCAGTCTTTGTCCTTTCGAAATGGGAGCCAACAATCCTGAAGTGTTGTCATCACTCCAGTTTTTAGGTCTTGTGTGCGTGCTGTGGATATAGGTTTCGTCCTCGTATATGATTGGTCTGCCTTCCCCCCTATATTTCTGTATTGCACGTAAATATGACACACGCATTGATCTAATATCATGCTTTTCCACTAATATCGCTCTGTTATTTCTGGTTTTCCTCCACTTATATCCCATATCCCGTAATATAACTTTTAAACTTGTACTGCCTCCTCTAAACTGTATGTTGTCTTGCAGTTTTGAGAGCAGTTTCTTCACAGTTGGCACCGTTTTGTCCTCAATGTAGAAATTGTTAATTGTCCGTTTTATTACACATTTATCGAAGTCATCAATATCGGTGATTCGTTTCGGTACACGATGCACTTTCCCAGGCGTTTGAAAAGAGGTGCCTTGTTCCTCACACTGTTTCCCTTCTTTAATTATGTTTCTTAATGTTCTGACAGGCACCCCAGTTGCTGCTGCCACTCTCTCTTGTACCTTTTTCAATGGTATTAACAAACCACCAGAAGCCGCTTCACGTTTTGCAAAGGAATGTACATTATTTACAACTTCGCGAGATTGACTGTGAAGCGTTTTTGACCCAAGTTTGGAGTTAATGGGTGGCATTTTGTTTGCCCAGAAACTTACAGATACTCAGACACACACTTTCTGTACGATAAATAAGCAGTATTATTTGCAATGTTACACACACGCCTAACACCTCGTTGCTAAAAGGCAGATACGACACAATGCAATATTTCCGAGAGACTACGTGTTTACGTGTTACTGCGCATGCCTGTTCACAGTGGCGCAGGAACGGGGGGGTACAGGGGTACATTGTACCCCCTCAAATTTTTGAAGGGGGGTACTGTACCCCCCTAAATCCGCAAATCGAGTTGTACCCCCTGTACCCCCCTAATGTAATTTGACAGCAGACGCAAGGTGCTACTGTTAAAGGAACCTATTTTAAATTCGCCCAATGAATATTTTGTATAACTTAATCTTCCTTACCACAGAAATTCAAACCATTGTAAACTGATTCTACTACATTGTGCTTGCTACTAGTTAGTTCATTGACCTATGTTCTTGAAAACATCTTTAAGGAGATGAAAATTGTTTAAAATGTGTGTGGAACGATTGAATCAGATTTGCTCTCAGAAAATCACACTGCAGACGAATGCTCCCTTGCGTAAGGGGGTACACCTTTCTAAAGAGGTGGTCGCGTCGATTCGAAGATAAGATACAAATCTTCATCAGAAGGGTATATGACTGATCCCATTTTCTTTTGAATATTTAAAATGGAATTTTCCGAAACAAAATACTTACCCGAATGAGATGAGACACGACAGACCAACTTGGGAGGGGGGTACAATGTACTACTACTGTACCTCACGAATATATTTTTCATAACTTGGCAAGAGGGTGTTCGGAAAACTATACTTAAACCTATATACTGTGTTAAGAGATTTTTATAAAATAGAGTCCCTAGGCTATCTGAGCATGAAATGGATCAAGAATGTGTTTTTAATAAGTTCAGAGTGGAAACCGAAAGAAAAATAAACAGAAACAAGAACGAGAAGGACCTCACCACACATGAGCCTAGATGAGGCTGTGACAATTCTAGACTCATCGCATCGGCATATCATTCCTAGGTGAAATGAATCTTTCCTAGACATTTAAACAGGATGCAATCTGCGATTATATCAGACCGGGGGGGGGGGGGGGCTTATTTTTACCTATGTATTAGGTATACTAATAATATAATTGGACATTATTGCTTAGAATCTGATTCTGGTATCGAATGCAATACAAACACAACGCCATTTTAAGTTAAACCCTAAAGTCAAACTGTAAGAAAATTTCCATTAGTCAGATGAATGCACGAGATAAATGAGACACTTCAGGTTCTATTGGCAGATTTTGGATTGGGTTCACAAAGTCATTGAGTGAGACGGGAATGTTTGATTGATATATTTGGTTTATTTTACTTCGAATTTCTGCCACTTTTAGCTAATCGCGAAGATGAAGATGAGTGATGATATGATGGAATTGGTGGACACTCACAAATAATATCCATGCCCAGGCTGGGATTCGAACCCGGGACCCCTGGCATCATAGCGCGCTAAGCTAACCCTTCCACCACGGATTTTCTTTGTAGATTCAAAAATCTTTAATTGTGGCGTGCATGCTTTTGTTTACATTAAAGTTTACCTTTTCACATATACTAGAAATTGAGATGTCACCCTAAAACACGCATGTATATGCATTTAATACCACTCCATACGAAAAGAAGCCTTGGCCAGCTCTTCATATTGTCCACAAAAGATTGATTGATTGATTGCAAAAAAAACAACTTTTGAGCGTATGGCTTTCCTTGCTTTCTCAGAGATCTGAAGGATGTAGGTTCTGTCTATGTAATGATTAGAGCCCGGAAGTTCGGGCATTTATTTTCGTTAAAATAGGCAGGCAAAAAGGCATTTATAATGTGGTAAATAGGCACTAAAATGCAAAAAAGGCAAAATAAACCGAAAAAGGCACATTTAGAAGTCGCTTACTTTTATCTATAATTTCTGGCAAAATGTTAAAATCTAATTTGGGAAGAGCATTTCAATTTTCTCCGTCTTGATTGCACATAACTACTACAAGGTGCTTTTTAAGTTCTAAACATTCATTGATAGTCGTCTGTCAGAGAGAATGTTTTTCATAATAGAAAATGATCTTTCTACTTCGACAGAAGTTATTGGAGCATACATATAACAAGCTAATGTAGCTGGACTCATTTTGGTAACAGCATTTTCACCTTTTAGAATATCACAAATTGTTTTCAATTGTTTCAAGTCCTCATTTGCACTCACTACCCGTTAGCACTTTTCCGCAACAGCTCACCCCTTTTCTCCTGGCACTTCCATCATCTGCTGCATAGATTCCTCGAAGATTTTTATGGATGCTATAATTGTAATTGTCTCTGGCAATGCACCATAATGTGCAAAAGTAAACTTGAATAAGAGCATCGATCACCTCACTGATTTTTTGAAGGTTGTTAGCATAATATATAGCTGCTGATATCCAGGTTCCCCATCTCGTCAAGACTGGTAGCTGAGGTAAACTAAGCTCAATCGCAACTTCCTGAAATTTTCGGGTTCGAGAGGGAGATTTCAGAAATATTTTCTTTGTGTTCGAAATCAACCTGTCCACTTCAGCAGTCAATCATGCACAAGAAATGTTAACCGATAGGCAATATCCTGACTCAGCATGAAATACTTTTTTCTCACACTTTTCTCCTTCAGCAATGTTGAAACATGCGTGAGTTCAATATTACTTAAATAAGGCGAAAATTATTCACATAATAAACGGAAGAAAAATAAATGCCAACAACGTTTTTTGGGAGAAAAATAATATATATACACATTTTTTTTAAAAAAAAATGTCAAATTTCATTGAAAAAGGCAAAAAAAGGCATTATAATTAAAAATAGGCAGTGGGGTCCCAAATAGGCAAAATAGGCAAAATGAAAAGACTTCCAAAACATTCGAAACAACATAAGAAACGTATATCCGGAAAATTTTTTATCAATATATGCAGTAGATAAAAAGAGGCATTTTGCCAAACTTCCGGGCTCTAGTAATGATAGTACTTTCAGTGCTTGAAGAGTGTCATTACGTACAGCTAAATATATAACAAATAAATGCTTTGGCAAATTTTTCACAAATATTTCAAAGTTAGACTTCTTACGAGTTGATCGGGAACCATCTCAACTCAGTTTTTTTTCTTTTTTAATACAACGCCCTATAGATGTCTGAGAAAATACGAAATACATGGCTTCTAAAGGGCATTGGATGTGGTACACATGTGCCATAAATTGTTTAAAGATATTTTTATGCGTAGCTATGGGACTTTAATATTAGAATGAACTGAACTGAAGTGGAACTCTATAAGTATGATATATTTAATAATGTGGTTTCTATATCCAGTACGTGGGAGATGATTATTCCTGGTTGAGTTGACTAAAAATCCTCCTCATCCCCATTAATCTTAACCTGCATTAAAATGAATAGATGTATCTTTGTTCGCAATTTTCACATTTCATACTCCTGATTGTCCGTTCCGTTAAATCCAAATAAGCCCAGAACGAGGTCCAGAGCTTTATATGTTTCAGAATTGTTATCAGGTTTTAAAATCTATTTGGGGTGTGGGTCCAAGGGGTCTTACCAGAAAGACTTACCAAGTAGTAAACGTAAATAATCAAAATATAATTGTTTAGCATTAGATATATAATCGATGATTATTTCCGCTGAACTTATTGGAAGGCAAGGAAATTGGCTTATACGGCTTTGAAGGGTTCCAAATATTTATGCACAGTACTAATGATAATATCCATAAAATACTGATCAGCAACTTTACTTTTCGTTGATTGGATCTAACTCCTTTTTTGATACTCAATAAATATTCAATTATTTTTCTATTTGACATTAAATCCTTGCCAGGGCAGTTGTTTTTATGCAAATCTTGGCGATCTTAACTACACGAACGCTAGATAATGAGTACGTGCTGTTCTGTATATCTATTCTTTTACTATCTTTTACCTATTCATGTAATAATAAAAATGCAACATTAATTAATTTACATATTTAATTAATATTTTAATTTCATTAAATATAATTATTCTAATTATTATTATGTATTATTATTATTATTGCGACACTTTGTTGGAACCCCTCCCCAAATGTATTTCTACATACGTGCCTGCTAGGTATAGTAGTAGTAGGTGTGTGTGTGTTCATATATATATATATATACAGGAGGCTGAATTTTGTACCCCCCCAAATGAAAAACGTTCCTGCGCCACTGCCTGTTCAGTCTAGGCCCGCCGACTGTCTCGCACGCGATATAGCAGCCAACGCCACCGGCAGAAATCGAACGTCGCTGCTGTACAATATTCCTTGGCGCAATTCAACCATACACACACGCCAGACTAAACTCCACGCTGCGAGACGCAGAACAAGACAGGAAAAACAACGGTCGACTACACTCTCTACGTAGTATCCACCAACACTAATACATAACAGGTGACCTACACTCACAGCGCCTCTAGTGGGGCTTTCTGTATCAATTAGCTGAAATCAATCTGAGCGAAATTTGATGGCATAGCGTCATTTTCGAGTAAATTTCCTATTTCCCGAGTGTGGGACGGTGTCCCAGCAGTAGTGGGACATGTGGACATACGTCGGCATTTTTTACTGTCTACATTTCGATCTCAACATTATGTAGAAAATAGTAGTAAATTTCTTGTATTTCCATCAGGGGATTCCCCACTTTCTTTGAGAGTCCCCTTGCGCAATTTACACTGGGCCTCAATTGATGCACCATTGTATTCGTCAGGCACGACTTTCTTTGTATTCTTTTAATCCGACATTGATATATTTCTTCCTTCTTGAGTTATTGTACTTTACACATGGTGTGAGGCGATTTTCGCACGCCTGTCACTCGCAAACGGTGCCGATTTCGACATTTTTTTCACATGGCATTTTTTCCTTGTTTTTACTTGTCGAATCACCTCCCAAGCGTTGTAACAGGTATTTTGCAACACCCTGTATAAAAATCCCGGAACTAATTATTTTGGCGCCAATACTACTAGTCGGCCATTTTGTTTGCAGTGTGCCCTCGCAGAATTCATAAAATGGCGTCGTATGGTGACGCATTCTCGATCTCACATTTTGTGAATATCTCGCTCACTGTAACCAAGAGGTAAAAACGAAAGCAAAGTTTTATAACTGGCGACGTCTGCAGGAAGGATTGAATCTACTGTAGCGTGTAAACATGATACCAAGGTGGTCCGCGAGGCGTATAATTACTTCCCATGACCTTTCCTCGCCAACGGGTGGACAAGTTACCATTTACGAGATTTCATAAACTTGTACAAAAACCCCCACACATTTCCTTTGTACGAATAATTAAAAGAATATTCAACATCCGAGACAGCTGGTGAATTGACCATTCACAGCAGAACTGTTAACCATATAAATAATAAATGCTTTTTTTTTCTATATTTTTGGCTTAATTTAATTTGAGTGTCTCCCTGCGTTTTCTCTGAATTACTCTCGATCTCTGTGGTGTATATATATACATATATATATATATATATATATGCGTGAGTACGTGACGTGTTCGACAGGCAGAAAAAGTACTTGTTTCCTTTACAGAAGCGGTATTTCTGTACTGTAGACACCTGCTGTGATGTGGTGGTTACGAAAAAAAGGGCCAACAAAAACAAAAGTCAAATTGAAATAGTATTAAATTGAGTGAGTGAGAAAATACGAACTCAGAGGTATGTGGAGAAGAAGAGGAATGGGGTGGGGTAATCCGGTTCTTGATCATGCACGCATGGTCATTTCTTCCTTGGATGGTGCATTTTGGTTTCGCGTGGATGATTTTTTTTCTAGGGAAACAAAGCAAAATCACGAGATTCTCCGGCTTTTTTTTCGGTCTGATTGAAAGGAGCGGCTTGTTAATTTGGGCACAAGTTCCGTGTACGCGGTCCATTTATCGGCTGACAGAACATTACGTAAGTTGTTCAAGATGCCACCTTTCCACAAGATAGACGCTCGGCCAATTAGATGGAGTCAAACAGTTTTCAGGTAGTTTCGGCATGTTATATGAACTGAACTATCTGATACACAAGGTTAAGAGGTTCTTTTTTCTATTTTTCTCTCCTGATACTGATAAAAGAGTTTCGAATTATGAAAAGCAAGTGTGTATTTTTTTACCGGACGATGTATTCCTGTTCTACCGTCCTACATTTTTGTACTCTCTTCGAGTACTTCAATACATCGGTTCATCCTCACTCCACATCATCCACTTCCCTCTAGCAAACCTTTCTTTTCTCGCTGTGACTTTATCTTTCTCTTCTCACAGTGAATCTCCTCCTGTTTTTCGTATCTCCACAAATTTTCTCTAATTTCACCCAGACCCTTCACCATTTTCTCTCTACAATCCATTTCCTTCACCCTTTCCTACACACAGTGATTCTTCTCTCATTTATGAATCTTCTCACACACACTATCTTCACCATTTTTTTCTCCACACTTTATTTCCTCTATCCTGTCCTATCTCCAGTCAATCTTTTTTTATTTCACAAACTTCCTTCACCATTCTCTCTCCACAAATCATTTCCTTCACCCTGTCCTTTCTCCAGTGAATCTTCTTTCTCTTCACACACTGCAGTCATCAGTTTCTCTCCACAGTCCATTCCCTCTATCCTGTTCTATCTTCAGTGAATCCTCTTTCATTTCAAACCCTGCCTTCACCATTTTATCTCTATACTTCATTTCCTCTATCCTGTCCTATCTCTAGTGATTTTTTTTTTCATTTCACACACTTCCTACAAAATTTTCTCTCCACACTCCACTCCTTATATCCTGTCCTACCTCCAGTGAATCTTCTTTCATTTCAAAACCTGCCTTCACCATTTTCTCTCCACGCTTAATTTCCTCCATCACATCCTGTCCCATACGAAGTGAATCTTCTTTAATTTCACCCAGCGCCCTCACGATTCTTTCTCCAGTGAATCTTCTCTCACTTCAACCAATGCCTTCGTCTTTCTCTATCCACAATCCACTTCCTCTACTCCTTTCTATCTCCAGCAGGTCTCCTCTAATTTCTTATAGTGTTCTCATTGTCCTCTGAAGAAACCTTTGTATCTGTAAAGCTGATCCTTCTGCCTGATTTTCCTTCCATGCACATTTTTTGCCTACTTCATTGTTTTGTATACATTACTAATTTCAGTTTTATCTTCTTCCCAGTGTTTTGGGTATAACTTCTAACTTCATTACTTTTCAAAGTTAATGCATCTTGTTCTATCTTGGCAGTAATAGAACAGCGTTAAAAATGACACGAAATCATAAAAGAAACTTACATGAAAATGGGGTTTGTTACGATAACAGACCAGTCCGTAGAACTTGAACGCGACTCTGTTAAAACCTGCATTTTCCCTCTTTTTTATTGAAGCTGAAACTTTAAAATATAAATTGGTTATTATTCAATTCAGAAATTAAGGACGGACACTTTGGAAGACAGAGAAGAGAATCAGGTCATGTAGTGTAATTATTGTGTCAGACAACTTATGATATAGAGTGATATGAAACTTACAGCCAATGGCGTGTCCTAGGGAAGTTGGTGGGGGTTAGAACCCCCTTTTGATCCAGTACGTGAAAGGCAGGGAAAGATGGCAAAATTATGAAGATAAACTTTCTATAGTTGCTAGAGCTGCTGCTCTTTTCCAGAAGTATATTTCATTTATGAAAGTGCATGGCAAAAGAGCACACAAAATATTCACACAACCATGGTGTTCGCATGCTGCAGTACTGGGTACTTTTTTATTTTACAGCAGGTGCCACTATCGGACCATAACGAACGGTTTGTCTAGCTCTTTATAATCACATCAGGGGGAGGAATGTAAACAAAACGGTACCCATCGAGCTGTGAAATGATAGGTAGTCTCGCGACCGTGTTGTGACCAAGATATATTGTTGAGTGGCTCGTGGATAACAACAATGGCACTCAGCGACGCGTGTCTTTGGTGGTCGTTGTTGGTTCCCCTGATGGCTACATCTGGTCGAGCTTTTGGTTCTATGGTGTGTGACTTCGGTTCCAATTGTGAGCCGATAAAGCCTCACATGCTGGGTGAAGAATAGGCACGAGGTGGTGGGGTGGCGAGGGAATTCCCTTTGCAGTCATTGTGCAACAATGACGAGCAGAACCGCGAAAGAGATTAACAGGCAATGAAGCTCAGTGTGTCTGTCGCCATAGTGAATACATTATCTAGATGAAGTGTTGTCCTAAGTGGTATGTCGACAACCTCTGCACACACATACCGCATTACATTGAAACTCAAGGCGCACTTTCTTTTTTTTTTTTTTTTTGAAAATTTAGGTGCGCTTTGGATCCGAGTATATATGTACAAATATGTCACGATATTTCTGTAATATAAAATTGAGTATTTGCCAGTTTCAATAGAAGTGCAAGTTTTTTTCAGGTCCTCCCCGATGACGTAGTGGTAATGTCGTCGCCTTGTAATCAAGGGGTTCCGGATTCGATACCCGGTGAAGGCACGTAGTGGTTCGGATTCAACTTTAAACTGTAGGTCCTGTCCCAATTATTCTATCTGTGTATGAGTGGACTTGAAACAAAACTCAAAGTAAGACAAAAAACTCAAATAAGTTTTTCTTCGATGTTTTGCCAAAATACCGGTATCGATTAAAATAATTTGATGTGTGACAACAATCAGCATTTTTCAACGAGGTATCGATCTATTTTGAACAGTGAAATTCAAAGTGGAACCAAAGGAAGAAGACGTGCTTTTTGCAGTAAAGAGGTGGTCACATTAAAAATAGGGAAACAGAAACAAAAGCATCACTCAAATGATGCAGCATTTGAACGTAAAGTTATTTTGTGTGCTGAGAAGTTTGGAAACCATGAAGCTGGTCGACGATTTATTGTCCATTCGTTGTTGGAGAGTCAACGACATCAGTTATTTACTCGGTATTGCTCTAATACCGTAGTAAATAATAAGTACCGCCCGGTATTGCCGTTATACCGCTTACACACCTCTGGCAAATCTTACACACTTGCACATGTGCTGCCGCCACTTGTTGGAACTAATTAACACACTGCTTATGAAAATTTTCCACTATTTGGGGAAGTTTCCAGAATTAACTAAAAAAATCATTCGGGAGGGGTGATGAATTTTCGAAATTTTCTTCCCAGAGCCGATTTGGTTTTCCGGTGTGTTCTAACATTTCGTAATAATCCACAAATAATGGAAATACATTTAATATAAAATAACTTACAAATCCTAGACAGTAGCTATCATTTTCCAGACAGGAACTTTTCCTAAAGGAACGTTATGATTTCTCCCGGAACAGGCAATCATTCTCTCTCTCTCTCTCTCTCTCTCTCGCTCTCTTTCTCTCTTGGAATGGACGTATCAGCATAGTTAATGCATGTGTGGAGAGTGAGTGCTGCTTGAGGTACGTGTAATGTTATGAGTAGGGCCTGGGACTTTACGTCCTATAAAATTGTAAAATATGTATGTAATTATGTCATGAAAATTGAACAATATGTCACATAAAATTAAAAATATGTCAGAAAAATGCAGAAATATTCCCAGAAAAAAACAAAAATATTCATAACTGTACTTTCGAATTTCTCAGTATATGGGAAGTCAGTATCTTCCAGGGAAGATCGACTATGGTGGGGGTGGGGTATTAAATGAAGTCAGAATCCCTATAACCGATGACTGTAGTGAGAAAATACTAAAGATATCGTGAGGTTCAGTGCAATTATCCTAAGTTTCATTTAGTATTATGTCATTTTTAAACCATTGTGGAAACTAAAGCATAATTGGCAGCTTGCTACAGCTCTGGTAAATCTAGGCAATCAATACACAAAATTGTAGGGCAGATTTTAACTACATAGAATCTGAAAAAAAAACCTACAAATTTTTTGTCAAAACATGTTACACTCAATATTATTTCCGTTCCACAATGCACATATCATCTTGTGGCAGCAATCAATAAACAGGCACAACTTTTTAAAGGGATTTTAAGTACATAAAATTTGAAATCAATTGTCGGCGGAATAAATAAATGGGGGTATTATTGTTCTGTAGTGGTAAGAAAAGACGGCACTGCCTTTATTTTCTTTGTCCGCAATTTTCTTATCCTGGCATCGATAATATAAACTATCCGTTGCACTAAGGGTACGAAGAACAAATTATAAAATAACCGAAATTATACAGAAATATGTCTTATTACATGAAAATTGAAGATATATATGTTGTAAAAATGCTAAATTGGTAAAATATGTCAAAATATGCCTTATCAAGTTCGTCTATTTCGGCTGATTTTCATCAGATACGTAAATATCTCATCCCAGTATTCGATCCGATGCCAAATAAACAAAGTCCCGGGCCCTAGTTATGAGATAGTAGGCTATGCACAACAGAAAATGAAGCTTATAGATTCCATCTTTTAAACAACTATGCTTCCTTGAAAGTTTGGAAATACGGTGGACCTTCCAGTGTAATTTGAATGTAGCCATGGGTCACAAGAAGCAATATTATTAATTTAAAATTTCCATGAATCACGATGCTGAAAAAAGTGGACACTCCAGAGAAGAATCGAACCTGTTCCTGCCGACTTCATTGTTGTCTCTGTTGTCCTTGATCACCCGCGGGCATTCTTGAAGAAATCCCCCACTCCTCTCACATACCAGTCTTGGGAGCAAGTTCCGGCTACAAGGAGAACCGTTTGATGCGCGTACACACACACACATATGACATTATCGCACTCAACATATGCACAAAGAAAAATCGAAACCGGTTCGATACTCAATTATCCCATGCTACAAGAATTATTGAGAAACGTGTGTGTATAAACGGGAACAAAGCCATAACTTTCGTCTTTTTTCTCCTACAGTGACGGTGGTCATCATAATCCACAGCTTCATATATGTTATCAACACATCCTTCCAGGGTGGTCGGCGGTATCGAATGACATGATAATTAGCACTTAGATTCTGTCCTGTGCAATTTCTATCAGTAAATTTCCTTTTTGTAGAAGCTAGAACGAGCTCTTTTGATACAAGGTCTCAATTTTAAAGCATATGAGAACACAGGGAAAACTGACTGTGAAATTAATGGACAAATGCGGGATTTTCTTCCCAAAGACCCTGAAGCAAGTTGGGAAAAAACTTAGATTTTGGAAGATACTCTCTTTTAATACCAGTTCTTAACGAAGTTGAGTGATACAATTTTTCGACTTGGTACTGCCATACGAGGAGATAAATTGCCTGTAATGAGTCTATCATTGATTGGTTTACATAAATATAAAGTGTTGACACAGAAAGTATGACATGTAATTGGTCTTTTGCCTGGAAGGCAGAAGGGAATGTCCGAAATTTATTTGGACACTTTTTTGTTGAAGTAAAATCAGATTCGAAATTTTGTCTAGCGTTTATTTTAATAGGCAAATGTAACTTGTATGTTTCCACTAATTGGCCCATAAAATAATGGTAAAAATATTCATTAGGGTGCTTAAAATGTACTAGTACTATGAGTTAAGCGCGGGTGGTTATTTAAAATCAAGCAGTCAATTCCACCGCTGGAAACAGCAGAACACTACTTCTTCACTCCTGCTTTCTGTACCGCGCTTAGCAGAGGTAGTGTTATTACATGAAGGGAAATTCTCTTGGGGAAGGGGGATCCAGGTCCAATTTTAGGTAAAAAGGGAAATTTGATGAAAAATGTAAAATTTGAAGTTGTCGAATTTTTGTCTTTGGGTTACCTTGCCTGCCTAGTAAAAAAAAAAAGTAAAGTGTTCCCCTGTGCATAGCACCACGCCATGAAGGCGTATAGGGGGTGTGGGGGTAACGCCCCACACTTTCTTGATCCGGTCGTGAGTGGGGGTGATGTGATCAGCATCACGCCCCTGACCGCCTTTACCCCCCAGGGTTTCCCCCAGGTACCCAAGTTATTCGACGCTGGGTGGGCGCCGGGGCCGCTTCCACCGTTAGAAAAGTTCCCGGATTTGAACCGGCCGGGGATCGAACCCGGGACCTTGAGCATGGTAGTCAGACGCGTTACCGACTGAGCCACCGCGGCCACCCTTGGTATTTTATTTATATCTAATTAATCTAGATGGAGCGATTAAGAAATATATACAATAAATAAGAATTGTTGCAATAAACCAGGTAAAATATACATAATTAGCCACTGCTATCAAATCTATATTAATACTAATGATATGGAAATTTATATAGACCCTATTATAGAAATACATTTGAATTCTTTAGAGAAGTTTAATGTTTGCACTAATTTTAAAAGGTTTTAACTTAACTTTTAACATTGTATGTGTTATTCCATAGCAAGAAGAATCTGTAAATCCCTGATAAACTAAGGAAATGCACCATGTAACCTACATATGCGTTGGTGTAGCGTCAAATCATCGCCAACAAAACATCGACGGAACAAAACATCGACGGTACAAAACATCGACGGTACAAAACATCGACGGAACAAAACATCGACAGTACAAAACAACGATAGTACATAACATCGATGGTAAAAACATCGACGGTAAAACATCGACGGAAAAAACATCGACGCCAAAAACATCGACGGAAAAAACTTCGACGCCAAAAACATCGACGCCAAAAACATCGACGGAAAAAACATCGACGCCAAAAACATCGACGCCAAAAACTTCGACACCAAAAACATCAACGGTAAAAACATCGACGCCAGAAACATCGTCGCCAGAAACATCAACGCCAAAAAAGATCAACGGCAAAAACATCGACGCCAAAAACATCGACATTAAAATCATCGACACCAAAATCATCGACGGGAAAAACATCGATGCCAAATATATCGACGCCAGAAACATCAATGGGAAAAACGTTTTTTGACAAAGTTTTCCACACTGAGGAATTCAAATCTAACCCCGAATATTTTGAGATGGGCTACCCTAAATTAAAAAGTGTTTCAGTGAAACGAACAATGCGTAATGAGCGAACTCAAGTTTCCAATTTACTTAACACAGTGCTACCAATGTTAGTAGTTTTAAATTGAGCAGTGATTGTTTAGTTTCTGGTAACCATTTATCACTTCTCGCCGGCGACGTTTGTGGTATGGGGAAGGGAAAGGAAGGCTTCTCCGTGTGAAAGATGAAAAGACCACCGGCTATTGTTACTCGTTGTTTATTAGACGCGTCAGTAGAGCTCAAAAGCAACAGACTGATTTTTCGTATTTGTAGCCACGAAAAGGAGGCCAAAAGGACCAATATACAACTTGACTTTTCTTTCTGATTTTCTATCTATTAAGTGAGAAAACTTCTAGTTTTTCCTATTTTCGGTCAAAATGGGTCTAACGTACTATAAAAAATCTGGGGGCTATAAGGGGGGCTGAAATCAATTTTGAGAGGGGACTTCAGCCTCCCCTAGCCCCCATGTAGCAAAGTCTTGCAATTTTTATGATATATCAAATATCATATATCCTCTACATGTATTACCATAAATCAGGAATATCCCCCGAAAAATCGAGTAGAGTTGAAAATATTCTGTTTTGAAAGAGGCCACTGTGTTTTATTTTTATTTATACCTGTAAACATGTGTGTGCTAATTGATACTGCATTACTGTAGCTAGAAGTTGAATTTTTATGTAGTTACTCGATGCTTGTGGGAATAAGTATTAAAAACAGAATGCGATAATCAGATACTCATTCTAAAGTTGCATATAAAGTACTGTGTTATGTAATTATATAGCTAACAAAAACATAGTTGCTGATCTCTGTGGCATGGTTGCTACCACAGCATGCGACAGCACCAGGGATCTTGGATTCGAACCAAGGCTGGGCATGGATGTTTATTGTGAGTGTCCCTTCATCAATTTCATCATGTCATCATTCATCCTCACCGTCGCAATTAGCCAAAAGTGGCAGAAAAGCTGCGAATAATATAACCAAAACAATCAATCAATTTATCAAACTGACCTCAAATATAGTTGGATGTGTGTATAGTTTTCAGAGCTACTTAATTTTCATTACAATTTTTGAAAGGTTACCATTATATTACCAGAGTTCTGACTTAAACTATTCAAAAATTGCACCAGAATATAAAAATGCGTGTTAAGTAATCACAAAGTATAGTTTTCTCAGTCAATATTGGTACAAAATCAATGGAAAGTTTAATTTTGCTGATCATCCAACAAAATTAGACTCTGCGAAATTGTCGCGCGGTATTTTTGAGGACCCACCAACTCTCAAAACGCAGGAAAAGTATCGGCCAGTATCTGTAAATAAAATCCAGTGGATACTTTCTGATACCAGTACCATTGGTATCGGCCGATACTGATACAACGACATCGGTATAGTCTCAGCCCTAATATATATTATCTTTGTTAATTAGTTTCGCTTTTCTGCCACTTTTGGCTAATCGTGACGATTAGGATGAGAGAGATAATGAAATTGATGGACACTCATAAAGAATACACATGCCCAGGCCAGTATATATATATATATATATATATATATATATATATATATATATATATATATATATATGTATGTACCTAATTCTGTGCCATTCCCATAAAATAATTCTAGATCCGCCTATGTGTTTGGCAACAACCTGTGTATTTATGTCCAACACAAACTAGTAGCAAAAAAAGTACTCCTAAATAAATTCCAATGAACGGAATTCCTTAAATTATTCTCCTTATTTTCTTATGTTTATATAAGGCTGTATATTTTGAAAAAAGAAAATACGTTGTTTGTTAAAAACTAGAGTTCCAAAAAAGCCGGCTTTTTTGAATGGACGTTTTTATTCGATGAAAAGCCGGCTTTTTGGGGGGGGAAAACGAAAATTTTGGCTTTTTACTAATTACGGCTAACCTATTTCATTTGCAGTGTGTCAGTTAAGAGTTTTAGAGGTTCATAAAGTCAAATTTTGGAACTACCAGTGGCGAGGCGTCCGGTCATCGGGGAATGCGGCGATGACAAACCCAATTTTTTTAAAAAAATATATTGTTTTTTTTTAAAAAATATATTAGAGAAGAGGTAAAAAAAATAAGTTAAAATATTGGCACATTTGAGCGAGATTACTCACGTGACACCATGAAACAGCTAGTTGTTCGTAGAGGACGGACGTGTTTTTCCTTAGCTCCGCGTGCAGGGGTGAACAAAATGTGGTGAAGTGATTTTCTGAAGGGAGTGAACGTTGTGCTGCAGTGAACGTGATTTTTTTTTGTGCATGCAAATCTTTGCAGGAGCAGCCATCGGTGTTTGAGTGTTTAAGTGTTTAAGTGTTTGTGCATTAATATTTTTCGCGCAACATGGGCATCACAAAAGGTGAATGGAACAGAATCGAGAGCACAATGGAAAGGGTTGTTGCCAAAGAACTGAACTCTCAACTGGGGGATCTGGACGAGAGGATAGCCCTGGCCTTTGTTAGCGACAAGGTTCAGTCGCTAATCAAGAGCTCCCTGACTCAAATGATAGCCGAGGCGGTGGAGGAAGCCGTTTGTAAAAGAACGGAGAAATACGATGCTGAAATCAAAGCTCTTAGGTCGACGGTGAGTACATTACAGTTGCATATAAACTCGATCGAACAATATGACAGAAGACTGAACCTCGTGATCCATGGCGTGGGTGAATCTGAGGGAGAGAACTGCGAGGTGAAGGTGCTGGACATCCTCCGGGACAAGGTGCAGGTTCCCGTCGATGCATCCCAGATCCAGAGATGCCACCGCCTGGGAGCGAAGCGGCGCGACGGGAGGAGCAGGGCGCTGATCGTGCGTTTCGTGTCCTACAGGACTCGTCGGTTGGTGCTTCAGAAGAAGAAGATCCTGAAGGATTCCGCACCCCACGTTTCCATCACGGAAAACCTCACCCGGCAAAATCTGCAGCTGTTTCACCAGGTAAGAAATAGTGGAACTTTTCAACGCGTGTGGACTTCGGATGGCAACATCCTGGCACTACACAACAACGCCACAGTTAAAATAGACAGCCTGGATGACCTAAACAAGTATGGAAAATGACAAACTCTGCCCTCGGTTGGCACTCGTTGCATATATTAACCACCGTAATCATTCACTCACTTCAATCATGTGCTTCTGAATCTTATATTTTTTAGTTTTACCATTCTTCTTTAAATAATTTAATTTTTGTCTCACATATATTATATTTTTTTCAGTCATTTTATTAATAATGAGTTTCGTTGTTTCAAATGTAGGAAGGCAAGAGGTCAATGTGCAGTGTCAGTGCCAGATAGTTCGTTGGACACCCCTGAAAGATGTTCCCTGATATTTGCAAGAATGGTCACTCTCCCCCTTCCCCCCGAGGCCAAGGTCGAGACCACAATGCTGGGGCTGTAAATAGTTTTCCTCCCTCCCCGCCTGGTAATGAGCCGCCACCCCCCGTGACGTTACACAGGCTGAGCGTGGCAAACCGGAGATTCCTTGCAAACTTGTATCCGCACGTAGAAGACCTTGCTTTCCCCGAAAACGCAGAAAATATCACGGTGGGCCACGTCAATATTAACCGCATAAAGAACAAAATAGATGAAATCGCAGCTTCCCATATAATAAACTTCACATGCGTTGCAATCACCGAGACTTGGCTCGATGATTCCATTCCAGACAAACACGTTGAAATTGAAGGGTTCAAAATGTACAGACTTGATCGAGACTATCCTAAGCAAGGGGGAGGTATTATTGTTTACGTAAAAACAGCTGTAATATCGGAACTTATATATTCTGTGTCAGATGTAGACATTGAAGGATTGTGGGTGTCTTTAAAACTCAAACAGAATGACAAACCTTTAATTCTAGGATGCGTATATAGACATCCCAAGGCCCCCGTCACTTTTAATGAAAAACTAGAAAATATTTTGCAGTCATTTCCGGCTTGCCACGCTTCGGTTCTCGTTGGGGATACAAATCATGACGTCATGAAACCAACTGCAGCGGACAATGCATTTTTCGATACGATGGAATCAGCGGGGTACAAGCAGCTCGTTCGCCTGCCGACACGCGTCACCGACACGAGTGAGAGTCTCATAGATCACATTTTTACCAACAAGAAAGAATTGCATGATAAATCCGCCGTAGTAATGCATGATTTAAGCGATCATTTTCTGATATACACCTCAATTAACCTAAGGCCACAAAGATCTCCAAGAATACTCGTAACTAAGCGTTCTTTTAAAAATTTCCCTGAACAACAGTTCGTTGATCATTGTTCTTATCTACCCTTTCACAAAACAACAATGATGTCGGATATAAACGATAAGGTGACATATTTGCAGTCATTAATAACCGAAGCTCTGGATGTCTATGCGCCAATAAAAACGTTTCGTGTTAGGGGCAACAAGCGTCCCTGGATCACTGGCGGTCTTCTTAGATTGATATCACTCAAGAACCGGATGTTTAAGCGCGCACGTAGTCCAAATAATAATAATAATTACACGTGGGAACAATATAAGACCATAAGGAACTATGTAACAAAAACAGTAAAAGATGCGAAAAGAAATTATATCCTTACGCAGATCTATTCCGATAAATATTCAGGCAATAACAAATTCAAGATTTTCAGGTTCTTAACTGGAAATGATAGCAAAATCCAATCCATCGCATCTATTGAACATAACAATGAAACAATTACGGAAGATGCGAGGGTGTCGAACATCCTCAATGACCACTTTGCTAACGTCGGTAAGTCAATATCCAACACATTCACTAACAATTTAAGGGCGAAGAAAAATGAAAGTAGCAAACAAAATGAAAAAGACGCTAAATATCAAGAAACCAGCTTCAGTTTTAAGCCCGTCTCAAGTGATGACGTTATGAAAATTCTTCAAAAACTTAACCTCAGAAAAGGTCCAGATTTCAATGAAATAAGTAATCGCATAATATATCTACTCGCCCCATGGATTGTCGAACCTCTCACAGATATAATTAATTCATCCTTAAAAAGCGGAATCTTTCCTAACACTTGGAAACACGCAAGGGTCACACCTATATTTAAAGGGGGGTCCCCGACGCAAGTTAATAATTATCGCCCCATATCAATTACTTCCTCATTAAGCAGGATTCTTGAAAAGGTAATAGACAAGCAATTAGAACAATACTTACATTCTAACAATCTACTGACAGATAGACAGTTTGCTTTTAGAAAAAATCGCTCGACAGAATTACTCGTGCACGAACTGATACATAACTGGAGAAATATATTAGATCGTAAAGGGAAGCAATACATTGGCATTATTTCTCTAGATATCAGTAAAGCATTCGACAGTGTTCAACCAAATTTATTAATACAGAAATTACATCAGCAATTTAATTTCTCTGCCCTTGCATGCAACTGGATCGAAAGTTATTTATGGAATAGGAGTATCGACACAAAAGTAGGCAACTCGATTTCAAACCGTGTAAATGTATCTTTCGGTGTACCACAGGGATCTATTCTAGGTCCTAAACTGTTTAACATGTTTGTGAATGACATCGCAGACAGGGAATTTGGGTTTGAATTATATTTGTACGCAGATGACTGCCTCCTGTACTGCGCGTCAAGCAAATTAGAAAAAGTAATTTCAAATATTGAGGAAAATATGCCCGAAGTTCTTGAGTGGTATCAATCTAACATGTTGAAAGTGAACGAGTCTAAGACGCAAGTATTAATACTATCCAGTGAAAATAATAACAATACGCTAATTGACAACATTAAAATAGGAAATTTCAATATAAAACCATGTGAATCTCTAAAATATCTCGGTATGCACCTAGATAAAAGTTTATCCTTTTCACAACATGTAAAAAGAATGTGTTCACGCGCAGCACCTAAAATCAAGCAGTTTCAATTTGTCTGCAAATATGTACACCTTGCCCACAAATTAGCGTTCTACAAAGCATTTATTAGGCCGTTACTTGAATACTGTTCCTCTGTACTTTATGGGATTAATAGAAATAACACCACGAAACTAGAGAAAATGCAAATTTGGGCTATTCGTAGCATAAGAAATACAGCGCACACGACCTCACGTGCAAGCAGAGAAGAACTCCAATTACCCACGCTGGAATCCAGACGAAAATATGCATTTCTACTAAAAATTCACCAGGCAATTAACAAGCACCACCACTTATTAAAGGACAAAGTAATGATATCTAGTAATAGAAATTATCCCAATCTGCGATCCAACAACACCAACAGTATCCGAGTACCAAAATGTAACAAGGCAAGATACGGATCAAAATCCCTGTCATCACTGGCAAGTAAAGCGTGGAATCAACTGCCTGTAAATTGCAGAAAGGAGAGAAATTTGGCCACATTTAAACAACAAATTAGGACATTAATTTATGAATACTGACACTGTGCCTATTCTACCTCATTTCTTCCTTCATAAAACGTAGCTGCAAAAAATGTTTATTTTAGTCTATTTCTTATGTTTTTCAATTATATAAATTTATAATATTCCATTGTATGTATACTTATAAACAAATAGCATAACTGTATATTAATTCATGTAGGGCAAAAAGCTGTTTTTGTTGTTCGGAATCAATGTAAAAAAAAAATGTAAGCTTAATTGTAACCCTACTTTAATAATAATAAATAATAATAATAATAATAATAATAATAAGAGATTCGCTAAGTTTAGCGCATCGAAAGGAGAGCCCAGTTCTAGCCCCCGGCTTATGTTTCCTGTTTAGTGCAATGGTGTCAAGAGGGACAGCTCATCGCAGCAGGTCTGCGAATCCAAGGTCCTTCGACCGCTTTTCCCCCGCTCTTGAAGGTCTGGTCATAAGAAACCTTTTTTTTTCAGACCCTTGTTTACAAACACGGCAGGGTGTCTCTGACGTCATCAAGATACTTCTCAGAATGTCCAGCACTGTAAAGCATGCAACGCTTTGTTCTTTAGATATAAAGAAAGACACATATTGAAGAGCATCGCAATATGAAAGTAATGGTGCATAAAAAAATTAAGTAAGCAAGAGCATAAATTTCCCCACGGTTAGTGTTGTAAAGAACTGACAAAAAAAGAGCAGTTCTAGATCCATTGTATTTCCTTCATAGTATTTCTCCTTTTAATTTTTTTGGATCCTGCGGTTCAAATATTGATTTCGGAAAAAAATGTTCTTACTTTACAAAACACGAAGTACTTCCTGTTGTTTTGTGTTTACTATGCTTACAAATGAAAGACTGATCAAGATGTTTGTTCTCAAGGTGACAGACATACTTACTCAGAGACAACTTTCTTCCTATCACATCTTACCTTCACACTAGGGATGGCCAAAAATATCATGATTCCGGAAAATTTAAAACTCTCGATTGGCAAATTTTACTACCCGGATTTCAGAGGCAATCCGAGAGGTTTAACGATTTTTCCATTTTTTCGGGTAGAATTTATTAAGAAAGTTTCGTTTTCCTTATTTTACGATCATATACTCCGTAGAAAAAAATGGATTTGGTAATCTCTACTTCACGTCATGTACGAACATTGTTATCATCATTACCAGTGTAGGAATCCCCCCCCCCCCCCGGCCCAGTTGAAAGATTGACCCTGACTTTTGGCAAGTCTTGCGATGACTACATAAAAATGTCACGCTTCGCCACTGGGAATTACCTAAATAATTTTACATCCACGAGAGCCACATTGGCCATTCCTGCTAGTTACTAATTTGTTTTTGCCGTATGTGAGTTCAATTACACCCAATGGAACAGCGGTAAAACTGTATTATAATCAGGGGGTACCAGGTTTGATCCTCAGTGGAGACATATTGCATAGCGATTCGGATTCCATTTTAAAACTGTAGGCCCTGTTCTGATTAGCCCATCTGAGCATAAAATGAACTTAATCCAAACTTTCATGTGCTTATGTCATCATATCATTGACCTTTTAGAAACAAAATGATTTGGTTATACTCTAGTTGCATTCCTGTGATGTCACAAAAAATAAAGCAAATGCTAATATTAAACTATTAGATGTTTCACGATACTTAAAAACGTTACTATTCACAATACGTATGCAGAAATACATGTATATATACCCCATTTAATACTTAAGATCAGTATGCTACTACGAAGAAGATTTAGAGCGCAAAGTGACTTATAAATGCAAGTATTGTTGATTGGATGTTTTATACAAATAAAATTAATATATTAATATAATTCATAGGTCTATTCATAATGCATAAATTAATTAATACTGTATTGTTATTATTATATGAATAGCTAAGGAACAGAGATATAACAATACACATTCATTATCTAGCTTATGTGTAGTTAAGACCACCAAAATTTGTATAAAACAACAACACAGTTAAGAAATTTAGTATAAAAAGACATAGAATAGAATATTTATTGAATAACCAAAAATGATGTTAGATCCAGTTGATGAAAAGCAAAGTTACTGATTAATATTTTCTTTGACATTGTCCTTGCCTTCCAATAAGTTCGACGGAAGTAAATAACCCCCAATTATATGGACGGGTTAAAGTTACAGTGGTGTAAGTCACTTTGTATATAAAGAAAAGACTTAGACACAGAAACCAGATCGAGATAAGTCAATCTGTTAACAGAAAACGTGAAGTAGATCAGAGATTCATTCAACTGGCAACAGACGACAGTTTAAGGTCTAGTGATAAAGGAAACAGCTGTTGTGTTGATCAGCAAAGTGCTGTGAGCCAGACTTATTTTTCTTACACCACTGTAACTTTAACCCGTCCATATAACAAATGCTAAACAAGTAAATTTTCATCATTTCATTTTCGAACTTTGTAAGTCTTTCGGGATGGGGGGGGGAGAGTCCAGAGGTTCGAAATACATCCTTGGAGGGAGGGGAAATATCCAAAAATGTTGAACAAAGAGAAGATCCACTATTCTGTAGGGTTAATTTAATTTGGTTATTTTACATCACTTTTCTGCCAAACCTAATCCTGACGATATGATGAAATTGATGAAGGAACATCATGAAAAATGCTTGAAAAATCGTTGATGTTATTAATGTGGCTTTTTATAGGTTCGCATTTAAATATTTCATAGCTCGAGGAGGTGTGGGAGGCATGGACCCTCCCCTGGGTACAGGTCTGCCGATGGCATAAAGTAAATTTGTCACCTTGTAATCAAGGGGTTTCAGGTTTAATCCCCAATGAAAGCACAGTGGTTCAAGTCCCATTTTAAGCTGTAGGTCCAACACCAATTAACGACAATGAGCATAAAGTTGACATAAACAAACAAAATTTTACTGCCAGAAAGCCAGATTTTAAAAAAATGCCACTTGTGGCGAATCTATTTCAGTTTCTGCCTCAGTTTCGGTGCCATAATGCACTAGGCCATTGTCTCTCAACTGGCAGGCTATGGCCGATTACCGGGTCCTGGCATTAATATATCAAGCAACAAGAGTTCATTAAATCAAATGGTTGCCACGAAGTATTTTAAACAAATTTTATATTTGTCAACAATCCTAGACATATATCATATTCCATTATTTATTAATACTTAATTTCAAGGGTGCATATTAATGTATAAAGTTAAAAATAGGATGACCAGATATTTGTTGACCAAAAAGAGTATAGTCTATAGGTTGAAGGTGCGCATGCACAAAACATAAAAAGGAAACGAAAATAAGGGTGGCTATTTGTTATTGCTTCTATTATAGCCCCTATAAAATAGGCCTACACTCTACAGATTCAAATTACTTATGGGTCTAATGTAATTAGCTAATTACAAATACGTATTCACCAATGGGCACAATCGTTCATACTTCTGGGATGATTTTGCTCTCTTGAGTATGTTTAAATCGTACTTTATTGCCAGCCCAAACTCTTCACAGGTAATGTTCACATTGAATTTCACTTTCATTACTTGTTCGATGTTGACACCAGGAGTGTACAAGGAGTAAATACTTCAGTTTTTTGACATCTTGACGTTTTCCGTTCTGTGGATTTTAAGTCATTTTTACGCGTAAAATAATGAATGAAATTAAATAGCAAGGAAAAGAGTATATTTGGGGATTTTTGCAAATTGAAAAGAGTATAGAGTATATGAATCTCTAAAAGAGTATAATACTCTTAAAAAGAGTATGTCTGGTCACCCTATTAAAAAAAATAGAGATTAGAATGTTTTGAGCAGGGCATTGACCTTTATAAAATGAATTTACCAGGCTGTGGTCGCACAACGGTTGAGAACCACTACACTAGGTAGCCAAAATACACCACATCTTGTTCCATGACCAAGTTTAGTGGAGTGGCCGCGATTAGGGGGGCGAGGGGAGGGGCAGTTGCTTGATACACTTGAAAGCCAGAATACAAATATTTACGTTAAATACAAATGTAAAGGAGTTTGATATTAGATTTAGTTTATAGACATAGTTCAAGGAGAAACTGTATCATGAAGGATACATTTGATTGTTAAAAGATGTAGCAAGATTTATTCCTTTTCTTTTGCTTTATGTGCAAATCCAAATATCAAAAAGTGCCTCCCCAAGGTGTAGTGGTAACGTCGTGGCCTTGTAATCAAGGAATCCCAGGTTTGATACCCAGTGGAGGGACATTGCGCAGCGGTTTGGATCCCGCTTTAACTGTAGGTCCTGTCTCGATGATCCTATCTGTGCATAAAGTGGACTTGTCAAACATTGAAAATTATACTATTTACAATATATATTTATGCAAAAGTACTCAAGTTATGTGCGTGTGTATGTATAAAAACCTACTGAAACTTGAAGATAATAAAAAAAGCAGTCAGTTTTGCAAACTGCTTTGTCTAGCTATGAATTCCATGTTGAAAGTTGTACTTTAAATTTAGATATTGACATCTTTTTACAGTTGAGAGATAAATGAAAGCTGTGAAATAAGATAAATGCAGCCAAGTAATCTATTTTCATTGGTTTGAAACACTTTTGGGACAAAAGCCGAAAAAAGCCCAGCCAAAAAAGCCGCTTAAAAACTCAGGTTTTTTTCTAAAAAAAAAGCCGTGCTGTTTTTTTCAACCACTTCCAACTCTATTAAAACACTTCATGTACAATCTAATTTTTTGACAAAAATTCTAGCAACCCTTCTGGAATGAAGAGGATTATCCTGTATATATTCATTAATTCTAAAACATTGTTTGACTGGCAGAATTGATATGAGATTCGGCGAAACCCTGACGTTTAGGAAAGACGATGTTTGAAGCCTTCTGTCCAGTGGCTGTCACAAGGGCTTTGCAGACACCGCTGTGTGAAGGAAGGTGGGTGGGGAAGGTAAAGAAGACCTTTTGAATAGTCGGTTTCTTACCATGGTCATCAAGGAAATGTTTGTTCCACATCCACAATATAACGAGCATACAACGTTCCCGTCTATGAAGCTAAAAGCAGCTTGCTAGAAAGGAGAAGGAATCATGATACTTTGTATTACGATTACATTGTTTGAGCTTTGGGGCACGAAGCAAGTGCTAATAATGATATTGTTTTGGGGTGTCAGAAGGTGCGCATGCAGCGGGAAATTGTCAAATCAATGAAAATACCGTTCTTGTGCACATGGGCGGAGTTTGAGCTTTTGCTTTGGGTGGGGGGGGGGGGCAGACTCTGGGAGAAACATATGATCAGTGCCGGATCTACAAGCCGCAAAACCCCGTAGTGCGGCGGGGCCCGGAGATAAGTAAGCCTTTAGGGGGCCCTCAGCCATTGACATAGTAGAGGGTTCGCATATGTAAAAAATAAACTTAGTTACGCAGCGGTACAGAAACGAATACAATATATGCAGGTAAAGGTTGACTTAAAGTTCCCTGTGCATATAGCACCAAGCCATGAAGGCACATTGTCACGTGCCAGTTTCGATGACACAATGAGAGTTGCAAGGAGGAATGGTTTCTCGGAATCGACGAGAGATGGCAGCACGCTATATAAAGAGGAGCAAAGGAAATTATAAAAACTTAGAGCGGAGAAGAAGGATTATATATATTATAATAAATTGAGAAATATATAAAAGAAGAGTTCAAATACTATAAAAGAAATAAATAGAATGTTGTATATAGTAAATTAAAATAATTAAGAATATGGCCGCATATGAAACGTTTAGGAAAGTTATTAAGTAAGAGAACGAATTCAGAAATCTATATCTTTTTATTTTTCTGACGAGGAGAACATCGTCAGTATTTTGGTTTTGTCCCCGGTGGCGCTGTTGTCAAATTAGACGCCCCGAAGCACTTTACGGTTGCGCTCCTTTTTAGTAGCACTGGGCCATTGGCAGCGCTTGTTATTAGCAATCCTGGTTATTCCCCTTTGGTCGTTAAATAGGAGGTGGCGCTATTGTCAGTTTAGTCGACCCTACTCTTTCTACAAGTATGGCTTGTATTGTTTGCCAAAGAAGCGGGAAAAGCGAGCGCATAAATAAGATTACGCTTTAAAAAAGAAAGATAATAAATTAAAAGAAGAAGAAGCCTTTTCCATATTAAAAGAAGAAGAAGAAGCCTTTCTCATATTAAAAGAAGAAGAAGCCTTTTGGATAATAAAAGAAGAAGAAGCCTTTTCGATTATCAAAGAAGAAGAAGCCTTTTTGATAACCAAAGGAGAAGAAGCCTTTTCGATTATCCATATATATATATTTTCTCTGTATTTTGTATAGTTCTCAGAATATAGATCCGCATTTAACTATATCCTCTTGGCTATAAAACGCTTTCTCATTTGGAATCCTCAAATACAGAACCTATCCCCCTGAGATTAAGATATCTGTAGCCGTGGAAAATAACATTTAAGTACGTACCCACAAGGGGCGTAGCAACATTTTGGATATGAGAGGGTAGGGCCCCACATATTTTCTATGCCGGACATCTTCAAGGTTATGTGATCAGCACCACGCTAAGTCCGCCTTTACATCCCGCACCGGATACCATTTAATTTGAGGCTGGGTGGGTCATAGAGCCGCTTTTTGCGGGGACAAAGCCGGAAAAATTCCGACCTTAGTTCAAATGAGGCTACAATTTCACGAGAAATGCAGTGATGAAGGTTTCGTCAACGTATCTTTAATCAGGAAAGAGTTATGACTGCATGATTAGCTAGGTATAACAAATGTATAATTTTCCAGGTGTGAGAAAATATTGTCATATATCACATCACCACCAGCACCGAAACCGGGAGCGGGGAAAGGACAGGGAGCCCGGGCCCTTCCAGTTCTCATTTGATCCCTCTGCCCGCTTTATATAGCTTTGCCCCCCCCCCAAATCACTTTAGAAATTGGCGCCTATGCACATCACCCCCTTTCCATGTTAAACATTTTGAGCTGAATTCAATATGGAGGACGTCCGCTTGGAACACACCAATGTGGTTCCCCCTAAGCCTAACCTGTTTCTATCATGACTAATTGTACCCTGCCTAACTCCATTACTTTTATAGGGGGTGTTAAGGGACATTTAAATCACCCTGCAGGCCTTTGTATGTGACTGCCAACATGAGATCAAGAATTACATGAAGGTAGGTAGGTACAGGGGGGCCTTTGGTAATATTTTGCAAGGGGGCCCAAGATTTGTAGATCCGGCACTGCATATAATGTACCTGAGGGTTATTGAATATACCCTATTTATAATGGGTCCGGAGGCCTTCCCCCGGTAATTTTAAAAAAAAAAAATTTTTAAAAAAAACGCTGCGTTTTAGGCCTTTTAGATTTGAAAATGTTAAATTTCCTCGCTTAAGTAAACAAATATTAATTAGTATATTGGTGGTCACTTTTAAAGAAGCAAAACAGTACGATTATTGCATTTGTATTTCATTATTTTTAATTGTTACAATACTTTGTACTTTAAAAAAGTTACGGTACAATAGTAAACTTCAGAAATTTTAGAAAAAATAAATTGAAAATTTCTTTTGATGCCTCAACAGTTACTGTTGACTCAACACAAAGTCATTTTACGTTTTTCTTTGTTCAAACTGTACACATCAATCAAATCGTCTAACTTAATTTTTTTTAACAACATCTGATTCAGAGTATAAGATAATTAAATTGTTCAATCTCTCTTGGCCCATTGTGAAACGCAACTAGTTGTGGATTCGCCGCATAGCAGAAAATGTCCTCTCATAAGTGTCACTATTTGATGGCCAGGGTAAGAGCAATTTTCAGAAGAATGCTAAATTTTTTCTATGTTTCTGTATGTTTGCTCAAAACTGTGTCCACTATCTTTGGGACAACATTCTTCAAAGGCGTACTTATTAAACTCAAACCTGAACTTTCCATTACATTTCTTAAAATTGTAATTTGTGCCTTCAACTATGTTGTGTCAATACCAGGAATGGAGTAAATCTCAAAGAAACGTGCAGCTCCTTCTTCATCCAGACGAATAAATCTTTCATTGGCTTCAGCAACTTCCAAAGTTTCACCACTAAATCTTCTTTTCAGTTCGCCAATCAAAATGTCCAGCAATAGATAAAAAAGAAATATTACACTTGTATTTTTTCTTCCAGTTTTCTTCACTTATAAATGTAGAAAGTGTTTCAGCAGATGTTTCTGTTCTCTGGCCAACTGAAGAACAAAACCAGATAAGCATCTAATTTGTTTGATATCAGTCTAGGCTATTTTGGATTTGTACCTTCTTTCATCTCACCTGCACCTTTAAAATTGTTTAGACCTAATTCTTTGTTAACACCCTTTATTCCATTCCATTTTCTGTCCCAAGTGTTTTCGTTTCGCTGGGACTCAAGCTCACTCCGTTGGCTACACTGGAACTTTGAGCTATTGAGGTATCAGATTTCTGAAGGGACTGGGATAAAACATTTATGAGAGGGAGATATTCAGAAAATACTGATAAACATACAATGAAATCCGACGATTTTATAGCTGAAAGCAGGCCTTTGGATTCAGGGTTTTTAGAATGTCTTAAATCAGACGCTGTCACAATGAGTACAGCAGCAAGCTCAAAATAATTTCTCTTGACACTTAAAACTGAAATAGCTCTGCAAGACCAGCGAGTGTCGCTCAACTTATGGAGTTCATGAGGTCCAGGGCTAATTATATTTAGCTCTTCTTGCACTTCTTTGAATTCAACATGGGTGTCAGGATAGCTAAAGTATTGGTACAAACACTGCATGACATTCAAAAAGTTGCAGCTTAAATCATTGTCCTGCAACAAGCACTAAATTGACTTTATGAGCCAAGCAAGCTATGAACGTACATTGCATAAGGGTTACTTTCCCTAATGATAGATTGTAAACCATTCTTAACTCCAGACATCACGCTGACTCCATCATATGACTGTCATACCAGCAAAGCATTTATTAAGTTCCTCTAAATGTTGCCGAATAACACCGGCTAAAGAATGTGCAGACCTTGAGCCAAACAGAGCCAGATGTTTCCAATCCAACTTGTAAGAACTACCCCCTATTGCGGCGCAATTACCTCACATGCCATCATGCCAGACGTCAAGTTTGCGGTATGGCTTTATAACAAAAATGTAGTAACTGAACTTAATCATGTGTTATTTTTTTTGTATTTTTTAAGTTGGGGGCAGCCCCCCCCCCCCGGGCCCCTCCAGAACTCCGCCTATGCTTGTGCAACAACGCCTGATAAGGATTGTAAAAACAAGATCGACTAATGTAGGAATGTTTGGCCGAAGCAAAGAAGGACTGTAACTTCACAATGCTATTGTCAGAACACTAAATCCTATTGCTTATCAAGGCAGCGAATCAAATCAAGATATAAATTTCACCTGGGCGAGTTGACTTTTTGGCGCCCCTCTACTTTCCACCCTGTTCCTCACCCCCGTCATTCTACTCTGCTCCCCACCTTCCTCCAATAATAATAATAATGATAATAATAAAACATGGCTGTTGTATAATATATTAACAGTTTTAATTACCAAAAATAATAGCGATGCTTTTCCAGTCGATGTTTCTGCCGCCGATGTTTTTGACGTCGATGATTTTGGCGTCGATGTTTTCCCGTCGATGTTTTTCCCGCCGATGTTTTTGCCGTCGATGTTTTTAACGTCGATATTTTTGGTGTCGATGTTTTTACCGTCGATGTTTTTGGTGTCGATGTTTCTACCGTCGATGTTTTTGGTGTCGATGTTTTTGCCGTCGATATTTTTGCCGTCGATGTTTTTGGTGTCGATGTTTTTATCGTCCATGTTTTTGGTGTCGATGTTTTTGCCGTCGTTTTACCGTCGATGTTTTTTGTGTCGGTGGTTTTGCCCTCGATGTTTTTGCTGTCGATGTTTTTGGTGTCGATGTTTTGGCCTCGATGTTTTGTACTGTCGATGTTTTGTGCTGTCGATGTTTTGTACTGTCGATGAAATATCGGCGTTGTTTTTGTTGTCGATGTTTTTGCGTCGATGTTTTGACGTATAACCATATGCGTTATACAACTTTTTCTATATCCATACTTCTTGGAACTAATGATAACTTACTTCAAAGATTTATTATACATGTACTTCAGGATCCAAACTTTTAAATATTCCTAGGAATATCCAATATTATGAAGGAAGTTTGAATCTCGAAAAAGCTTCTAAAATAATAATTATATTTTGTTACTTGCAAGGCATCGAGGGTGTTCGGAAGATGAAATTATCAACTCTGTGTCGTGGAAAGAGTGACCTTCTCGGCTATTACCCAGAACGCGCTGTGCTAACCACTCCAGGACAGAAGTCGTCTCTAGATTTTGTTTTGCTCATTAGTTGTATTCTTGCCGACCTCCGCGGCTGAGTGGTTAGCACATCGCGCTACTACGACAGGGACTCGGGTTCAAATCCATGCTTGAGCATGAGTTTCTTTGCGAGCGTCAGTTCAATTTCATTATATAATCATCCATTAGAAAAAAAAAATACGGCCTCCCCGATGGGTTTGTGGTAGCGTCGTCGCCTTGTAATCAAGGGGTTCCGGGGTCGATACCCAGTGGAGCCACGTAATGGTTCGGAATCTACTTTAAACTGTAGGTCCAGTCCCGATTAGCCTTACTGTGCATAAAGTGGACTTCGTGGCGGAGTGGTTAGCACATCGCGCTACGACGCCAGGGGTCCCGGGTTCTATTCCCGACCTGGGCATGGATGTTTGTGAGTGTCCATTCATCAATTTCATCATGTCGCGAGCTTAAAGTTAAAAGGTTCTATCTGCCAAGTCGTATTATTCTCAGGAGAGCTAGTTAAAGATTTGACTATGTGCACAGGGAAAACTAATTATTCCAACAAGTTGTGGCATTTGTGGCAAGTCTGGCATTTGTATAATGATCCCTCCCTCTATAATATATGCAGGAAAATTAATGAAGAAATATTACTAATGGTCAGGCATTGCAACGACGAATTTGCAGTTAGAACCTTTTTACTCCAAAAGTAACGTTTCAGATTAGAGTAAAAAGTTATCACTTAAATATTCAAACTTTTTGCAAAAATGGAAAAGTGAGAAATTAGTTATATTCTAGTTATTCTATATTCTGCATAAACTATGTACATGTGAAAGTAAATAAAATGTAAAAGATGCTCCAGAATACAAAATAGTACAAATTGTTTCATCCAATACTATAAACCAATTACGTAAGAGTGTGAACATTGGATTTTGAAATAATGTTTAATAGAGAGTATTAACATGTGAGTCAGTTGAAAAAAGTTCCCATGTTGTAAATAGTGTTGCAATATATAATCCCAGTGGAAACACAAAACGTTCATTTTAACATACTGCATATCCTTCTGGTAAGAAAATGAAAAGTATTTGTACTCATTGAGAGTAGATATCGCTTATTGACAACAAGACTGTAAACAAATGGGAAAAAAATAATCTTATATGTTTCTCTTCAGCACCGTTGTGCCATTTGTCTGCTAGTCACAAAGACGGGAAACAAAGCAGATAGAACTTTTTACCCCAACTTAAAACCTCATTTGCAGATAGTACTTTTTTACCCCGTTGATTTCTTCGAAACTAATATACTTCGAAGCATGATCTTTACGGAGTACAAAGAATGTAAACCAATGGTCTCCTTAAATTCACAAACTCATTTTCGCACAAAGTGCAGGTAGAATCTTTTTTACTTTAAGGTCGCGATATCATCACTCATCCCCATCTTCTCAAATTTGCCAAAAGTGGCACAAAAGGCGAAGTAAAACAAATCAAATCAATCAATACAGTGGACTTAAAACACTAACTCAATCAATCAATCATTAGTAAAATGTAGCAGAAACGCGAAGATAAACCAAGTCAATGAATCAGGTACGGCTGCAGATTTAGCGAAATTTAAGTACCGGCAATGCAAGAACTCAACCAGTACTGCAACAATAAAAATGCAGCAACTGCAACACCTGCCGATTGTTGGGTTCTCCTGCTTAAAACGAGAAAGCGAACATCCACTTTGAAACAATTTACCGCATGTAATTTTTCAATAGGTCTGCAGCCTGAAGTGAAGCAGGAAACGCCCATCATTACGACCGATTAATACGGAAGAGTGCCAACCCATCATCTGTACGATCTGATTCGTGTTTTGCCACAGAGGGTCCAGCAAATTTGCATCACTGATTGCAAAAACAGAAAAAGGAAAATCGCTACTAATTTGATGATTTTGATGAGTGCTGCGAGGTAGAATGGATTTCAAGTGAAGGTCGAGAAGTTTTGATATGTTTTTGGAGTACCCTCGTAGTAACTCTGTTGATCAGATTTACACCTAAGTGGAAGTAGAAGTAGTAGAATATGCCCCAACCGACATCCAAACCCGGGTACCCTTGTTTTCCGTGATACCGTTAAATACAGGGTGTATACAAAAGGTGTGACATATTTTAACCGCCAATAAAACAGAAACGATGTCTCTGAAATCTTGTTTAGCGAGGCAGCGCGTAACGGCAGAGAAGGAGAAAAAGGGAGTAGTGGGCGGAGCAAGCCAGTGCGCGCTGTTGCAAACGTCTGGTATAGCTGACGCGTTTACTTTGTTAACGTCCAAAATCTGAAGAGAGCTGCCGCCACGAACGTGGGTGGGGATAAATAGCGGGCGAGTTGTTTTCATCCAATCACAGTCAACCTTCAGTCAATAGGCGTAGCTGTCATTCTGCTCGTCTAATCCACGTGGAGTCTCAGTCACATGAGTGCGGATACGCTGTTGCCGTAGATTGCAACTTCAATGTGGAGACCGTGGAAAGGGGAGGGACAAGGTGGCGTAGAGTAGATGTTCAGAGTTGATGTGTGGCAACACAGTGCGGTGAATGTGATTGTTGCAGCTGGTGGGCGCGCTCCGTGGACTTCAAAGCCAGCCCGTTGTTAACGTAGCTAGCGTGTCGACTATAGCTGCAGCCGCTTTTTCTCCTTCATGCACCCACTTCCCCTTCACGTTTTTTTTGGGGGGGCAAAGCCTCTAGAGTTGCTACTTGCGCATAAACTTGTTTTCGTTCTCTTGCTCCAGAGATTCCCGATACAGGGTAGTAGCATGGTTAGATATATATAAAATCCAAAAAAATGTATTTCTTTATTACTAAACGCACGGCCATGAAAATAGGCGGCGGGGCAGAATTGCGCTGGTGCCACATATGGGAAAGCAAAGCGAGAGCTGGACAAAAGTCGCTGGTTCCCGTGCACTGTGTGGCAACGACAACTGGGCTGCCGACCGACCTCTCTCTGGGACACTTTTGTGTCATCCCTGACCTGTCGAGCAAATATTGTTAGTTTGTTTTACCTGGATTACAAAAGCAATTCTACAACGAGATCTTTCATTCTCTTCAATCTCTGAACACAAGGGCTTGTGCTGCGAAGCGGCAACAGCGCGTACTTCTGACACACGCCTAATTTCATGGCCGTGCGTTTATAGCTGGGACGGCCTAGGATCCGGTGCGGAGACCGCCTTTATGGCAGTGGCCCTTCTATTGCCGCGTTTACCTACGAAGGAACTCGCGGTCAATCAACCAATTAGACCTACTGGTTGGACAAGAAGCGGCAAAAATAAAATCCCTCCTTACCGAAGCACCCAACAGAGAAACAGAATTTTGTCAAAATAACCGTTCTGAGCTGTCAATGGACACCGGTTGGTACGGAGGCCGGAGAATAGGTCATGAACTGAACGTGTTCGTGGATGCCATGTAGTTCCGTCGACTCCGCAACAGAGTGGCCAAAGTGTGTACTGGTTTATTGAAACTCAATCTGTGACGCGAACTCAGAGAAACGTGGAGTATCATTGTTCGTGACTTTTTGAACGATCGTTTTCCAGGAAGATGGAATGAACGAGGTGTATTCATTTCAGCAAACAGATATACAAGGCAGCAGGTAACTTTCTTCCACACTCAATACTACACACATTCTACAATTCCAAATGGGAACTGACCGCGCATAATCACATCAAACTATCTTTAAAATATGGGAGCTGGAGACCGACAGCGGAACACCTAGCCTCTGAGGTGAAGCATACCCATCTAAATGAATTAATATAACTCAAATCTATGGTCTTAAACAACATGCTGATCTACTGTCGCTCTCTGGCTCCCTATGCACTGTCTGTAACAAGAAAATTGTAACATGCATGGCGCGTGAGCTCAAACCTATAGATTTCGGATCCCGAAATCCGGTATATGTTAAACAATGCATACATACACACAATACTTATATCGTATTTTAAACATATTCCAGGGAAGGTTCATGTAAAAATGAAAGGTATAGATGTATTAACATTGTACAGTACTGATACCAATGTAAAAATACTAAATTATATTTGTTATATATTATGTTATTAAATATTATTGTAATTGTTAAATTTTTATTTCCAGATTTATGTAAAATGCAAATTTCAAATAAAGTAAACGTAACCGTAAAACGAGCAACTGCCGTCCCAGTTTATCACAGAGGCGCTGGGACATATGCATACCCTCGAATGTATGCGGATGGAGGTTAGGATACATTCGGGGGTTCCCCCCTTATTGAATAGTCACCCTACATAACTCCCTTGGATTATTTCTCTGAGGATATATGGAATACACTGTTTTGTTCACACGATGCGAGTGTTATTTCGAACCCCCGACTACAAACCTATACATACCTAGGTATTTCGAACAATGCACTAAAACTGCTTATAGTTCGTTTCTTTATATCCAGAAGAGTACTTTACAAAAATAAGACAAATTTCGAATCTTTCGAAGATATGAGAAATCAGCTTTTCGTCCTCCATCTGAAACTTGCAGAACAGTCTAATTTAAATAAAATAAAATATTGAATGCTTCATTTTTATGTAGCAGTTGCTCAATAACTTTACATTTTGAACAGTAATCGTTGTTTCAATATTTGGATTATTGTCCCCACTTCTCTTCTGAATTATACATTTCATTTTTAAAATTTTATTTTAAGCCTATTTACCCAATATATGCACTAACATAACGGCGAGGTTAGTTCTTTACAGTTAGATTTTTTCGGCAGAGTTTTTAAAGAAATTATCCACCAGAGGGGAGTGCGTGTAACACTGCGAAAAATCGTTTTTTTTTTTTCGCCGTTGGAAATTTTCCATTAAAATTTTGCTTAAAAACAACACCATACCAGCCATTCGTGATATCTAGCTTTAGTGAGAATTTCAGCTCTAAATGTAACGCGGTTATCGGCTTCACGACATTGATGACCTCGCCCTTTTGCTCCGCCTAAATAAGGCAATATATTTCAAAGTTTTATTTTCGAGTTGCAAAGCAACTTATGCTGCTCCAAACTTTGGTGGAGTATGTGCCCCTGTAACCCCCTGTTCCTACGTCACTGATCTGGACCACAATTAACGTCTTCCATCTTCCAATCTAACGTCACCTAAATTGCGGTTCTTCCTCTAATTAAATGAATGGCAATCAGTGTCTCACTCTCTCCCGTGAGGTCCGCCATTTTGCTCTGTCAGGGCCAGATGAGCAACGAGGGGGTAGGGAGTGGGGACGGAACATGTTCTCTTACCCACTGACCTGGCGTAAGCTGCACTCTTCCACAAAAATTAGGCGAATATTACCGCGACACAGAGATTTCAGTTACATGAATTATTCATAGCGCAATCTTCCACAAGGAGCCATCACACGTGTCATTAGAGAATGAACAGACTGCTTTTTTATAAAGAGGCAGTGTTGCCAACACGTATTCTAATGAGCCACGTTGTGATGGCTAATCAGATAAACCCCTGACTGTACCAAACTGACTTTATTAAAGAAGTACCGAAGAAACCTTATGTAGGTACAGAAAAGTTGAAAGAACAACTTCTTTCTTCGACCTCGCAGTCTTGGACTAAAATCGACACAGTTTGCAGCACTGACTCTTACCTCTCAAAAAATCTGAGGAAGAACCTTGATGCCATTAATCATCGAAGAGGCAAGACGGGATAGGAAGAAGAAATATGGATGATGAAGGTGCCACTTTGATCCCTTCGTTGTTTGACTTGCAGTTTGTCCACTGTTTCCAGACCTTTCCTCCGTTGTAATTTAATGGGGTATTCCGAGCGTCTGCACGAGTTATTCAGGAAATTCAGGCCCCCTTCTGATGTAATCTTATGCAATTGGATCTTCTCAATAATGTATAGTACTACTTAATGCTATTGCCCGGTTCGTAGCATAGTTGTGTTACGTTAAACTACTAACCTAAAGGGTGACCCTTTCGGATACGCCAACCTCTCCTCCACATAATACACCCACCGACTTCCGTGGCTGAATGGTTAGTACCGCGCGCTACGATGCCAGGAGTTCCGGGTTCGAATCCCGGCCTCGAAATTGGTGCTCTTTGTGAGTGTACCTTCATCAATTCATTATCACTCATCCTCATTTTCGCAATTAGCCAAACGTGGCAGAAAAGCGAAGTAAAATAAGCGAAATCAATCATAGTACACCCAAAAATAAAAGAAACCAGTTGGCGAATCGTCCATCACAATTGTCATTTACTCTGTTTTCCAAAAAGTTATGATAATCTCTATATATATAAAAATGGATGTATGTGTGTATATATGTATATATGTTTGTTTCGGCATAACTCTCGAACGCCTGGAGCAATTTCAACCAAACTTGGTACACATATGACTTACGATCTGGAAAGAAATACTGTGGGGGTAAGACACCCCTGGCACACCTAGGGGTGGGGGTGGGAAGAGGGTGACATGTACAAACAATCGAAAACGACCGATATTAGTGTGGAATCCATAGTTTTCGAGGTAGCTAAGATGAGTATAGTGACACTCCCAATGCCGTTCAATTTATTTATTCTTGCTCCTGGAGGTGAAACTAAAAATGTTGTCTATAATAAAGTTTTGAGTTAAATTAATATTATAGGAAATTTGTAAAAGATTTTACTTTATAATTTGTATACTGTACTTATACTTTTAAATACCTGTAAATAAAATTAGTTACACTTTACACTATAGTTAGAATTCATTATTTTCCTGTCTAATAGAAGATTGGGATAAATAAATACCCGGGCAACGCCAGGCAATCAGCTAGTAGAGGACAATATGAGCTTCCCATCAACAGAATCCCATTCCTTAAAACAACACAGAATGTAGAATAAAGAAATACTGAAAATAATGATGGACAAATTGCCTACTCTTATCTCTACCGTTGACTATACAAACCAGGCCTCGCCGATACCGTGGTGATAACGTTGTCGCCTTGTAATCAAGAGGTACTGGGTTGGATTCCCAGTGTAGGTATATTGCACAGTATTCCGATCCCACTTTAAACTGAGGTCCCATCTCTATTAGCTTATCTGAACATAAACGTGGGATAGTATAAGATAGTACACCTTGGAAATTTCATTAGTGCAGGCTAACGGAGCTCTGGTGTCGAATCTATAACCAGTATACTCCTTCTTGGGGCTTGTCTCCACGTATATTTCTATACTGTTCGGGAAGATGCACTTTAATTGATTCAGTGTGACTTAAATCAAAGGAAAAGAAAATCTCAATTTGTGACTCATGTGCCTTCTCCCAAACACCCTTTGTCCTTTCATCAATTTGATCTAACCCTCATTCGACTTAGTGGGGTGTATGGGGTGACCCTTTGTGAAGATATCCAACTGTTAATGTCTCTTCAACCCTTAAATGCTGTATATTGCAGACTAACCAAGCATGTGTAGAATGAATCTACGGTGAATAACCTGTAAGTTTTACGGAGTAATCAATGTAAAGTTACGGTAATTTTTTACAGTCTTCTGCGGGACTTGGGTTCTGTCCTTGTGTGTTCGTGACTGTCCATTCATCTGTTTCATCCTATCACACTTCATCCTCATCCTCACGACTTGCCAAAAGTGGCAGAAAAAGCGACGTATCATAAATAAATACAAACAAAAGCAACTTCTGTGCAATTCCTAAGGGTACTACAGATTTACTGCAATACACACAAAATTTTTTTTATTTTTTGCATTTGGTTTTGAATAAAGCATCGGTCATTATTATTAAGGAAACAACTTTTGTAGCAATAATCTTTATTGGAAGTAAATTTAGTGTCTGGATCATTTTGTAGTACAAAGTTTTTGCCTCGGATTTTGTGTATTTTACGACAGTGGCTAAAAACCTTCTCCGTGGGGAGTGGTAAATTTTATTTACTCTTAATTTTTGACGTGGAGAGAGAAGGGGAATTTGCTCTTATCTAATCGATGAATTAGTGCTACTTTTAGACGTTAGATGGAGGCCAAATATCTTAATTTTAGACGTCAAGGTAGTTAAAAATAGACTACCTACCGGCTTTTGCCACACTCCCACATCCCTCAACAGAGGTGGGCGATCATCCAACCAGTTAAGGGGGTGTGTGGTCAGCACGACGAACCTCAAGTCGTTGTTGTAGGTTTCCATGACGCTACCCATTCGTAGCTCCCCAATTTCAGGGATTCTCGGAGTGAGTGATCTAAGGTCGACATTCTTCCCCCTTTGAACCCCAGCGGCTCTGGGGTTCACCCAGCCTCATATCAATGGGTACCTGGGGACAACCCTGGAGGGAACGAGACCGGAGCGTGGTGCTGATCACATCACCTTCGAAGTGGCCGAGATCGAGAATGTGTGGGTCCCTAGCCTCCCCCCCCCCCATCCCCTAAATGTGCCTTCATGGCACGTGGAACTGTGTGTTTACCAATTTCCTCACGATGGTGGGTGGCCACCGGTCCGACACACTAACCGAAATCTGAGGGCAAAAGTTGTTATGCTTCCCCAGGAGACTGGAACCAGCGCGCTTTCCGTAGCCCGAGCCCATACTAAATGCCTTTGACAGCACGACCACGGTGCGGAACAATGAAGGTAGTGGTCTTTTTTGATTTCTAAGCAGACGGTTCACCATGTACTAGCTAGATATTATATTACTTCACGATTTATATGTAATTATATACACTTCGATTGTGGGTGTAGGTTAGAGCTTGCATTTAGACGCAAAGGAGGCGAATGATATTTTCCTCATATATTGGACATGTCTACAAGAGTCGATTGCCGCCTTCTTCATCCACCAATGTCCTGCGGATAATCCATCACGTGACAAATCGTCCTTCAAATCAAAACTTTCTTTTCTTAAGTTCCCAAGGCCTCTTCACATAAATATTCCTTCGGGTCTTACGATATTCCTGGAGAAGGCTGGAAAAGAGATTTTCCATTCATGCTTTTCTTCTATCTCACTGGGTGGTCTGCTCTTCGTGCTATACCGGTGGACCTGTATACTCACGGCGTGAACTCTCTGTGAGGTTGATTTTTGAAACGGTGATGAGGAGCATGAAATGACTCAGACCGAAAATTCTCTGCAGCTATTATCAGGCAGATGTATTATATCTGCTAACCTGAAGGCGAGTGTCTGGTATCACCTACCACTGTGAATTCAGGCAACACGCAAGATAATCTGAGCTACCTGTTTCTAATTCGACCGTCCGGTTTTTATGTTCATATGTTTAGGTCATTTGGTAATAAAATATATTATCGTCTTTGTATGTGTATTGATTGTGCGTGTTCTATGTATACTTTTGACATACTTTTTCAGGGGGGATTTTTTAATCCTTGGTCGTTGGGGTATACAGGAGCGTTGCTGCAGAGGGGTTGCTTTTCAAATAACGCACAACAGACCTTTGAGGGCCAGGGTCTGCTAAGCCGCTCTTTATTGGGTGACACGTGATCAGTGCATCGAGTCCCATCGCCGCTGTTGTCGGCCCCTGTGGCGGAGTGGTTAGCACATCGCGCTACGACGCCAGGGGTCACGGGTTCGACTTCCGGCCTGGGCATGGACGTTTGTGAGTGTCCATTCATCAATTTCATCATGTCGTCATCTTCGCAAATTAGCCAAAGGTGGCACAAAAAGCGAAGTAAAAGAAAAGCAAATCAATCAAGCACCCATTGCCGCTGTTATCTATACTGATAGCAGGTTCATCTGGCGGCTAACCTCCGCTGACCTACATAGCTAAATCTGTCGACCAATCGTCTTCTCGGTTAGTGTCAGGAACCTCAGTTGCAAAGTGAAAGCTGTAGAGATAACATCGTTCTTGCGTAGCAACGTTGCCAAGCATACTTTTGTTTATGACAGTTATTTACAATACGTTTGGTAACATGTGGTGTGTCCGATCCTCATTTGTTTAGTCCCGCTAAGAACGTTCGAAGCCTCGTGACACGAAAATGCCCGATGTCAGTCGAAGAGATTTCAACTGATTGCGGATTCGTTCCGCCAACTGGAAATGCGACAAGTAAAGCTGCCGCGATCAGAGTCCGCTACTTCTTGTTTTCAAGTAGCCGCTCATTCTGAAGTCACTTCCAGGGATCGCTCGCACTAGAGGCGACAACGTTAACCATTCCGCTATTCATAAAGTCGACAATACTTAGAACAGGTCTGGCAACCCGCCGCACTTGTGAAAAATCGATCTCGTATGCACGTGTGGACTGCAGAACGAGCAGCGATACTGTAGCTTTGGATGAAGGGTGGAAAGGAGGAAATGGGAGAGACAGGAGGCTTCGTCGGTCGCGTTTGCACAGTGAAAAATCGTTTCTTATCTGATTCGTGGGTGAGTGAGCTGGTTTAGAGTGCTCTTCTTTGTAGTATTTTTGCTTCTCAACCAGCGGCTCTCCCTCTATGCTGCTTACTGGCCTAGAGATTCAGCATGCAGGCGGGAAGCTCGAATAACACGGAGCGCTTGCTGACCTCCACAAGCTCAAGCTAGATGCTCAAACATAGTTTATATTAATTTATCCCTTAATTTCCATAGAACACCTACTTGGTAGGTCTGACTGCGTTTGAAAGTCCACCAATTTTGATTTAGACGAAATTTTGGATCAACTTTGCAGCAGGGGCGTCGCCACCGAGTGTACGAAGGTGAGCTCTAGCCCGGCGTGAAATAATCCGTGGCCTACCCAAAAGCGAACATGTGACATCTTCAACGTAGCACTGGAACCTCCACTCCACACATAGAGGCAAAATTAAAGAATGGAATTGTAAAATTGGACAGAAATAAAGAGAGATATGGTGACAGAAAAAGATAAACAGAGCAAAGAACAGGTATAAATAGGGAAACAGATCAAGAAACAAGGAGGTAGAGATAGAGAACCAGAGCAGGAAACAAAGACAGAAATGGGAATATAGCAAGATACAAAGAGAGAGAGAGATATACAGAGCAGGAAACAAAGATAGAACTAGAGAAGCAGAGAGAGAGAAATAGGAAAGAGGAAAAGAAAGAGATAAAACAGAGATAAGGGAAACAGAGCAAGAAACAGATAGATGTAGAGAAACAGATCAAAAACGAAGACAGAGATAGGAAACAAAGCAAGAAAGAAAGAGATGGAAAAACAGAGCAGAAAACAAAGATAGAACTAGAGAAGCAGAGTAAGAAAGAGAGAGAGGGAAGAGAAGAAACACAAGAATAAAGATATAGAGAAACAGAGGAACAAACAAAGACAGAGATAGAGAACAGAGCAAGAACAAAGACAGAGATAAAGAAACAGAGCAGAAAACAAAGACAAATATAGAGAAAGAGAGCCAGAGCAGGATAGAAAGACAGACAGAGTGAGAGAAACAGAGCAAGAACAAAGAGATAGAAAATGAGCAGGAAACAAAGATAGAACTAGAGAAGCAGAGTAAGAAAGAGAGAGAGAGAGAGAGAGAGAAAGAGAAAAGACTGTGGTAGAGAATCAGAGCAAGAACAAAGATAGAGAAAGAGGAACGGAGCAGGAAACAAAGAAAAAATAGAGAATTAGAAACAGAGAAGGAAAAAGACATAAATGGAGAAAGAGAAACAGCAGGAAACAAAAGACATAATTAGAGAAAGAAACAGAGCAAGAACAAAGACAGAAAAAGAGAAAGAGCAACAGAGCAAGAAACAAAGACAGAGAAAGAGAAACAGAGCAAGAACTAAGACAGAGATAAAGAAACAGACAGAATGTCAAATGTGCCTTGGCAGCTCGAAATCCTCATCGTTCGGAGAATTGTGTACTGAAGTCTCGAACGATATAACTCTCGAACAGTAAACCTCGGTCTCGTCTCCATTCTAAACGGCAGCCTCGGCACCATACCTACTCAGCTACTGAACTTTAGTATGCAAACTACGATCATAAAGTAGCTACACAAGAGAATACAAAAACTTGCAGCCCAGAGCAAAATAAGCCTTGGTTTCTTGTAGTACAGTGGTCAGTGGGACAAGATAAAAAAACAATAACCCCTAATTATAGTAAACGCACAATACAATTGCATTTCACGTTCGTCCCTGTACCTCGCAATTAGAGCAAGTTTCTGCAGTAATGGCTCTGTCTGTTACGTGTGATCTTACACGTGCCTAAAATTTTTAATATGGCGTTATCCGTTCAGTTTTTATGTGCATATAAAAAAAGCTCGTAACGACAATCTGTAGCACGTGTCTATCTTTCTATAGTAGAGACCCTTTTTATTTGTAAAATTTAATGGACAATATAGAGGGGGAAGTTTACTTTCATCAAATATGAACTCGTCTTATTTGTAATCAGTGCCATTTGGATCCCATCTTACCTGACAACTTTTTCTTAGATTCAAACACAATAACGGAAATAAGAACAGTCTAAATTCAGGTTCATTAGTACTAACGTTCTCAAGGTTTAATATTACAATGGTGATAGTAATTACTTGCATTAATGTTAGCTTACTTCATTACCACAACATCTGTGATGTAGGTAAGTGATTTTTATAATTGCAATGTATTAGATTTAATGTAGGAGAAAATGTAGACTGGTCGTCCATCGCGAGGCTCGATCATTAATTCAGAAAAATGTGTCATGCGTATAGAATTACAGTGCTGTGAACACTCTAACACTAGGAATTATATTCTTAGACTGTGAAAGATACATTTCATAATTAAAACCACAACGTATCATAATTAAAACAACAAAATTATTGGCGTAAATTAATAATACTCCTAATGTCACAAATAGGAACAGAAAATAGAATTAATGACCTAAATACAGGCACGTATCCAGAGGGGGGGCTTAGGGGGCTCGAGCCCCCCCCCCCCCCCCCCCGAAAGTTTTAGGTTTACACTAGATAAAATGAGGTTTTTGGTTTCTTGTGGTGTGAAATAAAATAATGTGACAATAATTTAAGGAAATAAATAATTATCGAGGCAAGACGGAGAATGTTCCGTAACCATGTTATTTATAATAGCACGTATCCAAGATGGAGCACAGGGGGCTCGACCCTCTCCCCAGGAAATTTTTCAGTTTACGTTAGATAAAATTAGGTTTTTGGCTTCTTGAATAATGAGAAAATAATGTAAGGAGAGAAGTAATTATCGAGGCAAGACGGATCATGTTTACACCCCTGTTATTGTTAATAGCACGTATCCAAGGTGGGGATGAAGTGGCTCGAGCTCCCTCTCAGGATTTCTTTTCAATTTACACTAGATAAAATTAGATTCTTGGCGTCTTGAATAATGTAAAGATAATAAATTTATAAATCTGAGAGAAATAATTATCGAGACAAGACGGAGAGCGTTCTATAACCTTATTATTGTCAATAGCACGTATCCAAGGTGGAAATCAGGAGGCTCGAGCCCCCTTCAGGAATATTTTCTGTTTACACTAGATAAAATTAGGATTTTGGCTTCTTGAATAATGTGATGATAATTTGGGAGAAATAATTATCGAGACAAGATGGAGAATGTTATATAACCCTGTTATTGTTAAGAGCACGTATCCAAGGTGGGGTTGAGGTTACTCGACCCCCCCCCCCCCAGGAAATTTTATATTTTACACTAGATAAAATTAGGTTTTTGGATTTTTGAATAATGTGACGATGATTTAAGGAGATAGAAAACTATCGAGGCAAGACGGAGAATGTTCTATAACCCTGTTGTTGATAATATTGCACGTGAACTTTTCTTACGCTTTCGGTGTTGTCGCAGCGCACTTGAGCACTATGTAGAGACTTGTCAGCATTTGGAAGCTGCACAACAAAGGTAGCGCCACACGTAGGGCGATTCGTTGTAATTTCTAATCTCTGGAAGGCGGGAAAGGGTACGTTCTTGAATGAGAGAAGGAGTCAACTACTGGCAATATTAACGAATCGTTTTATCTGTGGAACGTTCTAGAATATAGCGAGGATATAAATACACGGATTCAATTTTTCGGTTGATCTGTACAAAGAATCGGTTAATGAGATTTCAGAGGTAAGACAATTCATACAGTCGATTGGTGATCATATCAGTCAGCGTCCTCTGGTTGCTTTATAAGATATAGTGATTCGAAAATGAAGACATTGACGACAGCAGAACTTCCGGGGCCTCAGAGTAGTGCTAGCTCGGTTCGAGGGCCGAAGAGATCAAGGACTCTCTCTCTCTAAAGTGAATATTTCAGCAGTACCGGACATTGGAGTGCTTTATTAAAACAGAAATAAGCTGCGTAGATCAACTGAAAGTCAAAGTTTTGAGTGATGATTTAGTTTTGCCAGAACTAAATTTCGTATATGCAGTCCGAGAATTTCATGGTAAAAAAAAACAACTTTTTTTTAAGCCTACTGGGTTCGAAACACATTCAAACACTTAACTACCATAAAGAGACAGCCGAAAATTTTATGAATGTCGAGAAGAGAAAGGAAGATGTTGCATATGTAGACATTTTAGGCGGAAATTGCAGGCTCTACCAGGACCCAATTCAGGGCTCTACCAACTGAGCCACCTAGCCATCCTTGACTTCAACCGATTTTTCGTTAAAATGTCTACATAGTACATGTCCTGTGTATATCAAATCGTAAGGTGTTGCCTGTATAGTGAACAAGTACAGAAAATATAGGAGAGAGAAGAAAACTGAGGAGCATTCCCACCGGTTGATGAGAATTTTTTTCTGTGGTCAACAAGAGCTACTACTTCGAGGTGACAATGACAGTGGTCTAATAAGGGAGATTTCACACCGTGTCGCCTGAGGATTTCACAAGTCGAAATTAGGTTTATACGGCCTTTTGTGTCGCTACGGTGTGAAACGTTGCTGTTGTTTGGCCCATTCCAATTGACATGTATTGCGTGTCCCTTCAGTCTGAAACCTTACTAAGTCTTGAAAATCCAAGTCACAAGAATGGAAAATTAGGGCCTTGTTAAGGTTAGGCGTGAAGGCAGGCAGACGACAGCACCCTAAAGGATCATATCCAAACCTGCAGGAAGAACGCTTCTTACTTCAATCTCCAATACGGAATGATAAAAACGTCTGGTGAGTTGATTTTAAAAAAAATTGTGTCCGAGATAAAGAGAAGCGTGCCCAGGATTTTCGGAAGGGAGAGGGGTTACGCATACTATTTTTGGTGGTCAGTCCTGATTTTGTCATTTTTTTCCTGTCTTTGACGTTCCTCTTTTTTTTCCTTTTTTTTTAAAAAAAAAAGGAATACTGGGTCAAATGGGGTTATGACCTCACCAACCCTCCCTTGGGCACGTCACTGGAGATAAATGAGTAAGCATTTGATCATACTGAGAAACGAAACATTAGATGTGTTGGGAACGGAAGGGTTTTCACTGTGCATTAATTGTTTCGTGATCCACCTGTATTCGAGTAGACTTCCTTTGTTTTGTGCCGATATATGACAAGACAGCGGAAGCTGTGACAGGCATTTTTGAACACTTGTGAGTGCTAAGGCCTGAATCTGAACAATTTGGTAGGTTTTGGCTTTTATACGAGCTGCAAACATGGGAGATACCGAGATGGTTCCGGCTCATAATGTTAATGCATGGAAACAGAGGAGTCGAGTGGTAAAAAATGTTCCGATTTCACGTTCTAATTAAAATGACAGCCTTAGAGTGGCGACGATTTAAGGGATAGTTGCTCCCCATTTTTTATTTTCTTGCCTCAACATTATGGCCTCTTAATGTTAAGCCTTGGCTGCCAAGAGAAAGTAAACTTTCCTTGCACCGCCCTCCGCCCCCCCCCCCCCCCATTTTGGAACCCAATTGCCACCACTGGTCTTAAACACACAATTGTGAGGTTCTTACTATACACCTTAAAAAAAATTGTGTTGAGCCCCCCCCCCCCGAAAGGAATTCCTGGATACGTGCCTGCCTAAATACATTGGATAATATGCGATCTACTATTTTTTTTAAATCTTTCTATTCTAATAATAAACTAACTCGCCGAGTTGAAACGATAAAATGTCTACTAATTGAGATTTCTAACATTGTATTTTGGAACTTTATGAATGATATGTTACCGTATTATACATTGTTCCCCCATGATAATTCAAAGTTAAAGTAACATATGATTCGACAAGTTTCTATATCTTTTGTGCATAAGAAAAATGTCTGACCTTTCTAAAATATTTGATATTTCTTTTAACTATAAATGTTTTACACGATTGCATATCAATTCTTTCCCACATTAGTTGTTTCATAATGCCAGTAAGATTAAGTAAGATACCCAAATAATATAATGTGGTAATAAAGGACCATAGTGACTAACAATTAGACAAGGATGGATAATGACCAAATAAGATGTCCAATTAAGACTGAATGATAATGATGAATCACTGTCACTACCACTCAAATATAAATGGATAAATCCAATAACAGTTTAACGCTAGTAAAGAATCTTTGTCAATAACATTCAAACATGAGCGGATAATGTTTACTTAACACTGCATGCTAACCGATAGCAATGCACAAATCAAACCACCATCCCAGTTCTAGTAGTTCCCAGTGATGCCAGTTCCTCATTGTAACCTGAAGCCTTTCGAGCAAAATCCTCAGGCGATACAGCCTGGCTACATCTTGATGGCTCATCCGAGCAGAAGTTAAGAAGCTCCAACAACTGTTCCCATGTTGACAGCAAGAATGGGAATAATTACGGCTGCAGCTTTTCTTCTTTACCTCAGAGGAAGGGGGAAAGGGGGGTAAAGGAAAGAAACTACACTATCTGATCGAGGCAGAAACGAAATCATTCATGCCACGCTTTCCTTGCCCACGGAGATTGTATTTTGGACATGCACCTCTTCCAGTCATGGATGTACACAATCGCGTGTTCCATGGATCATCCTGTAGTCCTTCTGGCAACCAGCGCAAGGTCGGAATCTTCAACCGATACACACGAACGCAGTGTACAGTCAAGAGCAAAAAAGAGTTCCAGCATAGGCCTAAGAAATACTGTCAATGCACATTTGTTATTCTGTGTCTGTTTCTTTTTCTCTGTCTTTGTTTCCTGCTCTGTTGTTCTTTCTCTATTTATGTCTTTGCTTCCTTCTCTGTTGCTCTTTCTCTATCTATGTCTTTGTTTCCTGCTCTGTTGCTTTTTCTCTATCTATGTCTTTGTTTCCTGCTCTGTTTCTGTCACTTTCTTTCTCTCTCTCTCTCTCTCTCTCTCTCTCTCTCTCTCTCTCTCTCTCTCTCTCTCTCTCTCCCTCCCTCTCTCTCTCTCTCTCTCTCTCTCTCTCTCTCTCTCTCTCTCTTTCTTACTATGCTTCTCTAGTTTTATCTTTGTTTCCTGCTCTATTTCTATCTCTCTGTTTTCCTCTGTTTCTCTTTCTCTCTTTGTTGTTACTCTGTTTCTCTCTCTCTCTCTGTTTTCCTGCTCTGGTTCTCTTTGTCTTTGTTCCCTGCTCTGTTTCTCTATCTCTGTCTTTGTTCTTGCTCTCTTTCTCTTTTTCTATCTCTGTATTTGTTTTCTGCTCTGTTTCTCTGTCTTTGTTCTTGCTCTTTCTCTATCTATGTCTTTGTTTCCTGCTCTGGTTCTCTATTTTTGTCTTTGCTCTTTCTCTATCTATGTCTTTGTTTCCTGCTCTGGTTCTCTATCTTTGTCTTTTGCTTTCTGCTCTGTTTCTCTATCTCTGTCTTTGTTCTTGCTCTTTCTCTTTTTCTATCTCTGTATTTGTTTTCTGCTCTGTTTCTCTGACTTTGTTCTTGCTCTTTCTCTATCTATGTCTTTGTTTCCTGCTCTGGTTCTCTATTTTTGTCTTTGATCTTCCTCTGTTGCTCTTTTTCTATCTATGTCTTTGTTTCCTGCCCTGTTTCTCTATCTCTTTGTTTCTTACTCTGTTTCTCTTTCTCTATCTCTGTCTTTGTTCTTGCTGTTTCTCTCTCTCTGTGTGTTTCTTTCTCTGTTTATCTATATCTTTGTTCTTGATCTGTTCCTCTACCTCTGTTTTTGTCTTTTTACCTCCCCCTCTCTTTTTCTTCCTCTGCTTCTCTAGTTCTTTGTTTTCCACTCTATTTCTTTATATCTCTTTGTTTTTCCTCTGTTTCTCTACCACTTTCTTCCTTGTTCTCTTTCTTTATCTCCGTCTTTGTTTTTTGCTCTGTTACTCCATCTCATTTTTCTTGGTCTGTTTCTCGATTTCGGTCATTTTGGAGGTGATATGATCAGCACCACACTCCGGCCGCCTTTACCCCCAAGGTTGCCATCAGGTACTCATTGATTTGAGGCTGGGTGAACCCCGGAGCTGCTTTATGCGGGGACAATGCCGGAAAAATCCCGACCTCGGGAATCGAACCCGGCTCTCCCGCGTGACAGTCAAAAGTCCTACCGACAAGACTTTCGCGACTCTTGTGTAAATATTATTCTATCTTGGATCCAGATGTTGAAAGGAAAAATGCATATGTTACATTTTGCAAGGAAGTGACGTATTTTATCGGTTAAATTATTCTGTTGTATTAGGGATATGTTGCGTTGTTTTTCTACCTGTTGGGTTAATCGCGACGACGAGAATGAATGATGAACGAATGAAACAGATAATGGAGCAAGCACAATGATACATCCATGTCTTGCGTTAGCGAGTTTCTACGGAGATCGATAGGGGATAAATTATTATTATTATTATTATTATTATTACGACCTATTCAAGTTCGTAAAAATACGTTAAAGAAACATACCATATCTGGAAGCATATCTTTTAAAATATGAAACCCAGGACATACCCCCGAAATTAATGAGGATTTTTAAAAATGATTGTTAGATACTTGTATAATTTACAGAAATATGCGTGGTCTTGAGTACTTACTCACTATCTCGCCACCAAAGATTCAGGGTTTGAATCCTGCTCTTGGCATGGTTATCTCTTTCTTTCTCCATCAATTTTATCTAATCATCATTCATCCTCATCGTCAAAATTAACCCAAAATGACAGAAGAGTCCACTTTATGCACAGTAAGGCTAATCGGGACTGGACCTACAGTTTAAATTGGGATCCGAACCACTATGTGCCTCCACCGGGTATCAAACCCGGGACTCCTTGATTACAAGGCGACGACACTGCCACTGCGCCATCAGGAGGCCTTACAACCTTTCGTATAAAATAAATAAAGAACAATTTTAATTTAGGCTTTTCTTCTCATTCGTTCGATTTTTGTCTCGAGCAAGACACGACTCTAAGTAGTAGCGTGCCGAAGGGGGATTAGTGGGGTCATAATCTTCCCGTTTGACCTAAAACGAACAACAAACACTGGAAAAGTGGCCAAATATAAGGCAGACTGCTGAAAAAGGAAATCGTAAGCCCACCCCATTTTGAAAATGCTGGTTACCACAGGATCCACTAACAAACTTACTAACTCTCTAGCCTTCTTAAACCCGAAGGTTCTTGGCTGCAGCAACACAGGCCTTTCATCTATATACTCTTTTCCATCTCTCCCAATTTCCTTTAGGTCCATCTCAACATTATCTATCCATCTTCGTCTTGGTCTACCTACTGGTCTCTTACCATCAGGTTTCCCAACAAGAATCCTGTAAACTCTTCTTTCCTCTCCCATTCGTGCCACATGGCCTGCCCACCTAATTCTTCTTGATTTAACCATTCTAATAATATCTGGACATGAATACAAATTATGTACTTCTAAATTATGTAACCTTCTCCACTCACCTGTCTCTTCATCCCTTTTAGGCCCAAATATTTTCCTAAGGATCTTATCTTCCAATACTCTCCGGATTAAAAAGTATAGATACTCGAGTTTGGACTCCAATTAAAAATTAACCAGTAGACCTACATAAAAACGGGTTACATCAAAATTTAGCTTATTTAATTCTGCGTTAATCTATACTAACCAATTTTTTCTCGAGTATGCCTTCTATTTTTTATCGTCGTGAGAACAAAGAAAAGGCCGGTATTTTTGGAGTTTTGCAAACGGTCACCATCTTTGAAATTCTGTAAATAAAAAACGAGTTGTCCGATTGTTATGAAATTTTAGTAAGGTGCAGGCAAAAAGGTTCTAAACACAATAATTAATTTTCAGGTTTTCAAAATTTCTCAAGAAAACTGATTTAGCAAATTTTACGAAACAACGTTTTCTTAGTATTGGGTAGTTCTACAAATACAATATTGTCTTGTTTTGAAACTCCTTGCATCTGTTTTTAAAATCCATTATCATTGTCAACTCACATTGCGAAACCAATTTTACGTATACAGATTTTTATTCAGCGAAGTAAATACGTACGTGGAATGTGGTAAGCATTGACTCGCAGCGTCCTCCTGCAGTTTCCGCTGTTCAACGGACATCACTGTGTGCCGTGCTGCCACGTTTCGCGAACAGATTTACTCCGCTGTTAATTGGGAGTCCATCCAAACTCGAGTATCTACAATTTTTAATCCGACAGTAGGATAGTAAATCTCGATTCTGCAGGCGTCTGTCTCGGCTCGAAGTGTTTGCTCGTTATCGTCTCGTTCTTAAAAGACTTGAAACTCACACTCTGTACCGTCCTATTTCGCAGTCATTCACGCAGTGGCTATATCGTGTTGCCTAAGTGGGAGACGATGTCAAACAAGAGGATATTAGGTCCATAAAAAACCCAAGCAAGAAAAAAAATGAAAAAAGACCAGAATAAGGTGTGGGCCGCCGATAAGGGAGATATATATTTCCTTTGTTTCTTAACCAGCCCGAAACTTCTGGGAGAAAAAAAAGCCTAGAGCGTGTGGGCATCTATACATTGTCACGCAAACGCAGAAGCCTGAAAAGAAATTTTATATTTTGCTTAAAAGATTACCATGTGTAATAAGCAGAGCTTCATCATGTTGACATCTTACGCCAACAGGTATCAGTCCTATTTTGAACCTTGGCTTCCGGGAAAGAAAAGGTGGAAGATTACGGTCGACTGAATCTTGTTCCGAAACGAAGATTGGTAACTCTTTTGTTCTCGCACACGTAAAAACTTCAGCACATTTTTGTCCTGCCAAAATAAAAAAAAACGTTACTCTTTATTTGTCGTATAGACAGTGACCGTTTGATTCGTCTTCGCATGCGGTCGAAGAATTCGCCCGCGTCATTTGGTGAATACTGGGAAAATCTAATAAATGTCCCAGGGCGGCGAAACACAGATTCGTGTGTCGCATGTCGTGTTCCACTTTGTCGTATCTTTTTTTCTGATGCGTCTTCTCCACTTTCTATCTTCCATAGGGAAGGGAAGACAGTTTTTAAGGGGGAAAACTGCCCGGAACAACATAATGATTTATTATGATTTAATAAAGCGAACAAAACCATTTTCTTCACTCCCTCTTTTCCCACGGTCATTGTAAACCTGTTAATTCAGTCAGATTGAAATTTATTTAAATGTATGCTATTTGGACTTTATATAGATGTTTTACGTCTCTTTTCAGCCTCTTTAGGTTAATTGTGATGATCATATAATTCATATTACATGATTGATATTTATTTGTTTATCATGCTGCACACATCATCTACCCTGTAAAAGTAGCTTAGTTATTTTTACAGTCGTTTTATTCTACATAAGATGCAACTAATATAACATGTTATATGAACGAAATGCAATCTCGTTTTTTTTTCAATGGTGGCATCAAAGAATTAACATGAATTTTCATTGAATTATAATTAATCTCATTATTACAATATAAAATTATAGAGGTAATAAAGAATTCAATGTTAATACCTGCATATTTAAAAATGAATATTAACATTTTGTTTTTAACCAAGGAGGTGTATCATGTTCAGGTTGATTGTTGGTGATTAATATTATACATATACTCGTAAGACCCATGATACGTAATGATAATATAAATTTACTTAGGACACATGCAGAGGCGGTTTTGACGATGCTAACGAACAATTGCAAGATGTTTGCAAATACCTAACTGAAGAAAAATCCTTCCATAAGAAAACGTAAAGTAACTGCAATATTTTAGTTACTATTTAATTGAAAAAGTTACCATTACACGATAAAAATTAGTTGTTAATTGTAACTGCATTACATATACACGATGGCTACAAAGTCACCTTACCCTTATAATAAACTAACAAAAGTAACGACAAATTTGTAGTAGTATTAATTGACAACTTAAATGAACTGTCGATGCTTCTCTGTTCTGTGACATTAATTGCCCAAAAGCTCAATGTTTGGACTGTTTTTCTTATGATAAAGAAAAGGATAATATGCCGTCAAGTTCTATGGGACATTTTTCGTAGAATTGTTCTCCTCTGGTGCAGGAAGTAAGTAGGGAATTCTTCAATACTGTCTCCTGTTTAATTAAGTTCGCGCACTCAACAATTAACAGTAAAACGATTGTCAATAGTAATTAGAAGCGCCAGCCAATCTTTAGTTTATAGGTGTCTCACCTACGTCAGAAACTGTTTCATTGCAGCTTCGAGCAGCCATGATTGAGGCCAGTTCTTGTAAGCATACGGAATTCAAGCGGGCTGGCGGAAGATACGAACAGACATTTGTGATTTAAAAGTAAAATGCAGTTGGTGCAGATGTAACGAACGCTACGTGGTGGACATTTCCTTGCAAATGACAATTAAAATAGGCCGCAAACATTGATGGCGTCTATGTGCATCCTGACGTCACATGAAACCTACCTACATGATCCGAAACGGAAGGAAAAATATATCCTCAGTGCCGGATCTACAAGCCGCAAAACCCCGCGTTGCGGGGGGTCCCGGAGATAAGTAAACCTTTAGGGGGCCCTAAGCCATTGACATAGTAGTAGTAGAAACAAACTTAGTTACTCAGGGGTACAGGAACGAATACAATTATATACAGGTAAATGAAAAGTTAAATTTCATGTGCATATAGCACCGTGCCATGAAGGCACATTAAGGGAATATGGAGTTAGGGCCCCACATATTTTTAATGTAGGTCATCTTGTATGTGGTGTGATCAGCACCACGCTGCGGTCGCCGATACGACTGCATGATTGTAACAAATGTATCATTTTTCAGGTGTGAGAAAACAGTGTACTATATATATCACATAACCCCCTTCCCAGTTACAAAATTTTTGAGTTGGATGGGGTAGAGAGGGCCTTTGATAATATTTTGCGGGGGGCCCAAGACTTGTAGATCCGGCACTGTATATCCTAATTACGTTTTACTTCGCACCTTGTATAATAGATGTGAATTTTAAAGGCTCAAAATTTTAGCAATAGTATTCTGTTCGACTGGGACGTTTGATACAACGTAGAGCTAAGCTCAAGCAAGCGTAGCTTAGCAATCGTGCAAGGGCACTGTCCAGTATAGCATGGCATGAAAGAAAAGAAGTCCACAGGATCACTGGTCTCTGAACTGACAACGACAGTGGGGCACGTTGATAAGAAAGTCGAAAGAGTGGTCAACTGAAAGAGAAGTTTATATATATAAAAAAGTGAGGGCCACAAAAGAAAATCGGTCTGTCTTTTACGTGCGTGTTCGCCAATGAATGGGAAAATCCTGGAGTTCTATTTCCTGGCGATCCCAGGGGAATGGTTTGTCCAGGACCTGACCTGTGGGGGATAAGAAATCGCAGCTGGCCAGTTGGTGGAACTGGTTCGGCTCCGATGCCTCCATTCTTTCGCTGTCGTCACCCTGGCAGAAATATTGACCTCTCTGGTTTTGGGTAAGTGGAAAATGATGAAGTTAGCGGTATCAGTCGCTAGCCAAAACTCCCCTGAGGGTGGAGAGGAAGGGGGAGGGTATCATCCTCTTGTACCCTTCAACAATCCCTGTCCACAAGAAGAGACTAGCTGGGGGAAGTATCGTGGCCCAGTTGAAATGACTGCACGGAATGAACTATCTGAAAGCCAGCGCCACACTCTCTCTCACACACACGCACACAATCTCCCACGTCATTCCCTTTCCCTGACACTCTCGAAAAAAATGGAGGGAAGGGGAAGTGTGCTCGCGTTCAGAGGTTTAAAAAGAGGTGTTATGAAGCGAGAGCGTACGTAACACTTTGGCGCATACGGACACTGCGCTTGAAGCGACCGCGATATCGAAAAAAACCCCCCTCCCCCCCCCTCCCCCGAAGCTTCGAAACTTTCATTCTGACATGTCCTGCTTGGGATTACGAACCCGTATCGCACACTGGCTGAGAGAGAGAGAGGATGGGGGATGGCGGGGGGGGCTCATCTGTCATTATTACAAAGTGAGAACTTCGCTGTCGGCAGGCTGCTCCCCCTCCACACTTTTACCGTAATCGTTTACCCTCCCTCGCCCTCCCCCTCGACCTGTCAGCAACCGGGAGGTCCAGGACGCAGATTAGAAGCCAGTGATGACGTCACGGGGCCGCTATCGCTCGAGTTCCTCATGTGAAAAGAAGCCGCACAGATTGTATTTTTCTCCTGGACATGCAGACACGGTGTTTGGCCACACATCTGCCAGGAAGATATCGTCTTTGCTCCTCCCTCTCCTCTTTTACAGTGTTGCCGCACCTCCTCATTGCATAATTTCCCTTCAGGGCCCAAATATTTCCCTACTTTTGTTAATTTTTTCCCCTATGGAAATGAGAGGGAGGCCGTGTCCGAAAGGGGCAAGACCGTACTTCAAGCGAACATCCTTCGAGAATGGATTCGCAGTTCAGTCTTGAAACCAGGCCCGTAGCCAGGCAGGGGCCAGGAGGGGCTCACGCCCCTGGAACTGCCATCAGCCCCCTTGACATTAGGTAAAACTATTTTGTATAATTTGTTTGCAGTGAAGAGTGAAAATGAACAGCAGCTATTTTGTTTATGAGCTGAAAGTAGCTACAAGTATTTAGAAGATTATCTAGACTTTGTAAGTTCTTTCATAAGGGAGTTTTTTTTATCTGTACCTTCACGGTCCCTGTTGCGTCCTCCCGTTTAGACAGATATCTGTGACTTCGATATCATCATGCAAATTCCCTTCGCGTCTGCATCAAAGGTCAACAGCTCCCAAGTTTTGGGAACGAAGGGGAGTTTCATTGCTTCGGCCGGGCGTGAAATGTACTGTAGGCACTGTTATTGAATATTGTGTTGTTTTTTTTGTGATATAAATATCTGTATCATCTAAGGTAGTATGGAGTGTGTAAGGAATGATTTCGGTATCAGTGAATTACAATTAGTATTTGTATGATATTTATAAATTGTATGTAACTTAATGACCCCTCCCCCACAAAATTTACTTTCATTCAATACAGTTAATTTTTTTTTAAATGTACTTGTTTTGCAAAGCCCCCCAATAAACCGTGACCCCCTGCCCTCCCTGGAGATCAATTATAGCTACGGGCTTGCTTGAAGCTTTGGACTGGAAGTGAAAGGCTTTCGAATTGCACTTCGGCTTCAGCACCAAATACAATCAGCAGATAAAACTAAGATTATAAACACTTATTTCTCACCATAAAAATCACGTAACGTTTTTGAAAGTTTTTATGCCGACATCGGTAGCAGAGTGGTTATCACATTGCGCTACGATGCCCGGGGGGTACTGGGTTCGAATTCCTGCCTGGGCATCAATTCCATCATATCATCACTCATTCTCATATTCCAGATTAGCCAAAATTGACAGAAAGCGAAATAAAATAAACCAAATCAAATAATAAAAAAAGAGTTATTATACCGCATTAAAACTCCAAGGTTTTGGAATCGAACCTTGGCTACACCAGCCTAAACTACTCGTTTGGTTTGGTAGAGGTACACTTATGGCTTGGGGTAACACCCCGGAGAAACAACAGTAACACGTAAACAAGCACGTATTTTGGGTTGGAATGGTTTAGGATTAGTTTCATATTGTTTAGTAATTTATTATCAGAATGTTCGTTCTTACTTTGCGGGTATATTAACTGCCCTATCAAGTCGAATTGGGCTCTTTCCTGTGTAGTGTTGCCCACGGGACGAGACGGGACAGGCTTTTAAAAATTCGAGACGAGACGAGATTGATCATGTGTCCCTTTGACAAACGAATATTTTCGAGACGAGACAGCATTTCACAGCATTTCCACGAGACGAGACAGGCCAAAGTCTCGTCTCGTGGGCAACACTACCCCTGTGAAATGAGGACAACACTTAAACATTTGATTTTAACGCTTCGGTTGACTGGTCTGGCAGAGTCGTGATAATATAATAGAAAGGGGATAAAGGAATGTTCGTTTACCTGTAGAACTCGATGTGAAAATCGTCTCGCTGATTTGTAGATAAAGCACTCCTGAAATGAAACTAGGATAACGCACTACTCCTCGCTGTATACTCCTTGTCCTGATTCCAACCTCACTTTACATCAAAGAAAGTTCCGAAATATCAGTTTTCCTCCTAACAACCACATGTCAGGTCCACGTGGAGTCCAATAAATCGTCCCTTGGAACCGTTCCCACAAATAGCGTTCGTCCAAGAAATGACAGCTCTCGTCAAGTCCACGTGGACTAAATGAGATGTTGCTAACTCAGTTTCTTCAGAGATTTTTGAACGCGAAGTTGCGGTTGCGTTATCTTTGCTAGGTTGTGTTATCGTATTGTGCTACTTTTTTATACAATATAAATACCTTGGGAGTATAACCTGGCAGTGAATGAATGGATGTCCAAACACTGCAGGGAAAAGTGACAACATCGCTTTACAGAAAAACAGGTGGTGGCTCGAAACCAGATACGGTTCCGGTCAGCTTCCTCTGGGGTTGGGTCAAAGATGCTGAACTGGTGATACATTCAGGACTTCAGCTTTAACTCCCATCATATCAATTGGTAACCCGACTCTAACTAGGAGGCAACAACTGTATGCTCGATAGCTTTCTGATTAGAACTGGGGCTGAGAAATGTTCTCTCGAACTATTTATGGGAGATTCAAATTTCCGATCGTTAGAACCGTTGGCGAGTCCGCGTCTGCCGTTAACGGTGCTTTTAGCGTAAGGCTGTCTACTTATTTTTCGTACGATTTCCGGTAGAATCCGTGTCAGCGGATTTTTCAAGATCCGCTCAATGTTGCCGGTGTTATGTGCTTGTAAGAAGATATTTCCAGCGCTTCAGCCGGACCCGTTGGCGAAGAGATTAGTCTATCAAGTTATGACGTCAGGAGTCCACAGAATAGAACAACTGCAGCCAACAGCTGGTGGCTTTCGGCTTCCATGATTTCAAACAAGTGAACAAGCGAACGAGTGTAGTAAACTAGTGCGCAAAGTAGCATCAGGGAAGTAAAACAAACCAAGCCAATCACAATCAATCATTGAATTTGGTCATTTACGTCCTTTTCTGAACTTTTTGGCTTATCGCAACAATAGGCATGAATGGATGATTGTGAAGAGATGGATGAAGGGACAATTACAAATAGGGACAGCACAACCTAATTCTCACAGAGGACCACGCCAGGCGCCAGAGCCTCGCAAGTCTGCAAAACGCAGTCCAGGGTGCACTACGTGGAGGTGAGGGTGATACCCGGGTGCCCTCGAAAAGGTCACCCTTTACATTCCGCACTATAATATAGAGAAAGAGGTATCGCAAATGTGCTGAATGCTAAGATTTATCATGTTTTACAAGAAATGTTTACCCTAAGGGGTTGAGGAAGGTGGGGAACTTCAGGAAACCTGCAATGCCACTTGATTCTCAAACAGGCTAATTGTGACTGGGCTTACAGTTAAAAAGAGGTATCCGAATCGGAACCACTGTGCAAATGAACCTCTACCGGGAATCCAACCCCTTGATTACAAGCTGACAGCGTTACCACTAGGGACGGCCTAGGATTCGGCGCGGGGATCGTATGGCAGTGACCCTCTGTTGCCGCGTTTTCCTACGAAAGAACTCACGCTCAAGCAACCAATTAGGCCTATTGTTTGGGCAAGAAGCGGCAACAATCAAAGCCCTTCTCCCCGAAGCAGCCAACAGGGGAAACAGGATTTTGTCAAAATAACCGTTCTGCGCTGCGATTGCACACCGGTTGGTACGACGGCCGGATTCTAGTTGTGAGTGTCCATTAATCAATTTCAACATATCATCAGTCATCACTCATCCCCATCTTCGCAAATTAGCCAAAAGTGGCAGAAAAGCGAAGCAAAATACAAATAAAGCAAATCAGTCAATACAGTAATGAGTGGTTTGGACAATGCTTGAAGTGAGGGGGGATGCTGGGGGGGGGGGATGGTATCCCCCAAGCTAGCAAAATTTCGCAAAGAACCACCTCAGATATCTCATTGCTACCATGTTAAACCATAGGAGCGTGCCCTCAGGTTACCCAGTGGCGGATCCAGGCGTTAAAGTTGAGAGGGGTGAATTTCAGTCGGGGGCCTCCCCTCACCGAGAATCAGTTCTAACCAACACTGCACTCTTTTATAAAACAATATCATACTGTAAACTGGAACCAAGTTGACTTCCATTCTCTAGATATTAGAGAATAATTATTTTTCAAAAATAAGGGTTCTGGGCTGGAATAGATGGTTATCGTTGTGTATCGTTATCATAATTCCTCCCATTGCCCCGGCAAATTGAACGATTAGTTCAATGTACGAAATAAAGCGAATAAATATAGAAAACAAAAATCCTATTCTCTCAAGGGGTCTCGGGTTCGATCCCCTTTTGAGGCTTATTGCACACAGGTTCTGATCTAAATTTAAACTGTACGTCCAGTTCCGATTATCCTATCATGAGTATAAAGTGGACTTAAATCAAAATTTAAAAAATATTCTCGAGCGCGTTAAAAAAATAACAGGCATAATGAAATGTCCATGTATGTCCAAAAGCCTGGCGGCTGGGCGATCACACCTATCGCTCGCCCGCGGATCCGCACCTGAGCTAAGTCCAACGTTCGACCAAAAACCCTCCCCCCCCCCTCCAGCTAACATTTTTCATTTCAAGCACTGGTTCTGGAGAAACACCAGCAACGAAGCGAGTGATTCAAACTCCGCTGCCACGTCGAAATTTTGCAAAAGGAAAAAAAATCCCTTTTCAACTCAATTTCCCTTCTCTCATGAAGCAACACTGATTCTTACCCTCCTCGCCCCTGAATCCCTCAGGTTAAGCGCATGCGTTGGTGGTAGCCGGGCGTCAGATGGGGCAAACATGCTCCTGCAACCTCCCAGCGTTATATTGGGTTCCAATCCTCGTGGTAAAATCATGGATTACAAAAGAAACGAACGCCTGTAAGTGTGTGTGTGTGAGAGAGAGAGGAAATTTATCTCCGTGTTACATCGTTGACTTCCCTTGCTTGGACAAGCTTAACAATGACTCTTATTGCTTCTCTATTGTTGCTTAATTTGAATCTGTGCAAGAAGAGTTGATCGAAAGGAGACACCCTAAGCTCCTTTTGCAGCCTGCCTACCATGGTCTCGTGGCCCATTTTGCAACCTGAAAGGGTTGTTATTTTGTGGGTCGTGTTATCCAGTGGTAACTAGACACGTCTTCCACACCCCCCCACCCCTGCATAAGTACCAAGTGCTTATGATAACCATCGTCTGGAATTTTTTTTTTAGGTGTGTTCAAGCAAGGTGGAACGGAATTTTATCAGGTGGCCTTTGCTTCGGTCAGGGAGGGGATTTGCCACTAGCCTATCCTAGGCTATAGCCTAGGGGCCGCAAGTCCAGTGGGGGGGGGGGCGCACAGAAATGAGACGCTGAAGGGGCAGAAGTGACAAAAACCATGGACTATTAAAATGCCTTAATATTGTAATAATAGCAAAATAAAACAACATGTCACCTCCCCCCCCCCTCATTGATCGAACCTTCTCTGGTCCTACTTGTTTTCGTTCGCTTGCTCCAGAGATTCCCGGGACAGGGTTTTAAGTTTACAAGCTTCACAAGAAGAAGCTACTATTTGTCAATGAAGTCAATGAAAAGTACCGAATCACCCCATGAATCAAACAGAGCGCAAAATTAACATGAAACCACTAAACCCTGTCCCAGCTAACTGTGGAGCAGGACCGAGCATAGCGGCAGAAGAGGAGGGAAATCGAGTGGTGAACGCGCAGCGTTGCCAACCAAACGGTCCTGACCGTAAATGTACGGAAATTTCATGGCATGTACGGACGTACGGTCCAGGCCTTAGTCCGTACGCTAAATGCACGGCTTTTCAAAATTTGCCCCTAATATTTCCCTAAGAAATTCTTAAACCAAGCGTACGGACCTGAAGACAAAAATACGGCCCATTTGCCATGTGCGTACGGTATTTTGGCTTTCAAAAGTTTGCAACGCTTGCAGAGTGAAGCAGGAAATCGGGTAACTCCAGTCGCTCATTACACAATTCCTTTTCTCTCACTGTTCATTGGTGGAGCCGTCTCGCGTCACTACTTACGCAGAGACATGTTTTCGTTCGCCTGGTCTACAGTTAGCTGGTATGGACTGTAGTTAGTCTCTGGCTTTTGAGAAGGGAGTCCGGTACTTCTTCTTTTCAAGCAGCTCTTCGTCCTAACGACCCTGGATCAACACCGAAATTTTAGAGCTTCCGCCGGCGATCGAACCCGGGACCGATCTATCCACACACCTGCTTGGAATCTAAGTCATCAATTCCACTAAATTTAATGACTACAATTTTAAAGTTTCCTAGAAATCAGTACCTTGTTCGCGATTCAGCTTAAGCCAGTTCAAAATGTTAGTCTTGAGCTTATTCATATTGGCGGTTAACGTGTCCCTAACACTAACAAATGAAGACAATTGATTTAAAGAACACACAGATGCAAACACATTTTTATATACTTGACTTCTATTTTAACGCAGTTGTTACCCAAACGCCGGAGAGTTGTTGCCATAAAATGCCTCTTTCTCGAAAATTAACAGTCATTAAATATCTCTGTTATTTCCCAAACTAAGGAAGCGAAGGGTCCATCTGGTTTACGAAATTTCACCATCGCATACCTAAAAGCTGGTTCTATTGCTCATTATTAGTTAATGAAGTTGTTTTAATGATGAAGTGTCTTCGGACATATTTCGAAATCCTTTCTTTCCTTGTAATAAAAACAAAAGAACATTTTAAGCTACTGGACGCAAATGTCTTCATTGACATTAGTAGATTCCGTGCTAAGCTTGTGACAAATACAGAGGACAGTTTACTTAACAAGATAATGAATTAAATTCACGTGTATTGCTTTATAATATTAATTGCATTTTCCTTGTTTCCTGTCTGAATTTCCTTCTCTCATGTTTTTGCAATATGCAAGGAAAACAAAGTTGTTTTTTTTGTTAACTTTCATCACAAAACTATCTTTTGTTATTGTATGCCGAACTTTTTACGAGCAGGTAGTACTATTCACTCTCTTATTTAATTATTTATTTATTGAACACAACAGGCGAATGCCCAATTACATTGTTCTACATTTTCTGCCTTGAGTAAATTTACAGGATTTCATAGAAATATTTTTGTGCAGCAATGTAAATAAACGTAAAACGCTTCAACGCTAAACTAAATGTGTATACAACAGTTAACAAAGCGAGTTATAATAATAATACATGTTAATTGAATAGAGTAGAATAAAGTATCTGACTATTATGTACACTACATGAATACAATATTTCAAATATTGCAAGGCACAACGTATTTATCCTTACGCTCAGTATTTCAGATCTTTACCATCATGTACAAAAAAATATACTATATAAAATGATACTAATATAATACATTATAAATTACATAAAATATGGAAATAAAATAAAGACAGTAAATATCAAGAACACCTTCTAAACTGCAGTGAATTAAAATTGAAACTTTTGAGACTGAAGCCCACATTCTTCCTGAGTATTATTTAAAAGATAAACCTTAGGTAAATTATTAATAAACATTAGGATAATTTTACAGTGTCTTCCCTTAGAGGGAAGAATGTAATATGTATAAGGCCAGCTTTAGAGGGAACGGAAAATCAGAACTCGGTAATAAGAAAGACGCGAAAAACATATGTTTATATATTGAGGGCGCGATTTGAACCATCTGTCTCGAATCATTCCTCTGGTTACGAATAACTCATCCCAACTAGGGGTAATTTATTTACCATCCACTGAATATGTAAACTATACAGGGTGTATCATAAATAATAGCGCAAACTGACACAGTTGAAAGTAGCCTATACGATAATTCAAATAGAAGCAAAAAAGTCTCAGTAAACATGGAACATGGGTCCGCAAACGAGCCGCTTTCGAGATAATTGCGAAAGTGTGGTTACAAGCCGCCACTGACTTCATGGTTTTTAAACGTCGTCCTAGTTGGTAAAATGCTAAAAATACAGTAAAAAAAAGTCACTGGAGATCTCATTGCTTTTATTGAACATTCTACTTTAACAAACGTTAAATGTTACAATTACTGTACACTCGTACGGTACGAGTCGTACCTGTTAAAGGAGCTGTTCAAACTGTCGTTCTTGCATCTGGATGCAATACTGTACGCGATTCCGCATTGAGTTTCGAATTCTTTCGAACACCACCGGTTCATTTCGGAATTGGTAACGAGCCTGTACAATTCTCTGTACTGATTGTATCCATCCTGTTTGATTACAACTCCACCTTTCCGAAATGTTTTGTTTTGTAAACAAAGAGCAAACCCCGGAACGCGCAAGGAGTAAAGCACTCGGTGTTTACAAAATGAAATCAGTGACGGCTTCTAACCACACGTTATTATCATTTTACCAACTAGGACGGCGTTTACAAACAATGAAGTCAGTGGCGGCTTGTAACCACACATTCGCAATTATCTCGAAAACGGCTTGTTTGCAGACCCATATTTACTGAGACTTTTTTGCTTCTATTATCGTGTACTTTCAACGGTGTCAGTTTGCGCTATTACATATGATACACCCTGTATTATTAAATACATCATATTTACTGGTCAGGTCAGTTATTTTAGAACCTCATTGCAACATATCGTTTAACAATTTATAGCGGATGTGTACCTTATCTGATCTCTTTTACATGACATGTATATTCAGTATTTCAGTCTGTCAGAAACACTTTTCCGTCGAATACTAAAATTGTGACGTATGTTGGGTCGCTTCGCTGTTCGATCGCTTGTTAAGAAGAGCTATGGTGTCTCGTGTCTTTAAGGCCTCCCCGATGGCGCAGTGTAATCGCCTTGTAATCAAGGGTCGCGGGTTAGATACCCGGTGGAAGCACATAGTGGTTCGGATCCCACTTTAAACTGTAGGCTCAGTCCCGATTAGCCTTACTGTGCATAAAGTGGGCTTAAAGCACCAACTCATTATTATTACTACTCTTGTGTATTAGAAAACTGAATCCAAACTGTTCCCTATAGACTTGCGAGAAAACGAAGTTTGAGTTTGAAGGACTAAGGAACAGTTGAAAAGTAGTTATTTTTAATGGGATCGGCTAAACTTTACAACTCTCTACAAGTACTCGATTGATTGATTTGACTTTATTTTTCTACCAACTTTGGTAAAGGATACTGAAGATGGTACACGCGAGGTTTAAATTAATGGAACCCCGTATTTCTGGGGAACTGCTGACGAACATCAATAAGCTTATTGACACAGTAAGCCCACTAATTCTATCATCCCTCCCTCTGATAAAATCACAAATGCTCCATTTCAAGTAGAAACGGTATCCAGATGAGAAGGTGTCACAGCCTCGTCTCGTCCCCCGTGTGATGTCGGGGAGGGTCTTTCTCGTTCTGGATCTCTAGTCACAAGTTTGTCAAAACTTATCCCATATTCACTTTATGCTTAGATTTGGGACTGGATCTACAGTTTAATAGAAATATCTGCACTGATAACATTTTATGACATGTTCAATGCATTTATGTATGCATAAAATGGGGAAAATATACATTTTGCTTACAGTGATAGAAAGTTATGATTGATATAATTTCATATAGGCAGTAAAAGTTCCCAACTTATTTTGTGACAATTGTGAAGTATTTAGTTTTGGGCAATTCTATTTTAAAAATTCGAAAGGAAATGAAGTCAGTCGTAGGCTGAAGCAGATTTATATCTTACGTAGTCCCCTATACAAAGGGTCATTAACCTGCAGCGTGATTTCCTGAAATTAAACTTTATCTTATTCCATCGTTTCACACTCATTTAAAACAGTTTTCATCTTCTTGAAAAGTTTTTCCCAAGGGCACAACTGAAGTGAAATGAGCGAGTTTTTTTATTTTTTGTTTTAAGTCCACTCACAGTTAGGCTAATCGAGACTGGACGTACAGTTTAAAGTGGGATCCGAAGCACTATATGCCTCCACCGGATATCGAACCCGGGATATCTTGATTACAAGACGACTACGTTTCAATGTGTTTTTTTCTTTCAAATTAGTCTTTATTGTCATATAATGATATTAAAATTGTTACTGACCAACAAAAGGAGGAGATAGTTACTAAAGAGAATAATAGATTGCTCCAAACATAGAGAATAGAAAAAGCTAAGTCTACGGGCTGTGTTGGTGCTTTAAAAAGTAAACCATAAACATTTATAGAAAACGCAAAAGTCTTGATAAAAAATATTAAAAATAGATAAAAGAAAAGAAATTTCAGGCATATGCTACGAGAGAAAGTAAAATGTTCCAAATTTTAAATTGGTTTGATTGTATAAAAATACATAGAATTCTACTGTCGTAACTAAACGCTCATGTAACAAATATTTTGGACATAAAAAAGTGCATTGTTTACTTTCTATGCAGACTTAATGAAAGGACGTCCTTTGGATTGTAAAGGGAGCTTATTGTGGTGTATTTGGGGCATGCAGAAAAGACACGTTTTTCTGAAATATTAAGAAAATTGAAATACTCTCCCCCCCCACACACACACACACACTTTATTTGGTATGAAAGATTTCTAAACTTTAAAACTTGGAAGATGCAAAGAAAAGAAAAAAATACGCATTATGTTATCCTTAGGGCTAGGATTTTAATGCACAATAAAATACCAGAAAATGCTCTATAACAATGCAATAATGTCCTAGAAACTACAAACAATGCTCTATAAAATTTACAAAATGCTCTTTTACAAGGAACTTAGTGTCCATTTCTCCAGTCATGTATTGCAATGCAAACATATGTATACGTTGTCAAAGAAAAGTGATTGTCGATTGTCTTTTGAGAAAGAATTGAACATTGAAAAGGTTCTTTCCACCTCTACACTGAGAAAAAGTCTGGTTGGCTGCAACAAATCCTAGTTAGAGCAACCAAATCCCTTGTTTGTTATACGCGAGCAAAACGTGAAGGTTCCGAGTACAAAATTATTTGATTGACTTAATTTTGTTCATCCAACCAAATCTCTTGTATGTTGTATCGAACTGGGTGTAGTTCTCTGAACAAGATGCTTGGTGCCATCAACCAAATCAATTTGTTGGCAGTAAAGGTTATTTTGTTGGAATTATTATTATTAAAAAATATTAAAAAGCGTGAAATGTGGAACTTCCCCTCACAAACAATTTTGTCCTACAAAAATCCAGTTGGTAAACGAACTGGTTTGTTAGTTTATGAATACCTGATGTGTATGTTTGTGTGTATATACACATATGTATATGATATACATACTTATACATATCAGGTATTTATAAAATAGCAAACCATTTCCTATACCAACGATACGATAACGATACTAGAGGAGCATGCTTGAAGAACACTACGTCACACGCTTGCAAATCCCTTAATAGTTCTCCACTAGAAAAAAAAATATCCAGACAAAACAACAGCAATTGAAAAAATGTACTAAATCCTTCATTTTTGTTCAAAACCAGATTTATTATCTTGGCTATTTACTTTTCCCATGAACTTTTTCTAGGTCACTTGTTATTTTATTCACTAGTCTCTTTGTTCCAGAAGGATAAATTTACCAGATATCCTGGAACCAAAGTTGTTGTTCTGATACTTTCGTACTGGCAAGAAAAAGTGGCTTGCTTTTTAATAAAATAAACAAAAATACTAACAAATGTCCAATCTTTCGTGAAAACATACAAAAAACAAGATAATGTTTTTAAAAATGTTAAAAATGCACTGAAATGTCATGAAACTACATATTCTGCAAAATCGACAAAAATACAAAAGCGTCCCTCCCTCAAAGATACAAATCTATCGAAATCCCATGCACATTTATACACACTACCTTCCTCTCCGATGGCAACCGTGATATCAAAAACATAGAAGGGATTGCATTTCAACCTGAAAAATTACACTTTGGAAAACAAATTACGATCATGCCAGTATGGATAATATATAATGTTACAACGAAACGAGTCAACATTAGCGTCTGAAAGTCATCGTATACGGCAATTTCCTCACTAATATCAAGTTACGTTTTTGTTGCATGATTTATCGCACAATCCCTTTCCAGCAATTTTAATGCGCATGCTCACAAAATGCAAAGAAAAAGACGTTGAGAATGCTCAAAGCCGTATAGCGTTTATGTACAGCGCCGCGAATGCGTTCAGGTTCCCTGTGTCTGCATACTTGCCCGTAATGGCTTGTCAAGTTTTTCTTGTCTTTTCCTATCGTCGACAATTTCATTCCATTGTAGACATGGTAAGGTGTAATAGCGGCCGGGCATTAAATAATAAACTTTTTCTGAAGAAAAAATAGATCATCGGGAGACAAAGTATCCGTAAGGGTTATACAAGGGTTGAGTCGGCTTCCTTTCGAAATTGATAATAAATCTTCACGAACTGTTCGAGGTGGAGGGAAGATTTGAACAGAGTAAATTTATGTTTCCACAAAATCAGGAACAAGTTGGCGGCTAGAATGAAAGAATTAATGCCAAGACATGCTGAAGTTAATGGAAGGGAAATATGCCGAGCTTTTCTGTGAAACTCTTAATTAAACCCCGTAATTGCCTACCCTCGAGCTGCACTTCTGACCTAAATTCAGGAGCGAATCTTGAAATTTATGGCGTGACGTTGTGCAGAGTCATCTGGTGGCGAATCCACAAACTACTTGATGCACAACTTCCTCCCCGTTTATCACCACAGACAGAGGTATCTAATTGAAATGATATCTTCTTTTCTGACGTGTTTCGGGTGGGGGGAAAGGGACGCCTACCTGATGTCATTTTACACAAAGGCATTTCATTCAACCTTATGATATTTGGATTCATTATTTCCTTCTTTCTTAAAAATTGTTTTCCTAATTTTGTTGGTGTTATTTTGCTTTCATTCATAAAGAACATTATTTTTTTGCTACAACTTGGATCAAGTCAGTATGCGAAAAATTTTGTTTATTTTTTGTATATATATATTTACTTATTCAGTGGCGTGTCCAAAGAGGGGAGCGCCCTTTGGCCCAGTATTCCTAAAAAGGAACGTCAAAGGCAGGAAAAGATGGCAAAATAAGGACAATAAAAAAGTATACGTTACCACCCCTTTCGAAAATCCTGGACACGCCACTGTACTTATTTTAATGTACCTCTTAATTTGTTACTCATCTTGAATTCGCAGACTAATATTGTTACGTCATCATTTCAATTTGTAAACGTTTAGCATTGCCCATTTACCAATCTCATTTTTAGATAATTTTTATTGAAAGTGCTGTATGTTAGTTATTTCCTTGCTGATACATTTCCAAGCACCCATTCACATGTTTCAAAAGCTAATTCATCTTATTTCGTGCCTATCAATCCCTAGAAATCTATAGTGAAATTATTTTCAAATTAGCCTTATTCGTTGTCCAGTATATATTTTCTTTCTTTCATCTCTTCTATGTGATTCACGTCTTCTTTCTCCCTCTTTGCTATTTGCCTATATTTGTTCCGTTTTCCCTTTATTTTCTTTATTTATCCCTTTCTCCGCCTTCATCTTCCTCCTTTATCTTTCTCTCCGTTATATCTACCAACTACTCTTTTCAGCTCTTCATCTCCTCTTTTACCCGCCTCTTTTTCCTTACCCTGTATATTCCTCCCTCTTTCATTATTTGCCTCTCATTTTCAATCACCGGAACGGCTGAAATCCGGACTCAGAACGCACTACTTTCTGCACCCTGCACCATAAATGGTCCCCCATAATTTACCTCATCTAAGAAACCGGATAACCCTACATTACAGGTGAATTTCTCCAATACAGCAAAAATTGGTCATATTACTATACATTTTCTACATAATTTTAATTTTTTTAAATTTGTAGCAGTATTGTCGATTTTAGCGAAAAAAATATGATAACAAGAATTGAAGCTCTTATTTATTCAAATTAGAAAAATACAATTGAAATCGGTTGATAAATAGCCGAAAAACAAGGGATATAAAAAATATGAATTCCACCATTTTGAATCTAATATGGCGGCTAGATGTCAAAAGGATGCACAAGGTTCCTAGACAACTTGGATGTGCTCTCTCCAGTGATGCTAACAATGATCAAATTAGGAGTGTCAGTTTTGATATGTAGGCTTCTGAAAATTGGTTCAAATTTGTGAACTAAATTTTGTGGGAGGGGGTTAAGGATGGATAAGTCAATAAATATTAGAGCAGACAGGACACCATTTAAGCAGCTTTGACATGCCATGGACCATGAAGCGGAGAAACTCCAACCTCGCAAAACATTTATTCAGGCAAGTTACAGCCAGGCAAGTATCTAGAAATATGTTTCGAAGGGAAGGTCCAAACCGAGTATAAATAATAATGTTTATACTAAAATAATTATAATTATATTAAATTAATTAGAATAATATAAATTAAAATAGTATTAATTAAAATAATATTCATTAAAATAGTATTAATTAAAATATTCAAATTAATTAATATTATATTTTTATTACACAAATAGATAAAAGGAAGGCGTAAGATGTGATATTCAGTGTAGTTAAGGTCGACAAAATTTGTAAAAAAGAAACCTCTCCTGGTAAGGAAATTATTGTCAAATAGATAAAGAATTGAATATTTAGTGAATATATTAAAAAAAGATGTCAGATCCAGTTGACGAAAAGTAAAGTTCCTGGTGATATTTTATTAATGTTACGTTATAAGTAGTAATAGACCTAAATCTTGCATAAATCTTCCTTGGTACTGTCATTCAAAGTCACGATCACAATATTATCCTTCCTTCAAATAAGTTTGACGGATAGAAATAAACCTAAATTAAACAACAAGTATATTTTCATTATTTAATTTTAGTTATTTTACTATTTCATTATTTTCATTATTTAATTTTTGTACTTAGTAAATCTTTCGGGGGGGTCCGACACATGGCCGTAGGCAGGAAAAAATTTCGGGGGGGTTCATTCATAATTGTTCCCATGGGCGTCGCCAGAAATTTGAATAATAGAAATAATAACAATAATTGTACAATTATAATTAAAATTTCATAATAATAAAACAATTTTATTCCATACTAATAATAATTATTATTATATTATTGTTATATCCTTGAGGGGGCTTACTCAATCCAGCAGATGAGTGAATATCCAGCACAAGTTTATTTTTTATTTTTTTATTTTTTTACGTTTCATATAGTGTGTACTGAAATGCACAATTATTATACTTCGTCATTAAACTTTAGATACCTTCAAGAGAAAAGCTTTAAAAGTTAGATGGAAATTTTAGTCATAAAGCTTTTGTTGTTTGACTTTAAAATTAAATTTTTGGAATTTTGAAAAGTGCGGAACCAGTTATTCTTTTTAAAAACTTAGCCTGGTGCATGGATTGTAACCTCAATCGCGAACGTACTGCGCTACAAAACTGGAGATCCTAGGTTTGAAGTCCCATCAAGGGGGATTTTCGACTTTATCGGACATGGAATTTAAAAGCTGGAAAGGGAATTTTGGGACAATCTTAAGGGAATCTTCAGTCTATATTCCTTGTGACGCGGGAGCAACACTCGAAAGATGACAGCAGAAGTGATAATGGAGGGGTCGCTGGTGGGCTACGATTCTGAGAATAAATCCTGTTTCACTCAAGTTTCAGAATTCCAAATGTATGAAAATTCTAGCTCGATCGTTTCAACACTGTCTCCATGTATTTTTGTGATGCTTCGAAAAAAAATGAAAATTTGTTAAAAATTTGGTTTCTGAACTTCCATTAATCCAACATGTCAGAAGTTTCGGGGGGGGGGGTTTGAACCCTAGAAACCCCCCCTCTAAATACGGCCATGGTCCGACACCCACCCCTAAATACGGGCTTGGTTAGAACTTGCTAAAGTTTTGGGCGAATTCATCACACCATTCGTATTTGCCGCGGCATTAAAAAAAGTGACCTTCACAGAAGCAGCCCCAACCAAACTACTTATGAACCTGCAACTTTGCAGCTTTCCATGTGGGATACGTATGCACAATCTTCAGACGTTTCATCAAAATTGAAGATGGCCGAGCAGGGACCATATCAGAACTGAGGCCACTTATGGACACATTTATACACACATATTTAGGAAAGGAATACATATACAGCATATTCTACAATAAAGTAGCGTAAAGAATAATCAATCATTTGCGAAAGTACCACTGTCAAGTGTTGATTTGATTTCCTATATTTTACTTCGCTTTTTGTGCCACTTTTGGCTAATTTGCGAAGATGGGGATGATAAAAGTGATGATATGATGAACAATTGATGAATGGACACTCACAAATATCCATGCCCAAGCCAGGATTCGAATCCGGGACCCCTGGCGTCGTAGCGCGATGTGCTAACCACACCGCCACAGGGGCCGGCTGTCAAGTGTTGCTTTTATAGCATTTTTATATTTCAAAATATTAAGATTAAAATAAATATTTGGATTTATGGATATTATTCTATTATACGTACTACTCATTTTAATTAATGGTGATTATTTATACTTTAAATGACATTAAATCAAATCTCAAGTCCGAATTTTGCTTGAAAAAATTATCACTTCTTAAAGAAAAAAGTTAAATTAAACCACAGTAAAAATTCTAAACCTCTCCCAGATATGTAGATAAACGCAAGACATCCTTTGCCAAGGCTTTAGAGATTATTATGATTTACGACTTGCAACTGTGGTTGCGATTGTCTCTTGTTTTCGTTTTTTCTTCCTTCCTTCGAGGCAAAAAGGCACGTGCACTGCTATTTTATGGATGTTCTTGTTTTTATCATATTCCCCTCAAGGATTTTGACTGCCAAGTTTGGGCGACATCGTCGTATCCTTGAGAACCCCACGGTATTACTCTTGTCGGAGCTGTCCAGCTGAAACAAAATATTTATACGTCTACGTATGTACCTTCGAGGCATCTACAACATGAAGCATTTGTTGGGGGCGGGGCAATTACTGGTAGCTTGACTTAATTCCTTGCCAAAACCAGACTAGACACAAGCCAGACCCCCCTCATCCCTCCTGGCTCGGGACTAACCTTGGTTCGGTCTGCAAGCAGTAATTTTATAAGCGCTAAGTAAGCTCCTATCTCTAACTTCGCTGTAAGTAAGGCAAACTTTCGAGTTATGCTACCCTTCCATGAAATATTAAGCTAATTATCTGGAGAAACGCTAGAGGTCTCTGACGTTCGGGTGTTTTTTTTTTACCCCTCGCTTATCGCGGCCATGTTGGGCGCTTGTGTCGGAGTGTGGCATTGCAAACCCAACAAGAAGCAAATTAGCAAGATGCAAGGAACGAATTATCATCATTGTACTTGGGTATCAAGTTCAAGGTTGCGAATCTAGTAGACCTTCGGTACTGGAAGACATCTGCCTGCCATCATGGCGTGACAAGCTCCGTAAAGGGAGCGAGATGAGGTTTAAAAATCGCGTGCGCTGGCAGGTGTACTGTGTTCATGATGCAACACACTTACATTCCCCTCCTCTTGAAACTATAGCTTTTTGTCTCTCGTTGCTGCACGCGCCAGTTCTCGACTCGTGCCTGGCCCAATGCAATGAAGTTTTGATTTATTCACTCCTTAACACCAATCACGTATCTAGAATTATTTTTTTTGGGGGGGGGGGTCCGAACCAAGTGTCACATGCAATAATAATAATGAAGCAATAATAACAATAATAACGTTTATAATCAATATATTAATAAGATTGAATAATAATAATACGAGGGTTATTTTTTAAGTAAGGTCCGTTTTGCAATAAAAACGAAGTAAGTACATGTTTCTCAAAAAACCATTTATATTCTGAATTTACATACACTTCTCTATTTTTCTACATAATTTCCTTCCCGGTTTAAACATTTATCGTAACGAATTACGAGTTTTTGGATACCCTCCTCATAGAACTCTGCCGCCTGTGATAATGGCCAGTTTACTCACGGTCGTTTTCACTTCTTCATCAGTGTCTAAACGCTTGCCGCCCAGGAAAGTCTCCAGATGGCGGAAGAGGTGGTAGTTGCTAGGCGCAAGGTCTGTTTGTGAATACCGTTTGAAATTGCGCGTGAGCGTGGGAATGAGTGCGCGCGCAGGCTCACGGCATTCTTTGAACAGCATCATGGCAACTGTGTTTTGGAACAGGCAGGGTGTCTTGTTAGTGGACTTTTTGCAGCAAAGAACAACAATTAACTCAGCTTCCGTGAGTAACTGGCTATCATCACAGGCGGCAGAGTTATATGAGGAGGGTATCCAAAAACTCCTAGTTCGTTACAATAAATGTTAAAACCGGCAAGGAAATTATGTAGAAAAATAGTGAAGTGTATGTAAATTCAGAAAATAAATTGTTTCTTGAAAAACATTTACTTACTTCGTTTTTTTTAAAAAAAAAACGGACTTTACTTAAAAAATAATCCTTGTATTTAAATAGGTAAATTACTAATTATTATTATTATTGCATGAACAGAATGGCTGGTGTATAGTTGAGATTACTAACCTTTGCATAAAAATGGTTGTCCTACCAAAGAATTAAAGTATTTTTCTCATTTAACTTTGTGCTTGGTTAGTCTTTCGTGAGGGGTCCGGACCACCTGGAACCCCCCCCCCCATAAATATGTCCCTGCCTAACACCCATATTTAGTTAGCTCTAGGTCCAGTAAGCGCGGGCCCAGTGGTGTATAAATTGGTGTCCACAAAATCTGAATACTTCTCGCACATTTCATTTTCGCACATTTCATTTTCGCACATTTCATTTTCGCTTGTTATCTTAAATGTTCACTTAGCAGTAATATATATTGATCCCTTTCTCACTTTTTAACCAGATCCGCAAGTGTGAGTTCTGTCACCAATTGTTCCGGTGAACATTTCCCCCCCCCCCCCCCCCATTGAGGTCTACTTTGTGTCATTTCACTTTTTCCTAGAATGCCAGGAACTATTTTCCTTTTCGTACCTACTCTTTGTCCACTATAAAAACGTAGTCGATGTCAACAAATACACGTGACTCATGAGAAATCCTATTGGTTAATTTCGATGGAAGCTGTTCCGCACGAATCTTTCGTGTAAGTGCTTATGACAAAGTCTTACTACTTAATCAAGGCATGTACAAGGGTGAGTCAAATAGAAACTTAATACTTGTTAATTCATTGCTGTTCTACAGAGGGTGAGTCGGAAATATGGCTACACGTTTGAAGTAAATGTAGTGTGTTACTGTACAATGTAGAGGGAAATGATGAATGTTATATTAAACTTGAAACTTCATTTTTACATTTCAGATAAGTGTCACGTGTCCGAGCTTACGTCATTAGCCAAGATGGCACTGAACATGCAGCAAGAAGAGGACAATTATAAGGTAGGTGAACCAAAGCTGGCCATAGTTAAGTTTCTAGGGTAATTTACAAACCTCTAATGAGAGAGAAATTTTCGAAATTAAAATAAACAACTCCTATAACTAATTAACAACGTGTAGCAAATGGATATTTTGTAAACTTGTTTATAACCGCCAGAAAAGAGAAGTTAAATCAGACATGGGCCACCTTAGGAACTCGCTTCTGGACAACGTTTTTAAACAAAACTAGGCTGGTTGCTTTGATACAAGGAACATTTTTTTTACAATGTAAATACATGATGAAAAAGATAATTAAATGAGCTTTCAAAATATGTATAATATATGAACATTCGTTAATTTCAAAGATGTACAAGCACACATTTCTTACTTACCTGAAAATAACAACGACGACTAATATGTTCTGTACGATGGAAAAAAGAGACAAAAATGTCAACTTCCTTTATCTTAGTTTTAAAAACCAAAAGATAGGAAAAGAGGAGAAGCGAACAGAGAAAGAGACAATGAAATAAAAGGAGACAAAGCAAATGAAAGTCAATCAGAAAGAGGAGGCACAAAAACACAGAGAACAACATTGAGTGACAAACGGAAAAAGACAAAACATGCACAGAGAGAGAGAAAGAGATGAAGAGCAGACAAAGAGCGAAAAACAGAGATGGAAGACAAGGAGGAAGGAAATAGAGAGAGAGAGAGAGAGAGAGTGACAATAAAGATAATGAAAAAGACAGAGAAAATATAATACAGATTGAGATAAACAGTGAAGTTAGAGAAAAGATGAACATGAAAGAGGACAGAGAAGAAAGAGTGTCAAAGATAGAGAGAATGAAAGATGGAAAATTAAAGACAAAGAGGAAAGAAAATATATAAGAGAGAGAGAAAGAGAGGAACGTTACCGAATATTAGGAAAGAGATCTTTGAGGGAGAAATGTAAGGAGAGAAGTGGAAAGGGGCAAACCGTGGTTTGACACGGACTTCACAGACGTTAACTTTCGGAAAAGCTTTTCCTCCTAACTGAGGAGAAAGAGAGGGAGAGAGAGAGAGCCAAATTGAAATCCTACGAACCAGAACACGGCTGGTGGCAGGCGATACGGCGCTTTCGACGTCCTCCAGGGATTCGGGAACCGCCAGAATAATTAAGAAGGAATTGACGCTGTTAATTTAGATAAAAAAAGCAGCTCGGGGTCCTTTTTCCGACCACCGAAAGCGTGAGGGTTTTAAGAGGAGGAGTAGCTTCCTCTAAGTAAAACCGGAGAAGATCAAACAGCTTGGTCTTGCCAGTCGCTGGATGGAGATTTCCAATTTCCAAGTCTGGCGTTATCTCTTTGGTGGAATCAGTGTTGCCAGATAAAACCGCATAAAAATATTCCTTTGGTGTTCACGAAGGAACCGTTCCGGGGAGAGAGCATAATTTTCATCCTAGTTTAGGAGGAGTGTAATGCACTGATTATTCATTTATGATGCTCTGACGTCATTTCTCAGGTTTATCTTAAATTGATTGATTGAATTGGTTAACTTTACTTCATTTTCTGCCACTTTTGACTAATTGCGAAGATGAGAAAGAGAGATGATATGATTAAATTGATGAAATTGCACTTACAAAGAACACACATGCCCAGGCCGGGATTAGAACTCGGAACCCCTGGCGTCGTATCGCACAGTGCTAACCACTCCGCTTTAACATAAATTGGACTTGTAATTTAATATAGGTACGCAATAATAGCAGTGTTCTTTTGTGCTTTTTCTTTGGCTAATCTTCACGATGACAATGAGTAATGATTGGGTTAAATTACTTGAGGGACACTCGCAAACACTGTGCGAATTGAGCTTTTTGCTTTGAGGCATGCCCACTAAGTAGCGTATTTGGGGGGGGGGGGTTATGCATATTTGTATATGTTACCACAATGCAATGTACTGTGTTCTGTGACTTGCAGACTATAAGCTATACTATGGCTAGAATTTTCATGACTTAGCATATATATTTTTTGGTGAGGGTGATGTGTTCCCTTATAGAAATTCATATTATGAAGAAACTAATTAAATTATGATTCTTTTTAAGGCCATATTTAGGCATATTTGACTGTGTGATAGAGCATATTTTGATGGATTCTCGGTCATATTCAGCATATTTTCGTTGTTTCAATAAATATACAGTCATTTTCCAAGTGGATTTCGTTTTTACTCCCATGTTCACTAGAGGTTTTTTTTTTGGGGGGGGGGCTGCAGCAAAATCTTTTTCATTTTTATTTGAAAATTTACAGAAAGTATTCATTGTTCATTGCAACTCAGGGCCCATAAAGTGAACTAAAAATATTACGTATGTGAAAATATCTCAGCATTTAGATATTGATGTTCGAAACAGTCCAGTTATAAGGGCATATTTTTCAAATTATAGTGCATATTTTTTACAATTAGTTTTCATATTTTATTTTACATATGTTGGTGATTTCTAGGTCATAAAAATTCTAGCCCTAGCAATTACTGTCGAGCAAAATAAGCAAAACAACGTTTTCACCACAGGCATTAGAATCATCTTGACTGCCGTAACTAGGGGTGTGCAGGACGAAACGTTTTGGTAGGGACGTTCGAAACTGAAAAAAAAATCGTCATTTCCGGACCAGTTTCGGGAAGGGAATCTTTTGAAATGTTTTGAAAATCTCGAATTCATACACACTATTCCCTTCTTCCTCAAGTGATTGTTTTTGCACTTCTGAAATATAAACCTTTAATTTCAAGAAATTTTTTACCCTTTTAGCGCAAAGATACCAATAATTAACCACTATCCAATACGGTACTTTGGTATTTTTCATCTGTCCGGGACCCAGAAAAGTTAGAAATTATTTTCCGAATCCGAGTTTGATCATTCACGCGCCGTCGCTTTGAATTACTTTTTTTTAATATACGAGGGGAGAGTGAAAAGTTTTGAGCCTCACAGGGAAGGGTGTTTCAGCTACAGTTTCTCATTATGATTTCTCTATATAATCACATAATCTCTATAATCACCCCCCAGATCAATGCACTTATGCATTCTGTTCTGGAATTTGTTTACAGTCGTCTGGTAGAATGATTTGTCCTGAGTCTCACACCACCGAATGACCGCCTTCGTTCGTGTGGAAGTGACGTCCTCGAAGTGAATTCTTCATAGCAGGGAAAAGATGAAAATCTGACGGGACAGGTCGGGGGAATAAGGTGGATGGGGAAGTGCGGTGAAGCCACACTCGACCAAAGCATCCTGTGCAGTGAGGCCTTGCCGACAGAGGTACCGAATCACTGCTCTGTCGGCCAGTCTCTTCTCTGACACTTAATTCATTTTCAACCTGACAAACAAATAGAAGAAAACACGTGAATTTCATGAAAGTTTGCACAGAGTGTCCTAAAACTCAAAACTTACATCCTCCAAAATTTTAACTACCTAGCATCACTCCTTCCATGTGAGACTCAAAAACTTTGCACTCTACCCTCGTATAATACTATACGCCTTTGACGCGTTAAAGCGTGGATCATAGATGCCACGATGGTGATTAAGAGGTCTCTGTTTATCTAAGCATTGTGAAAAGGAACAAAAAGATAAAGAATTGTTCGTCACCAAAGTGATAGATGTTTGTGGAAACGAAGCAAGGCGAATCCAGTTTCTATTCAAATAGTGGACTCGAAGTCGGAATTTGTCAACAGCGCCAAGGTATTTTCACTCAATTTCAATTTTATGATTTGTAAAATAATAAATAATAATAATTGATAAAATTCAAGTTCTATGACTGAAGGGGCAAGATATGAAATCTTACTCTGCCCCCACCCACCACCCGACAAAAAATCCTGGAGGATCAGTCTTCTGTTATTTTGCGTCGATTCTTTACGAAAAAGATAACGAATTATGATATGATGAAATGGATGATGGAATAAGCCCAATGATACATACATTCATTCATGACTCACCCAAAATTCGAACGTTACGCAGACCACTACGCCACGGAGCCTGGTAACTACAAACTCTGCAGAGCCAAAGCTTCTGTGCTAGATACTCTAGTAAGAGTACGAAGATCTTTGAATCTAGTTTCATTCAGTTCAATGCAAGTTAAGTGTTAAAAATAAAGAGAAGCAAAATATCAAGCTTCTTCGTTAAATTGCCGAACAGCGGCAACCTTGCTAATATCTTCTCTGCCTTTCAACTAAGGTTTTCGGTTTAGATACGTCACCCTTCCTTCATCTTAATGGGAAAGCAAACCCTCCGCTTTCACACTTCTGTTCAGCTCCTAATCAAAATTATTGGCGGGAGCTAATCTCTTAAATTAAGGTCTCAAGGGAATCCGATGCTCTATTCTTTCGCGAAAGTTTCTAGACACCTCCGCTTCGCGGCAGCACCTACCGCCTCTCCTCAACCAAAACTTCGCATTGTCTCGGCCTGATAAGGAGAAAGGTCGTAGTTTGACTGCAACGAAGTTTTAACTACCTGGATTTAAAGGCCTTAGGCGAAAGCAGCTGCGTTGGGATAACAATCTTAATTAATTAAGTTGCTTTTACAGAAGTTTATCGAACGGGCAAAGACGTTGATGTATCCACATGGGATCCATTATTTATTTTCCTGTCCAATTCCAGGTCTATTGCGTGTTGCTAAATTGTTTCTAATCGCGATGATGCATGTATCTCGTAAGGAGCCGAAAAGACGATATTAAAAAACTTCCATACACACTGACAAAGTAATATGTTTTCACGATGATGATATTTCTACAACGCAGAATATGTCAATATCAAATATAATCAATTTTTAACATTCTAATAAAACTTTTTTTTTAAATATATAAAATTTTGAACTGCGCTACACGAAAATGTCAGGGCATTGATTAGCAACGCGACGTCACTGTGAATGCTTTCATTTCTCTATCAGCGTTTTAATAATTAAGAGAATGTATGGTGTTTCCAGGAAGTAAGTACCTGATACTCCGTGTTTGGCAGTCGTTCTCAACCTTTGTGAGACGAGGAGACCCGGGTTCGATACCTGGTGGCAGGATTCAAAATCCCGGGGGGACAGGGGGGATTTACCCCCACCAAACTTTTCCGGGGGGAGAGTTTTTGTTCTAACAACATAAGATAAACAATTAGTTTTGAAGTCAAATATACTTTACTGGAATAATATCGAAAACACACAAAGAACGAACAACATAGAGCCTCATCTCTAAGAACACTGAACCCAGCAATCCTCAGAACACAGAAATTAGTCCGACTTGTTATTCCTTCTCCATTTCTCATCGGCTTTCGTCAGTTACCGCAAAGTACACTGCCCTCCAGAAATTAAGCAACAACAAGAAAATGTGAGATAAAAGAGAAAACAGTTGGAGAAAAGAGAAGAAGAGTTGTGGGCACGCTGAAAGAAAGCAACGAATGCGTTAGGGAAAACAGGTGAGTCATAAAGTGCGATCATCGTGCCCTCGCACGGATTTCTGGCGTACCAGGTATTGGAGTCGAAGACGCGCGTTCACGGAAGAGGTGTGTGTCTCTATCTGGAGAGTGCAGAGGTGAGTCAAGTGTGCGGAAAGGGTCCAATATGGCAACCAGGCATCATTTGGCTGATGAATTACGGTGGCGTGCCATCGGTAGACTAGAAGCAGGGCAGCGTCAGGACGAAGTGGCCAGATGGCTCAATGTCGATCCTTCAGTTGTCAGTAGGTTATGGAACAAGTTCCAGAGAACGCAAAATGCATCGCGGAGTTTCAGTGGAGGTCGACCGCGTGTGACATCGGTCAGGGATGACCGATATATCCGTTTGACAAGTCGGCGTAACAGGTCCGCAACAGCTACCCAAGTGCGTGCAGCGGCTATTGCTGCCACAGGACGGCCTATGTCAACGAGTACAGTACGCAGACGGCTACTCGAGGGTGGGTTGTATGCCAGGAGACCAGTGTTGTGTATACCACTCACCCAGCGTCAGAAGACAGCCCGCTTACGTTGGGCACGAGAACATGTGAACTGGACACTGGACCAGTGGCAGTCCGTTCTCTTCACTGATGAGTCCAGATTCTCACTGGACAGTGATTCGTGACGCCGATTGGTCTGGAGAGAGGCAGGAACTCGTTTCCATCCCTCCAATATTGTTGAAAGGGACAGATATGGTGGTGGAGGTATGCTTGTATGGGGTGGCATTTCTATTGGTGGACGTACTGACCTCTATATCCTCCCACGTGGCACCATGACAGGTCAGCGCTATAGGGATGAGGTCCTTGCACGTTATGTGGAACTATTCGCACGAGAACGAGGTCCGGGCTTCATTCTGCAGGACGATAATGCCCGTCCCCATAGGGCAGGACTAGTCGATCGGTTCTTGGACGAACACCATATTCAACGCATGGTGTGGCCATCCCGTTCCCCGGACCCTAACCCCATTGAACACATGTGGGATGCTCTGGGGAGACGTCTCGCTGGTCTTGTGCCCCCTCCACAAACACTCCAAGACCTTCAACTGTCTCTCTCCCAACAATGGACCCTCATACCCAATGAGTTGGTGGACAACCTTACTGGCAGCATGCGGCGGCGTTGTGAGGCGTGCATTGCTGCGCGCGGTGATCATATCCCTTATTAGTGTCAGATAATGGTCACTTTCCGTCTCCAACGTTTACCACCTGTGATGCTCCATGCGTACATTTCATTTCTTTTGCCCACGAGTGTACCTTGTTTTGTGTTTCTTCTGTTCTGTAAGGCGTGGGACACTTGTTTCTTTCGTTACAAATAAAATATGTACACCCTCCGGCCTTGTGTTTGATTCTATTGGATGATCACCATTTGTTGCTTAATTTATGGAGAGCAGTGTATATAAATATATTAATAGAACAAAGCACGTAGGCCTAATAGCATTTAGATGTGAATTTTATGTAGGAAACTATTATCTTCTTAATGTCTCTTAATTTTTGCATCCCCCCCTCCTTAGTCACACAAATCATTGTTCATAGCATTATTAAAATCTTAATTTGCAATCGAATTTTGAATGAAGGGGAGTTGATTTAATGTAGTGTATATTTTATAATATTATTTAATTATTTAATAATTGACACACATTTAATGACATTATAGTGTGTATATATATAGTGTGTGTGTGTGAGTGTGTGTCTGCTCCTTCCCCTCCCTCCCAACCAATCCGCAGTGACTTCGCACCCTGCGGTTGGTGAAGGCACTTAGTGGTTCGGATCCCACTTTAAACTGTAGGCACAGTCTCGAGTAGCCTTACTGTGCATAAAGTGGACTTAAAACAAAACAACAAATCAACCCAACCCTTTGTGAGACGGTGGCCCGGTAAATCCTTTTCTTAAAAGTCAGTGTACCGATCGCAAATTTTATACCTAAATACCTTCCAAAAATTTTAACTTTATACATTCATTCATAATTAATAAATACATTATGATATCATCATAATGAGTAATGGTTCCATTGTTTTGATGAATTAATTGATTTGGTTTATTGCAGGCCAATTACACTCTTAAACATTGCATATAAAATACTGACTATAATACTAAATAAAAGGCTAATGGAAAGCACTGAATACAAATTTGACGAATATGAAATGGGAATCCGAGCCAACAGATCAACTATAGATAATATATTCATAGTAAGACAGATTTTTGAAAAAAGCTATGAATATAATACTGGACTCTATAACTTGTTTATATATTTTACCAATGCATTTGATTTAGTGCACAGGAACAAAGCAATAGATGCTTTAAAATCATATGAAGTACCATCTAAGCTAATTAGACTAATTATGTCAACCTTAACCAACAATAAAGGAAGAGTCAAAATAAACAGGAAACTAAGTGAAGAATTCGAAGTAGAATGTGGAGTCAAGCAAGGTGATCCCTTATCTGCAACTCTGTTTAGTATAGTGATAGACTCTGTATTGAAACAGATTGAATTGAGAGGAAACATATCAACACACCGATGATATCCTTTTAACAGCAAGGACAAAAAGGACATTAATAGAAACATTTGAACAACTAAAAAGTGAAGCTTTGAAAATGGGTATCGTAACTAATATGCAGAAAACGAAATATCTCAGATGTGTAAAAGGCAAAAGCAGATTACAAGACCTAATTATAAACGAAGAGAGAATAGAAGAATTGATATCTTTCAAATATCTTGGATCAGTTGTAAATGGCGACAACACAATTGAAGAAGAAATTAAGAAGATAATTATTCTGGGTAATAAAGCATATTTCGCCAACTTAGCTCTATTTAAGAGCAAACTAATATCTAAATCTGAGATTTTATCATAGAATAATAAGACCCGTAACCACATATGCATGTGAAACTTGGACCCTCAAAGACTCCTGTAAACAGAAACTCTCAATATTTGAAAAAAAAAATCATAAGAAGATTTTATGGACCTCTGAAAGAACCTGATGGAAATTGGAGAATACAAACTAACGAAGAACTCAACAAGTTAATCAGGAATGAAACTATCATAAATTTCATAAAATCACAAAGACTAAGATGGTTTGGGCACGTAAATAGAATGTCTGATGAGAGATTAGTCAGAGAAATATATAAATGGAAACCACTTCGGACACGAGCCTTGGGCAAAGAAACGAGGAAAATATGAAATAATTCAAGATCTGAAAGACAAGAAAGTAAAGAATTGGACGAAGAGCATCCAGGATAGGAAAAAGTGGAGAGATGTTGTTGAGAAGGCCAAAACTTTCAATACATGAAGTTGTAGCACCTCAAGAAGAAGAATTGATTTATTTTATTACGCTTTTCTAACACTTTTGGGCAATGACGAAGATGAGAATGGGTGAAACTGATGAAGGGGCACTTAAAAAGAACACTAATACCTAGGTCGAGATTCGAACCAGGACCCCGCCACGGAAGTCGGCAGTTCGATTATGTCTAGGCTTGTTGGCAAAAAAAAATAAAAAAATATCAGGCTTAAATTAGTTGTCAACCACCGGATCTAATCAAATCTTCTAGTTTCCTCAGATCAACACCAGTAAATTAATTTACAGCTCGAAATGTGATCGAAATGAGCATGTGTGGCACCTCCCTCTACAACCAGGCACTTTCATGGCACCCTGTAATGCAGGCTTTAGCAACTCGCCTGCACTTGCGGAGGCCAGCGAGCGCTCCGTTTCGTGCGAACTTCCCGCCTGCACGCTGCACCCCAAAGCCAGAATGCAGAAGGGAGTGGGGAACGACTTGCGTTGAGGGGTAAATAAATGCTGTGGAGAGGTACCCTCCTTTTCCATGGAACTATCTCGTATCTTCTGCCACGATTACAATTAGGAAACCAACTTTTGGCCATCAATTTATGGGAGATTTCCAAAATTCGGCATTGAATTACGGAAGATTTAGTCGCGACAAATTTTGCGTATTTTTAGCGGCGCGGCGTCTCTCCAGCTAATGTTCACGGAATGAATAATTATTAATTTACATTTTATATAATATACAGATCACAAAACAGAATAAAAATGTACAAATTTGCGTCTTTCTTAGTCCTAACCTAGGTATATATTTTCGTCCACTGATACTACGGAACGAAGCATCTATCATAATTCATCAATCATCAAGATTTGACGTCACTTCCTCCCGCTGAAGGCTAAACGTGCAAGATCTTGCAGTCGTCTTGAAGTTTCGTATCGCTCGCCGAACTCGTATATCGGAATGAATTTAAATTTCGCCATCTAGATTGTGAATGAAATATACGGGAGCCGGGAGGATTAAAAAAATAGCTCAAATACGGGAGTTCCCGGGAAATACAGGAGAACACCCTAAATTATATTACCACACATCACTGTCACTCAAGAATCGGGCGACGAGAGGTTTCCAACTGCACGAACGGGGCCTACGAAACCTCCCGCCTCGCTTACTCCTTCATTTTCATACTTATTACAACGCTCCAGTGCTGCTGCTTGCTGTGCAGTTCACACGCAGTAGTCTGCTCCTTCGGCCCAGCATTATTAAAAAAAGGCAGGCAAAGATAGCAAATTGAGGACAGACTACTTGAGAAAATATACATAACCCCCTTTCGAAAATCCTGGGCACGCCACTGTTCACACGAGCGACCCTTCACAAGTACGGCCTCTTGACCAGGCTGTGCAATGTGTAGCCGACTGCAAGGATGTTCGCTGACTCTGTAGGTCCAGTTCCGATTAGCCTTACTGTGCTTAAAGTGGACTTAAAACATCAACTCAAACCAAACCAAAATATTGACTGCAAAATAAAAACATAAAAAATAAGAAAAATAGCGACTGACAATTTAGATACTGTTTTCTTAATGGCTGATTATAAAGAATAACCTAATTGATGAAGAGGTTCTCTCAGGATATCAACCAGGTGATTTCCGGATAGGCTTTTGAGCTTTCGAGAGCTAGCGTCACTCTCGAACAGGCATGTATCTAGAAATATATTTCGGAGGGGTCGTAGCCTAATGTCTCAAAATAAGAATAATGTTAAATCAAAATAACTATAATAACATTAAATTAATAAAAATATTATTAATTCAATTAATTTTTTGGGGGACAAAATTTCATAGTTTACCTAACAATTCTACATATTTTCACACAAAATTGGGTGGATCGCATCGTTTGATTGATTTATTATCTTCAGCATCTACTTCATGATTTAACATCCATAAGACCACTATTTCCTGTAGCAAACATGAAAGTTAGCAGTGCTTTTTCTTTGGTATTTTAATTTAAATTGCAATGAGCCGGACCTTGTGGCTGAGTGGTTAGCATAGCGCGCTACAAAGCCAGGGGTCCCGGGTTCGAATCCCGCTCGGACTTGGATGTTTGTGTTTGTCAGAAAAAATGAGTAAAAACGAGAATACAGTGAAAATTGACATGTGGGAAAGTGAGAAATGTGTGAATGACGGGTGATACTCCCGAATAGGGGTATTCCTTCTAATATATATATATATATATATATATATATATATATATATATATATATATATATATATATATATATATATATAAAGTGGTTAGCACATCGCGCTGGGACGCCAAGGGTCACAGGTTCGAATCCCGCTCGGCTTGGTTGTTTGTGAATGTCCATTCATCAATTTCATCACTCATCCCCATCTTCGCAAATTAGCCAAGAGGCACAAAACGCGAAGTAAAATAAACTAAATCAATCAATCAATCAATTGCAATGAAAGGTTTCGAATTGCGCCTTTCGATTGTTGGCATCTCGGCCAGTGGTAAACTGTCCGGTATTATCTTTCAGTTTTAGTGTTGGATGATTTCACGCACGATTAGTTTCGCTTGCATGTGTTCCTGTGCTATGACTGACTGGATAATTGTGGAATATTGTCAGTTTTCGTTCTCTAAAACTTACGTATTTCGAAAATTTAATCACATTATCCACATTCAAACAAAAATCCATTACTGCGTGTTCATCCAAACTATACTTGTGTGTGGGGGGGGAGGGTTGATGAACAATTATTTTGGGGGATTATGATGAACGACTTTGGGGGGGGGATGCGTCCACGGCCATTGTAGTACTACTGTCATTCAAAGTCGAATGATCCCAATATATCCTTGTCTTCCAATAAGTTTGCGGAAATAAATAATAGTCGATTAAACAACTACCATATATACATTATTTAATTTTAGTTTCTTTATTATCTCATTATTTAATTTTTGGAATTAAGTATTTCAGGAGGACCCTCTCCTAAATACGTCCTTGCTCTCGAAAGGTCGGAAGTCTATCCGGATATCACTTGGCTCATATCCCGAGCTGAGGAAACCTCTTCATCAATCGCCGCCAGGAAAGCTTCAAGAATTATTTTAATAACCTAATAGGTTTTTTTCGTCATCGTTACAGAGGTTGACAAGAAAGAATGCGAAGTAATTTATAAGATCGTACAATTCATATAGTGAAAGCGGCCATAAAACCTGTTTATCTTAATGCCGTGACGTCACAGACTTAACTTGAAGAACGGGTCCTATTATGTCGCTGATGACGTAGCGCGTTTCTGCAAACTGCTCGAATATGGTTTGAGCATGGAGAAAGGCTCGTTGGTCTAGGGGTATGATTCTCGCTTTGGGTGCGAGAGGTCCCGGGTTCAAATCCCGGACGAGCCCAATTTTTTTATTTTCCTGTTGCATACTGAGCTCAAAAGCAACGAAATCGCACTGAATATATGATTGTAATGAGATACGTCGGTATCAACCAAACCCAACAAGACTAATCTAACCACCAAAGGTGTTTAAGTTATGTGCGATAAGTGAGACATCCACAAAGTTACCAGCCAATGGGAATGCTTAAAACAGCTGTAGCAGCAATCACTACCAATGGGATAATGTCCCTTCAGAGCTCACTTTTCTATGACCTCTGCTAGACTACGATGGATCAAACAAATTCAAATCCTGCATTCTGAGCTTCAGCCTGAGAATGTTCTGCCACGTAACCCGAGTCGTGGATAATAAACAAGGAAATACGGTCCTTGATAATCTATATATAGGAAGAGGGGAGGAGTCATACGAACATGCCATTCTTACAACTTCTTTTAGTCCTGCACGCATTTGAAGTAAGTTAGATCTGTCCCACTTTAAAAAGAACCTTTTCAACTTTCTGGATGAATTCCTTACGCCCAGTAGCGTACGCAGGATTTTATCAAGGGGGGGGGGGTATTTCTAAAACTTTCTCCAAATTAACATTACCATTGTTTTTTTATACTTTAATTAAATAATAATACTTATAATTAATTAATAATACTTATAATTAATTAATTAGCCAAATTACTACTAATAATGCTACTAATACCACTACTACTATTAAGTAGTAGAGATCTACATAAATATAGTATTTATGAAAGCAATAGAACGAAATTACTTTCTAGTCATTCAATTTTTATCAAATTCTGGGAGCATTTTTTTGTATCTTTGTTACGAAATAATTGTGTGGTCAACGAGGTGAGACATTTTAAGTGTGAAGAAAATCCATAAAAACAAGAAAATGTATTAAAATAAATTGAAATAATCAAGCTATGGAACTCATCCAAGGAGCTGCGATGGTCTTGTCGGTAGAGCGTCTGACAACCACGCGGGAGATCCGGGTTTGATTCCTGGAATTAGTTGGAATTTTTCCGGCTTCTTCCCCGCATAAATGTTCCCGATAATTCACATCTGGATTGTCTCGCTGTTCTTACCAACAAAACATTTTGCAATAGTTAAGCTTATTGTCGTTTGAATAATTGTCTAGTCAACAAGGTGAGACATTTTAAAGAGAGACATTCAAACGTGCTGCGGTAAAGAATAGGAAGGCGGACTGGTGACTTTATTCTTGTTCGCCTAGAATTGTCTATACATTAGCCGCTTACAACGAACCAAGAACTTTCTTTAGTTAATTCTCATGCTTCACACAAAAAAAAATTACATGTTCATTGAACATTGGCGTACGTAGGGGCTTGGCTGATGGGGTTATAGCCCGTACCGACATTTTTAGAAAATCAAAATTTTCAAATAAAAATCCGTTAAGAACTTTAACAAAATCAAAATGTGTAAATGAGAAACCTCATTTAAAGTGAGTCCCGATTACAATTTTTTGTCTTTGAATACAATTTTAATAGACTGAAAAGCTAAAAAAATACGAAATATTTTATTATGCGTCCTGCCCTCCAAAACGAAGCCATGTGCTTTCCATATTTACTATTCCAGCCCATCCCGAAAAATAAAATCCTGTGTACGCCAGTGTATTGAACATTGTTGCAACTGAGATACAAAACAGCTTTTCTCTCTTTTAAGTCATAGTTGCCCTCATATTTTACTTTCAAGAATTCGTGTTAATTTTCAAGCCATTCACTCTGAAAGACGCGTGTGTTGAGAATGCTGTGCTTTTCTCCGTGCTGCATGGAAATAATAATTCAAATTATTATTAATAGTAGTAATAATAGTAATAGTATTGTCCCAGATCTTTGACTGATAAATTGGCCATTTGTTTCCCCACAGCATTTTTCATAATATTTCACAAACTCAAGGGGGGGATTTAAACCCCGTAACCCCCCTTGCGTACGCCATTGCCATTGCCATTGGGAAGAGGTTGTGGGTGATTGACGTCAACCTCATGAATTGACGGACAGGAAACTGAAAAATCAGTTCACTTCTTAGGACAGAGAGGTGGTTAACCTCTGAAAGCATAGGCGTAGCAAGGGGTGGGCGAAGTGGGCGACCGCCCGGGGCCTCGCGCTCCCAGGTTTTACGAAAAAATATATATAATAATTACAAGTGAGAAAAATATGTGAAAACGTTATATTGTTTTCCCGGCAATAAAAGTAATACTGAATACGTTATATATGTTTAGCATTTGAGAAGCCACGTCTCTATAAACAAACTAAGAATAAAATAATTTTCCGTTTTATCAATTCTCTGTCTATTATTCATTCGTTTTATGCGCTTGGAAGCAGTGTTGGAAACCTTTGAACATAAAACGGGCCGGTTTCTGCTTGGTTTAAACTTGACGAAAGAATTTGAAACACCCACACACACACACATAGGGTTACTAAAAAATTTAATTCACGAAAGATTTTACGGCAGTGTGTTATATATTTATCTGAATTCTGATATCATGAAACTCAAACGAAAGAATAGTCTTACTTATTGTTACAAACTTGCAACCCACAGCGGTAGATGTCGCAATGCATTGAAATCCAAACCTTACGCGGCACGGCGACAACAAAAGAGACGGAAAAAATCCAACAATTTTTCTTTGTTTTGGAGTTCTGTTAACCCTACGTACACCAAGGGGTTACGAGTAACACCGCACACCAAGGGAGGGTTAAAAAATGTCCACCACATAAATCATTATTTTCTGTCCCAGAAAATTTAATATTCTTCTCTATTTTGTAGTAACTATAAACTAAGACAACTGAAGGCTACGAACAGAGCAGGTATTAAGTATATCACCTTTTTATTTGTTATTCTTACAATATATTTTAACATTATGGAAATTCTATTAAGTATATCACCATTTTTATGTGTTATTCTTACAATATATTTTAACATTATGGAAATTCTATTCACATATTTCCAGAATTATAAGAGTAATGATGTAGTACTACAGACATAAATTCTTTTTGTTGTTGGAAGCTACAGAGTAAGCATTATTGCCTTATATTATTTTCCAAAAGTCAATAGTCTTGCGTTTACAAGAGTGGCACACGTTACGTTTTTCAGTATGCTTTCCACAAACAAGGACTTCACATTTTCCACATATCACGTACCTTTTGTTGGATCTTCTTATTTGCCACTCTGGATTATTCAACATTTATATGGTATAGGAATTGATACAAATTATATCCAACTAGGTAAAAAATGCAGATAATGGCCACCTTCGAGTGTTCCTCTTCGTAGTATACTTTCTGGCCATTTGGTCAATTGAGTCGACTCCGCCTTTGGTTGAATTATAAAACAATATAATATCGGGCTTATTTTTATTACTTTCATCGCATTTTGTATCATTGTGCTGTGTCGAGAGCATGATTAGTAATTTCTTTGGTTTTTCGTTCACAATGTACGACACAAGAATGACTGGTGGATTACCAGAAGCAGGATCCGTAAATACAAACATATTAGAGTGTAATTCTCTATCTTTAGTGGACTTCAGTTCTTCTGGAATGTGCTTCCTATTGAATTGCATGGTTCCAACTAGAGTAAGATTATAGTCTGTTTACAATTGTTCGGCAAGCTCTACGCAAGTATAATAACTTGTCAGTTGTCACATTGCGTCCTGTATTTGCAATCGGAGCCACAAGTCGTTTCACTATTTCTTTAGGTCCCCTAGTTTTGGGGGTCGATCCTTCTACTTTTCCGGCATTAACTTCCATATTGAGGACGTAACGCTTTTCACAGTCTGCTAAAATTCTTATCAATATCCCATACTTTTTGGGTTTGTCTTTCGTGAACACTTTGACCGAGCATCTTCCCCTAAAAGACGAAAGCATTTAATCGACAACAGTGTTTTGACCAGCTTTATAGTTTCATTTGTAAGGTGAAATATTTCACGTAAAGCAGCAAATTTGTCTTTAACTCTTCTTTCTTCCCTTGTACTTATATCATCAAACCCGATAACACTTAGAAGTGAAGTGAATCGATTTCGACTCATGCTTGCTATATATGACGACCTACCATGTTCTTTTGACCATAAAGTACGAATGTCCAAATTGTTGTCGTTATTTACACCCATCAAAACCAGATCTCCAATAAAAGCCAGCATTTCAGTCTCATTGGTTTCAGCAACATTTCTTCTTTGTACCTCTTCATTAGTGTTTTTAACAATTAGAGACAAAATGTCTTTTGCAAAAATAATAGAAAATGACCCTGTTATACCGCTTACTTTTCCTGATGGTCGTAAGCCCGAACTTTCACGAATAATATTCTGTTATGTTCTGCGTGTAGGATGGGAGGTTCTTTAGTATACATTCGGCCACTTTTAGCAATGTATGTCACGGCTGATGAAGGAGGGGAACTTCCTCTTTCACTACTACCACCACTAGAATTCGTTTCTTCGAATTCTTCGTCACAACTAACACTTTCTACATCGCTGACGTGATCTTCAATTTCACTTAAAATTTCGTCCAGGCTAGATACAGAGTCACGGTCATCAGTGTTATTTGCCAGTTCGCGCTCAATGTCACTATCGGAAAGACAATATGCCATATTTGCTTTCCACAAAAGTAAAAACACGTGATGTCTGCTTCACTCACGTCCTTGGTGTACGACTCTTTGCGTCAGTTGTACCGATAGCGACGCGTAGTGTCAGAATCTTCAACTTTAACTGGAAATAACTTCATGCACATTATGATAACACGTTACACCAAGGGTGGGTACTTTATGTCCACCACAAAAAACTTTTTTAAATTTTGGGTTATTTTCTAGAAATTAAAGGTATTGAATGACAGAAAATAAAATTTATATTATTTTTGACACAAAACCTGAGTTATGACATGATACTAAAGAAACATCCATAAAAATTCTTATCCGAATCAAAGTGTGGACAATTTTTAACCCACCTTGGTGTACGAAGGGAAGCGTTATTGCGATTGTTGTAACTGTTAAATCTTCACTGCTGACATATTTTGAAGCCTTGAAGCCTTGAAGCCAGACACAGCAATGCACACAGAATGTTGTGCACGGTAACAAGTGGTTCTTAGCGTTGCTCGCTTTATTAACTCTCCACCGTGTTCGGTAGTCGTAGTGATATTACAGTAATGTCGGGTAGAGATCGCGATGTGGGAAGAACATTCCCGTCCGGTGCGTCTAAGAGAAAAAGAAAAGCTGAAATAACAAAACAGAATAAAAGTTCATGTGGTTCACTGATGAAATATCTGAAAACAAATGCATGCAAGTGATGTTAATGAAATACATGAAGATGAGTGTCAACGGGTAGTACATTCAGAGGATGGTGCATGTGTAGATCATAGTGTAAGCTAATTACATTGTGTTTCTGCTATAGAAGATAATTCAAGTTCCTGTTCGTCAGTAAGCAAAGACTTAGCGGAACCAAGTTTCAAAGATCCAGGTAAGTGGATATTACCTGTAAGTGATCAACAGCGCTGCGAAATAGTACGCAACGATCCATTGCGCCCTTTGCTGAGTGACGAACAGTACCTAAAGGATGATCAAGAGTAGAAATTTTAGCAATTTTCACTATCACAGAATAATGAAAAATGGCGAGAACTTGAACAGACGTTGGTTAGTATATTCCGTCTCTAACAATTGCGTTTATTGTTTGTCATGTAGAAATCTATAGAAAAAAAATAACACAGACCTCCCTAGTGCTAAGCGGATGTCATGACTGGAAACATATGAGCAGTGTGTTACAGAAACATGAAAACAGTGAAAGTCACATCAACTCCATGTTAAAGTGGCTTGAATTAGAACAGCATTTGTTAGAAGGGAGTTCTATTGACCATGTAACACAGTCACGTATTCAGAAAGCTAAAAAACTCGCCATGCTATCGATAGAGATATCGCCTCAACTCTGGACTATTCAGAAATTGTGAGCGAATTCAGCTCCAGGAAGAGCAGAGAACGACATTTTTAGGGTGAGTAAAATAAAGTGATAATATTTTCACTTTCATAAGTTTATTATTATTATTATTATTATTATTATTATTGTTAAAATTTTGCTAACGTATGACTGGAGATTTTGTATCGAACAACACTGTGTTTCAAATTTTGAAAATGAAAGGGGGCCTCGCATTTTAATCTCGCCCGGGGTCTCGCGATATGTTGCTACGCAACTGTCTGGAAGGTGACATTTATGAGGACAGACCTCATCACACTCCAAAGACTTGTGAGGCTGAGGCCGAAGATGAACAGGAGAGTGAGGGTGGGGCAATGATATCCGTGAGGGTGAGAGGTATTGAACGAAAATGACCACCTCTGCTGATGAATTGACTTTGTAATTATGTTTCTAATGAGGTAGATATCTGCTTGGGTCTCTTCAGATGAAGTCGCATAGTAAAGTACGAGGGGAAGTAAAAAATTATCCGCACTTTCGCCATAACTTTCTTTAGGTTGGCCGCAGGCACACATTTCGGGGGGTCCAAATCGAGCGCCTCAGTAATAATAATAATAAAATAATGTTGAAATTTAAAAAAATATATATAATTATATTAAATAATTAATTAAAATAATACCAATATGTAAATTAATTAATATCATATTATTATTAGATGTTTAAGAATATAGATATAACCGCACGTATTCATTACCTAGCTTACGTGTATTTAATAACGCCAAAATTTATATAAAATCAATTGCCTGCCAAGGAAAGTTATGTCAAAACGATTGAATATGTATTGAATAACAAAAATAATGTTAGATCCAGTTGACGAAAAGTAAGGTTCCTTATTAACATTTTATACATAATATTGTAAGGAGTAGTGTGCATGACCTTCTTTGGTACTGTCTTTCAAAGCCGCATGATCTCCATGTAATCCTTGCCTTCCAGTAAGTTCAGAGCAAATAACCCTCGATTACATAATAAATGCTAACTAAGTATATTTTCATTATCTAATTTTTAGTACGTGGTAGATCTTTCGGGGGAGAGGTCCGGACCCCATCCCCCCAAATAGGTCCTTGGTTGGCCGCACTGCCTTCAGCGCTCTCTTGCTAAAAGGGTTTCTCTTGTGATTACGCGGCCGAGATTTGATCTTAATCGCAGCATTTTTCTTTCTTTTGTTACAGCAGTTCAAATGGCTGCTACACTGCTAACATAGCATGCGAGCGCTGAAGTTAGTATGGCCAACCTAAAGAAAGTTAGGGCGAAAGTGCGGATAATTATTGACTTACCATAGTAAATTTGGTTAAGATAGAGTTTCTAGACATTATACCAGTCTGGAACGAGATGAGAATGAATGGTGATGGATGAGGAGACAATCACAAATACATAGGGACGACACAATACAAGCCCAACCAAGGATTATACTTGCTGCAAGCACCGCAGAGCCTTGCTAGTCTACAAAATGCAGTCCAGGGTGCATGGGCGTCCGCAGGATTTTTCCCAGGGAGGGGCAAGGAAGGTATTTTTTTCCAGGGGGGGGCAAACGAAGACAATTTTTTCCCAAAAATAGTGTTGTTCCCTAAAAAACATTGCTTAAATTTGAATTTATGGTGTTCATGCAATAATTAACACATATTATTGTGGCTAAAATGAAATTATATGTGTGAAATATATTTTTTGGTTGACTTTCATTTTCCAGGGGGGGGCCACGGACCCCCTTGCCCCCCCCTTCCGGACGCCCATGCCAGGGTGTACTGTGGAAGGGAGGTTCACATTTGGGCATCTTGGAAAAGAGTTCCCTATTACACCCCTCTCGTCTCGAAGGATCCAGGCCAGGGATGGCCAGATCCGCATCCGGGTCCAAAATTTTTTCCGGATCCCTAAAACAATTTTTTTTAGCTGAAACAAAGAAACACGTATTTCTTCCTTTGGGCCCCTCTATACACCTGCCAAGTTTCATGGAAATCGGAGGGGGACACAGGGGTCAGATCCCCACTTCAATTTGTCCTCATCTTAACATTTGAGGGGGGGTTACCCCTTAGAACAGTTTTTTAGCCGAATCAAAAAAACACGTATTTCTTCCTTTGGGCCCCTCTATACACCTGCCAAGTTTCATGGAAATCGGAGGGGGACACAGGGGTCAGATCCTCACTTTAATTTGTCTTCATCTTAACATTTGAGGGGGGTTGCCCCCTAGAACAGTTTTTTAGCCGAAACAAAAAAAACACGTATTTCTTCCTTTGGACCCCTTTATACACCTGCCAAGTTTCATGGAAATCGGAGGGGGACACAGGGATCAGATCCTTACTTCAATTTGTCCTCATCTTGACATTGAGGGGGGTTTTGCCCCCTAAAGCAGTTTCTTTAGCTGAAACCAAAAACAACATGTATTTCTTCCTTTGGGCCTCTCTATACACTGCTACCTTCATTTGGTGCAAAGGTACATAAACCTTAAACTTAAAACTCAGCTAGCTTATCTACAGGGTAGGGTTCTTTGTAGACAACGAAACCAGACAGGATGCCTTCCAATGGAGACGTTTAAACGAATATATTATTTAAACACAGGATACATGGAGTAAGAATATTTACATGATAAGCTACTTTCTTCTATGCTTTTTATTATTTTATTTTCTCTATCTGTATATTCTTCTATCTGGACTTCCTTCTCAATGTGGAGGATCTAGACTTCCCTCTTAATGGACGGTCTGGATCGGGACTTCCTTCTCAATGGACAGTCTGGATCGGGACTTCCTTCTTAATGGACGGTCTGGATCGGGACTTCCTTCTCGTCTTTTTGTTAACTTCCCTATGGATTTCAATTTAGGTTTTGACTATTTAACGAATTCCTTTAAGCTTTGGGAATAATACTAATATCCTCCCTTGGGGCTGCAATTGGAACGCGCCACCACTAACTAGGTACAACAGAGTGTATACTTGGTGCAGCCGATTGACATGCGCATCCAAGTAGGTGCTACAGTTAAACTGCGCAACCAAAAAGTGCTGTGGGGCGTCGATCAGAACGCGCTCGCCACTGATGTAAACAAAATTTCCCCTATAGGAATGGTAAATCAATCATACAGATGCAATATCTGTTCAAAGACACAAACTTGTATCAGTGCTTTGACTTCCTTAATTTTCATATTAACTTACATATGATCATTGATTTGATTTATAATATATATATATTAATTTACTTCTTTCATATTTATTTTTTGTCTTCTTATAATATATTCTATTGTTTTTCATCTTTCCGATTTGCTTTGTTCTTATTTATAAAGTTATTCACATATATTATGCCAATTCTTAACCTTGCACGCCTGGTGCTGCCATCTCTATTCGTCTTTGGCAAACTATTCACATTACTTGGTCCTATTGGGTACGTAACACAATATTCCCCCCGTTGGCCATAAAAAAATTTTCATCGTAAAAATATGAAGATAGAAAATTTTTTCTTCTTCCTAAATTTCTTCTTTTCTTCATCTATTCTTCAATCTTCCTCAATTTTCATGTTGGATTCACAAAACTCACTATGTATACACCGCTCTCCTTTTCACAAACTATATTTAGCATTCGCAGCATCTTTGTTTGGCTTCTGTTTCATTGCTTTCTTTTCAGGAACTGGCATGTTTGTTTGTCCTAAGATGATCTATTTTTATAGTTTCTGTAACACTCAACTCTTTTCTTGTCGGAAGATTTCAGTCTTTTTCTGGACATGACAAACATATATTATGGATGGTCTAGGCTCTTGATAAATGAATTACTATGTTTCAAATAGCACATTTTTCGCTTCTTCTGTCTCTTTTTTCGGGACATTCTTGCGTGCATCATCTTTATCTCATGTATCATTGACATATGCATTATATTTATCTTTCATTTTCTCTATTCATTTCTATAACTCACATGTCTCATAACTTCTTCGTCTTATACACAAGATTCTCATTTTTAATGCACATTTTTCTGCTTCACAATTGCTTTTTCATAGGAACACCTAGCATATTCATTTACATTAATTGTCTTCTCGCCTTCCATTCGTTAACGTAGATCATGTCCAGCCTACTTTTCTCAAACGTTGTTCAACCATTGGCGTTACATATCCAGCTTTTTGGTAAGGTTGAGTCGTCAATGAAACTTATTCCTTGGAGATTCATATCCCCATCAACAGTTCCTATTATATTAATTCCATTTTCTACTGCGATGACTAATTTTATTCTTATCCTTGTCCGATGTCTTCAAGTGAGCTTGTGAGTCTCTTATCTGAATAACATTTTGGGCTCTATTTAACTTCTCAACATATACTTTCCTCTTCGAACAAAATTTCTGTTTTATCTATATATATTATTTGATCAATTATAATTTCTCCTATTTACAAATATTTACATATAGTTTACTTCGATTTACAGTTTAACTATATTACTATATTTTCATCTATTTGCCATTATATCTTGTGCGTTTTGGCGATCTTCTTCCACCAATCTATCCGGAAACCTTCTCTCATCGTTAAAGTCTACATTTCTTGGGCCATTGTCTTCCCGTAGTCTGTCTTGGAATCTTCTTCCGTCATTACAACAATTTCTGGCTAATTCTATGGCTTCGTCTCTTTCTACATCCGGAAGTGCATTTCTTCTTTCCATTTCTTCATTGGGCACACTTACTCGGTATTCTCTTTCGTTCTGTTCATATATGTTCCTCCATCGCTGATTTCCTCCTCTTCCGTATCTTCGGAAATTATTTCGTCCTCTCAAGTTTCTCCAATTTCCTCGATATCTATCATCGTTTCTCTCTCTTTCTTCCACAGAGTCTATGTTTCTTTCATATCTTCCATTGTTTCTTCCTACGTCTCTTCTTTCTGCACTTGGTCTCTGGTTTCTAACTTCTATTCTTCTTACATCAAATTCCTGTCTCCGGAACTTTGGTTTTGAGCGCCCTTCTTCTTCTGAATGTTGCCTCTTTCCATAGAATCTTCCTTCCTTATCGTTCCAGGAATTCTGAGTTTTTGTTAGCACATCTTCGGTTCTTAGATATTCAATCAAATCATCAACTGCTTTTATCTTAACCGCTGCTATAGCTCTCTGTATTCTTAATAGTGATGGGCACCATCGACTAATTTCCACCATTATCTAATTAGTCGTTAGTCGAAACAAAATATCGACTAATTAGTCGAAAAAATTAGTCGACTACTTTTTCGACTAATATTAGTCGAATTAGTCGTTCGACTAATATTAGTCGAATTAGTCGTTTGACTAATATTAGTCGAATTAGTCGTTCGACTAATATTAGTCGAATTAGTCGTTTGACTAATATTAGTCGAATTAGTCGTTCGACTAATATTAGTCGAATTAGTTTTTCGACTAATATTAGTCGAATTAGTCTTTCGACTAATATTAGTCGAATCAGTCGTTAACGACAAATATTAGTCAAAGTGGAACTATATATTTTTCTTATTATTTTCAAATTCCTCCACTCTTGTGCTGAGCTGAGCCAGGCTAAATTGGACTGTTTATAAACGAATGTTTATACACACACACACATTTTTCCTGTCTGAAAAAGAAATGTAAAACATTGGCTGTTATTCATTTGTGCATTACAATCGAAATATTTCGCCTGAGAAAATTTACTAGAGTATTGCGAAATACGGACTTAAAAAATGTAATCTTATTGTCCAAAGATCATGCCTCGCAATAATTGGTTTCGTCTAACGCGACAATGCGACTATTACGAGATGAAAGATTATTAACCATTTTTGGACTGAAAAAGCAGGGTGCGACGGTCATGCGATGAAATACATGTTTTTTTTTTAATGCCAAGCCTTGTCTACCAAGAAAAGTACACTGCCCCCCCCCTTCCCAGTTTTGGTACCCAATCACAATCACTGCTACTGTTTATCAATATCATTCACCAACCATGATACTTTTATATGTAGAAATAATATATTCTGAAATTAAGTGATATTTATTAGCAATGAATGAAGAACATGTCTGAATGTGAGTTAACCAAGAAAATGACATTTTTCATTGCCACTTAAGTCCGAAGAAACTCGGGACAGGGATTAAAAAGATTTGACTGTCCCAACTAAATCTGTATGTCTGGTAGACTTGCATCAATTGTTATAAAACTACCTGGGTACAATTACCAAATATGGCAGACTGGAGCCTGCCTCTATCCGCGAACAACCCATTCATTTATGCAAGGACGAAATAAAATTAATTCGTCAATTAGTTTGATAGGTTTTATATAGCATCACATTAAAACATTTCATAATTCGAAGGGGTAAATGCCCTCATCGCCCCTTGATTACGCGGATCTACATGGCTTTCTTTGTGAGTTTCGATTCACTAATTTCTTAATCGTCACTCATCATCGTCGTCGTGTTTACTCAAAAGTGGTAGAAAAGCGACTCTAAATAAAAATTCGAATACTATAAGAGGCTTCAATACACCCTTCTCAAGTAATGAGTTGCTGTTTTAAGTCCACTTTATGCACACTAAGGCTAATCGGGACTGAACCTACAGTTTAAAGTGGGATCTGAACCACTTGTGCCTCGACCGGGTATCGAACCCGGGACCTCTTGATTACAAGGCAATGACGCTACCACTGCGCCATGTGGGAGGTCCTCTCTCAAGTAATGATTACTTTCCGGTTCGAAAATAAGGTTTACAACTTAGAAGCAATATCATAATGTAAAATGCCTATTTTGTGTAGTGAAACAGCAATAATGAAACAACTTGAAAGAACGTTACTCATACCTGATGATTATTTGTTACAAGTTTCTGCAGTAAATAATCCTATGTCTTTCGTTATAATTTTCCAAATTTTTAGTCGCTTTTCTGTCTCTTTATGCTAATCAGGACAAAGAGAGAATAAATGGTGATTAAAGAAAATTAATGAGTAGAAACTTACAAAGGAACACTCCCATGAAAGGATTCGAACCCGGAGTCGTGATTGGCGGATAATGTGAATGGCCACTCAGCGCAAAGTGAAGATCAACATACAAGGTTGTATTATAGCGAGTGCAGCAAGTTTGAGATTGTACTTTACAGCGTAAAGTTTAGTATTTGCTCCAAGAACATAATTAGTGTTCATTTTTATTAAAACTAATTTTCCCTTGCCTTGCGTGAGAACTGGTTGATTTTAAACTATATTCTTAAGTTTGACATTAGTTTTAAGTTTAAGAATATTTTCATTACGGTACAATGCTTTTAAGATAAGATCTCTAGTTCACATGAAGGCCATACATTGAGATTTAAATATTGCGATATCTTTCTTGCACCACTAATGATACCTAGGGATGGTTAGGTCTTTGAATTCCAAGAAATTCTCCAAGTCCTGAATGCGTATCTCTTGAGAAAAGACACCATTGTAAACAACAAATAGCCACATGAATGACTACAGCAGGGGCACCTTTCGCTTTCAATTTGGCATGCTGTGAGGCGGTACCGGAATTTTCCAGTCACTCACCTTTTCAAGAAATTAAATACACCTAGGCCATTCTCCCTCGCATCACTTCTTAGCGATAAGCCCTCTCTACTTCAGTGGTCTAAGCTTCGTCTGGTAACGGAATCAGAATCAGTTGTGTTCGATTTCCACTGATATTAGTCGGAAATAAAGTCGATTTCGACTGAAATTAATCGTGTGACTATTTCGACTAATATTAAATGTGAGAAAATTTACTAATGTTGCGAAGTACTTACTTAAAAAAATAATTCTCTGCGTCCAAAGATCATGTGTCGCTCTAACTGGTTTCGTGATCTGATGCGTCAATGCGTTAATGCGACGATTGCGAGATGAAATATTATGCTTTCATAGTGTTAAGCCTTGTCAATCAAGATAAAATCCTCCCCCTCCCCCCAAGTTTTGGCACCCAATCCCATCTATGTTTGAGGGCCTCCCCGATGGCGCAGTGGTAGCGTCTTTGCCTTGTAATCAAGGTTCAATACCCGGTTGAGGCACAAGTGGTTCCGATTCCACTGTAAACTGTAGGTCCAGTCCCGATTAGCCTTTCTGTGCATAAAGTGGACTTAAAACATCAATCAATCAATCAATCAAAACCATCTATGTTTGACTATCAATTAACCAATCATGATAATTAGATATATAGAAAATGATATATTTTTAAATTAAGTATGTGATAGCAATGATACTTATAATGAAGAGCATGTCTGAACTCCACGAACTCTCCCTCAGAGTGCCCAGACATAAAACACGGAGCAAGGAAACTTTCCACACTTCAACGCCCAGACTCTCGCTCATACAACGTTCAATATTCCAAAGGCTACCGAAACAATTCAACAACATCTCAAACCAAGTAGATATATTCACTGCATATTCGTCTTTTATCACCAACTTGAAAAACATTCTACATAAGTAATGCATTGTGTAAATAATCTGTTTACCTTGGTACTGTCTTGTCTTGTTTATTATTTATATTTTGTTTATTTTCTTTTCTTTATTATAATTTTTTAATTTTTTGGTCTTGTTTAGTGTTTAATGTGTTCGTTTTAACACCAGTGTACTTTTTACTGTTGTTTCTTTCCGGTTTAAAATGGCTTCTGCTGTACTGGAAATTTCAATAAATAATTAAATGAAAAAAAAAGACATTTTTTCATCGTGAATGCAGTTCGAAGAAAGTCGGGACGGGGATTTAAAACAAGGACACTCTGGGCTGAATCCGGGCGTCTGATAGATATGCATCAATTAAACCTTTAAAGGTTATAATACTAAAATTATAAAATAACCAAATATTGTAGACTGCAGAGTCCTGGAGCCTATCTCGCTTCGCGAACAACCCATTCATTTATGTAAGAATAAAATCGAATTTCTTGCAAAATCTGAAAAATCGTCAATGTTATTTTCGTAGGTTTTACAGCTTCATATTAAAACATTTCATAGTTGGAGGGGGTAAATTACCCCATTGCCCCACCCCTTGAGTATTAGGCTGGACATGGATGTTCTTTTTGATCAATTCGTCCTCATCGTCGTGGTTACCCAAAGTGACATACATCCTTTATCTTTCTTTATTATTATCCTCATTTTACATCGCTTTTATGCCTCTTTAGGCTAATCGGGATGATGAGAATGAATTGTGATTACAGGAAATGGATGAGTGGAAACTTACACGTAACACCCATGTCCACCACAGGATTCGAACCCGGAGCCGTAAAAGGCGTGAATGTGAATGAACCACCTTGCGCGCTCTGCCACCGATGTTGCTGGCAAATTTGTACCCCATAAGGGGCAGAAAGGTAAATTAACATCTAGCGACTGCAGCAAGTTTGAGATCGTTCTGGACAGCGTATATTTTAGTATTTGCCCCACGAACATAATTAATGTTTATTTTTAATTAAATTAATTTTACCTTACCTTGCATCAGAGCTGGTGGATTGTAAACTCTCTTCTTATATTCGACCGGTTTTTTAAGTTTAAGAATATTTTTATTCCAGTAAAATGCATTTATCATAAACCCTCTAATCCATCTGAAGGTCAGAAATGGATAGTTTTGCTTTTAAAATGTTGCGGTGTCTTTCTTGCACCAACAATGTGCACTGGCCTGTGAATACCAAGAAACTCTCGGAACTATGAATGTGTATCCCTTCAGAGAAAACAAAAATAGCGACATGAATGACGGTAGGCATCGCCCCCTGGAGGTAGGGGGGGGATAGAGCTACAGCAGGGTCAGCTTTCCCTTTGCATACCAGCTCTGTCGCGGCATCAAGGGATAAAAGATTCCAGTCACTGACCTTTCCAAGAAATACCTACCTGCTTTGCTTCCCTTCTTGACAATAAGCCCTCTGCTCAAGTAGTCGATTGTTCGTCTGGAAATGAGACATGTTCGGTCATTTCGACTAATATTAGTCGGAATGTTCCCGACTGAAATCAGTCGAAATGTTTCCGACTAATATTAGTCGAAATGTTTCCGACTAATATTAGTCGGAATGTTTCCGACTAATATTAGTCGAACGACTAATTCGACTAATATTAGTCGAACGACTAATTCGACTAATATTAGTCGACTAATTTTTTCAGTCGACTAATTTTCATTAGTCGATAATTTTTTCGATGGTTTTAATAATCGACTAATCGACTAATATTAGTCGACTAATGCCCATCACTAATTCTTAATGGCAATGTTTGGACAACTTGTTTAACCAGCTCCTCTTCACTGCATCCTTCCTTTAGGTTTTTGAAGCTTCTAAGAGTCTCCCATGTATGTTCTTCCAGGCTGTCGACTTTTGACCAATCTACATATCTTCTTTTTAATGCTTCTAGCTGCCTTTCCTTTATGTCTTCACTGCAGTAGTAATTCAGGAATTTTCGGCTGAACTCCTTAAAATTTCTGAATTTGTGCTGATTTAGTTGATACCATCCTGCTGCCGACTGTTCAAAACATGTCTCTATGACGTTCAAAATCATTCCTTCGGGGATCCTCATAAGTCTGACATTTGTTGTTAGTTCCCTTAAAAACTTTCTGGGACATTTATCAGATATATTCCCATTGAATTTAGGAAGATGCTGCAATTCTTGTGGCCTAGGTATCCTGGTCCTATAGTTCTCGTCTCTCGGGAATTAATTTTCCAATATGTCTAAGAGCCTTTCATTATTACTTCCATCTTCGCTATTCTTCCATTTCCTTTTCTTGTGACCTCCCGCTATTCTATATCTCTTATGCTTCTCTTCTTCCTCCGTCGTCGATTCATCGCTTGAACTCTCTTCTCTCAGTTCTTTCCTAACCTTCGTTTCTTCACTTTCTCGAAACCTAGGATTTATGTTTCCTTCTTTGATGAATAGCTTTCCTAACTTTCTTTCCACTTCTTCTACTTTCTTTTCTGTCTTCTCTATCTTTGACACTGCCCCATTTAATTTTCTGTCTAATTCCTTTCCTTTCTTATCTGCTGCATTAATTTTATTTTGATTTTCCGCAATGTCCTTCTCCATACTGCTAGTTTTTTCTTGAACTTCTTGCAGTTCCCGCGTACTTATTTCTCTCAGTTTTAGAACTTCCTTTTCCATTCTATTGCGTGTTTCCCAGCTTCTATCTTCCATTAGAACCTTTGCTTCCTCTATCTTGCTTTCATTTGCATCTACTCTAGAAGATACTGCTTCTATTTGCGATTTATTTTCAACAATTTTTCTTTCCATACTGTCGGTTCTGTGTATATTCTCCTCTCTAAGTTTTGAACTTCTTCCTCGATCGTCCTATTTATATCCACGCTTTTGTTTTCAATTAGCAGTGTTGTTTCTTCTATCTTCTTTTCCAATGATCTTCTATTTTCTTCACATGTCTCGGTTATTTTCTCGTACATTTTCTTGCTTTCATTTCTTACTTCTTCTAACTTTTCTTTCACTTCCTTGTTATTTTCTTCTAACTTTTCTTTCACTTCCTTGTTATTTTCTTCTAACTTTTCTTTCACTTCCTTGTTATTTTCTTCTAACTTTTCTTTCACTTCCTTGTTATTTTCTTCTAACTTTCTATTACTTTCATCAAACTTCTCCTTCAATTCTCTGTTATTTTCATTTATCTGCATTGCCAGCTTTTGGAACATTTCCATCAAGTTTATTTCTTCTGTCTTCTTCTGCTTTTCTTTTAGCTTTTCCTTCTTGCATTCCTTACATGTATAATCTTCTTCCCTTTTACTTATTGCTATGTATTTCTCCTTTCTTATTCCTTCGCACGTCCAATGTTTCATTTCCTTACATGTGACACAGAAAATAATTTCTTCCTTGTTTCCTTCCTCTCCGCAACAAATGAAAGTTTCCCTTTTTTCTCCGTCTTCCTTCATTGTAGCTTCTCCATTCTCATTTCCATCTTCATCCTTTTCCTCCATTTTCAATTATTCTTTCTCTCTTCGCTGTCTGGTTCCTAATTCTCTAGCCCCAAAAGTTGGTCGCCATTTATTTATGCTACCTTCATTTGGTGCAAAGGTACATAAACCTTAAACTTAAAACTCAGCTAGCTTATCTACAGGGTAGGGTTCTTTGTAGACAACGAAACCAGACAGGATGCCTTCCAATGGAGACGTTTAAACGAATATATTATTTAAACACAGGATACATGGAGTAAGAATATTTACATGATAAGCTACTTTCTTCTATGCTTTTTATTATTTTATTTTCTCTATCTGTATATTCTTCTATCTGGACTTCCTTCTCAATGTGGAGGATCTAGACTTCCCTCTTAATGGACGGTCTGGATCGGGACTTCCTTCTCAATGGACAGTCTGGATCGGGACTTCCTTCTTAATGGACGGTCTGGATCGGGACTTCCTTCTCGTCTTTTTGTTAACTTCCCTATGGATTTCAATTTAGGTTTTGACTATTTAACGAATTCCTTTAAGCTTTGGGAATAATACTAATATCCTCCCTTGGGGCTGCAATTGGAACGCGCCACCACTAACTAGGTACAACAGAGTGTATACTTGGTGCAGCCGATTGACATGCGCATCCAAGTAGGTGCTACAGTTAAACTGCGCAACCAAAAAGTGCTGTGGGGCGTCGATCAGAACGCGCTCGCCACTGATGTAAACAAAATTTCCCCTATAGGAATGGTAAATCAATCATACAGATGCAATATCTGTTCAAAGACACAAACTTGTATCAGTGCTTTGACTTCCTTAATTTTCATATTAACTTACATATGATCATTGATTTGATTTATAATATATATATATTAATTTACTTCTTTCATATTTATTTTTTGTCTTCTTATAATATATTCTATTGTTTTTCATCTTTCCGATTTGCTTTGTTCTTATTTATAAAGTTATTCACATATATTATGCCAATTCTTAACCTTGCACGCCTGGTGCTGCCATCTCTATTCGTCTTTGGCAAACTATTCACATTACTTGGTCCTATTGGGTACGTAACAACACCTGCCAAGTTTCATGGAAATCGGTGGGGACACAGTGGTCAGATCCCCACTTCAATTTGTCCTCACCTTAACATTTGAGGGGGGTTGCCCCCTAGAACAGTTTTTTTTTAGCTGAAACAAATAAAAACACGTATTTCTTCCTTTGAGCCCCTCTATATACCTGCCAAGTTTCATGGAAATCGGAGGGGGACACAGGGGTCAGATCCCCACTTCAATTTGTCCTCATCTTAACATTTGAGGGGGGGGGGTTGCCCCCTAGAACAGTTTTTTAGCCCAAACAAAAAAAACACGTATTTCTTCCCTTGGGCCTCTTTATACACCTGCCAAGTTTAATTGAAATCGGAGGGGGACACTTAGATAACCTCCCTTCTTAGTCTTACACTTTGTAATTATATAACACTGCATATATTATAATGTTTTATTTTAATTTTTAAAACTGTAACTGTAGAATAATTGTATAATTTTTGTATAACATTTCTATCTTGTTAAATGTGTTAAAGGTTTCATCCTGGAATGGAATGTCTCACATTTGTGTGTGTTTCCATTTCCAATACATTTGAATGAATACATATTCGATTCAATGGAATTTACAAAATCACCTCTGACATTTTATGTTAAACAAGTAAGATTATTTTTGTGCACGAGTGTGTTAGCCGATGAGTAGTAAATTATTTTAGGAACAACACTTGAAAAAAAATCTTGTAGGACTAACAAATGAAAAATTTCTTTGTAATCGAAGATCATAATACCTTTTAAGGTGTGGTATTATTATAATGGGATTGAGATACGAAACTATCGGATCCGGATCCGTTTGGCCATCCCTAATCCAAGCGTATCTCGGACCATCCCTATAAAATGTCAAAGGGGAGGGAAGCACTGCCACCCACAATTTTTTTTTGGTTTAAAAGAAAATTTGATTTTTTAAAAAAGATGATTTTTTTTAAAAAAAAAAATACATGCAGAACACAATCGCTTTCATCTTTTTATCTATTGGTCTAGTCTGACAACCTCGTGGGAGATCCGGGTTAGATTCCAGGAATTGGTTGCAATTTATCCAGGCTTGTCTCCACACCCAGCCTCATATCAATGGGTACCTGAGAGCAACCCTGGGGGATAAAGGCTGGCAGAGCATGGTGCTGATCACATCCCCTGCAAATTGGCCGAGATCGAGAATGTGTGGGCCCCAGCACACCACTACACGTGCCTTCATGGCACGGTGCTATATGCACGGGGAAATTTACAATACCTTTACCTATGGAACACCCAGGATGATGATGAGGCGCAAGAATACATGTTGCCAAATTCCACTGAGTCTATGTTTTCGTTCAAAAGTAAGTTTATAGACATTCCAACACATTTATCACTTCTAGGTGATTCACAAAGCACTTCTTCAACATTATTTAATGATGTGGATGTAGACTCAGCATCACTTACGAGTTCACAAGGGGATGCAAAATCAGTACTGGGAAGGACATTTGCAATAATGTCGGCACACTGCGACGAAGCAAATAATTTTCACAATTCTCGCGAGAGACTACGCGACTTTGTTGCAAAAGAATTGCAAAATTGAACTTTGTAGCCGCTTAGATTGTGTTTGGAATGTTGTATTTCTCCATGCTGCATTGGAATAATAATTCAAATTATTATTGTTAGTATTATTATTATTATTACTGTCGCAGATCTTTGACTGTGATAAATTAGCCATTTTTATTTTTTCTACAACATTTTCCATAATATTTCAAAAGCTCAAGGAGGGTAACCCCCGGTAACCCCCCTTGCATATGCCACTGATTTAGAGATTCAGTGCATTCACATTACACCAGAGGTCGACGTAAACTCGACATCCCCCACCACTCTGTCGCCAGCTTCGATGGCTCTTTCTGTCTCTGGTCCGCAACTGTCTGGAATGCCTTACCTGGTCATATTTCGTCTGCTACCTCAATCAAACACTCAAAGAAAAGATCATAACATACCTACTGAAAAAACAATGATTAAGTCACTCCTCATATGGCTAAACCCCCAAAATATACATACACCCGCCTGACATCACGATAAATGCGTATTGTGTACACTTCTCTTTCCTTTTTTTTTACACACGATTTTGAATTTTGTATATGTGTGTGTGAATTGGTATGTGTGTTTCTATTTTTTAGTTGTTTTTTTTCTTCATGTATCTCATTTATTCTATATCATTTTGTTTAATGCTTTTCACATGTAATCCTATGCAATACCTCGTCCTGAGTTAGGTGGTAGAGCAGCCCTAGGCTGAACCTCGCTTAGTAGAAAATAAAAAGACTATTCTATTCTATGTACTTGAAACATAAAAAAACAAAAACACATGTAAGTCTTCACATATTTATTTCATTGATTGTGTAATTTGTTTGCAAGAAATTGTAACGACCCTGCGTGGTCGCAATATTATATTTTGTTAAGAAGATATGGATGAAGAATGCATGCTAAATGTTTAAATGTGTTAACGGATCCACCTCTACGTTTATTAGTTTCGCTTATTATTATTTGACCCTGCGTGGTCGCTGTATTCTGTAAATGTTAACGGGTCCACCTCTACGTTTATTAACTTCGCTCATTATTAGACCTTGCGTGGTCGTTGTATTTGGTAAATGTTATAATTTATCGTCATTTACACTGTTCAACTCTATGTTTAGGATTGCAGAGTCCTGCGAGGCTCATTATTAATTGTATTGTCTAAATGCACACAGTTTTAGTTTATATTGACACGTGCAGCTAGTAATTTTCCCACTAGTGTTTTCTTGATGTCACTTCTTGGATGTTTCTCAGTACGAAGGTTGCAATATGTAAAAAAATGAGTTAGCAACGCGTACTTGTAGTTACTATTTTCACCACCCATGCGCCACCGCGAGTATAAAGCCAGCGCAGCGAGGCCCGAACTTCGGTTGGCTTTCTGGTCGGCTCACGATAAGATCTCTCCTACCAACTGACCTGGAAGAAGGATCACTCCGCTCTTGCGCGAGTCCAAGCATCCTAAAGAAGGAAGGAAGAAAGGTGCACTCCGCTCTTGCGAGAGTCCAAGCATCCTAAAGAAGGAAGGAAGGAAGGTGCACTCCGCTCTTGCGAGACACCAAGCACCCAAGAGAAGTTGTCCTCCGCCTGCGGGCGAGAGAAGTCGCACTCCGCCTTCCAGCGAGAGAGGTTGAACTCTGCCTTTGGCAAGAGAACCCACTCCACTTTCGAGTGAGAGATACCCCACTCCGCTTATTGGCGAGAGAGAACAACTCCACTTTCGAGTGAGAGGACCCGCTCCGCTTGCTGCGAGAGGTTTCCTTCCCCTATAAACCTGCGGCACCCCGCCAGGGTAGTGTGGCGTTGGGTTTCCAGACAACATACGGCGACCAGGCCCTAAATAAAATTAGGTCCCCATACTCCCCATTGGCGCCTCACTGTGAGGAATGAATTGGATGTTCCCTGCTACCCCCCTTATCTCTTCGAGTATAAAGGTGGTACAGGTAAATGCACGTGAGTGGTAAGGGTAAAGGTAAAGACACGTGAGTAAGTGTGCTAACGGACATCTTTGTGATACGATTATAATAAACTGTTACAGATATATATATAAACCTGGTTTAGTCTTTCTTTACACCCAGCAAGCCCTGAGATATTTCTGAGTCTTTGTACTACGACTGAATCAGTTAGCACATATGGGTAAACTTTTGCCGACCACCCAACTGCAGTGTTTAGCGTGTTGAACGCAGCCAGTACCAGTACTCCTGCGCCGTGGTGCTGAGCACTGCGTGGGTGGACGTTGCATAAAGTTTTTGGCGCTCTTAACGTGGGGCCCGATTGTAAAGACTGAAACCAAAAAACGCCAGCTACAAGGACTAGAAGGGGCTCATAAGTGTCAGTGTTAGTGTTCGTCCAAAGAATTCACGAAGGAGAAGATATAGTGTTGTGTTGTGGAAGAAACCATAGACGGTGTGCCAAAAATGGAAAGGGACGCGTCAGGTATGAACTTAAGAAGCAGAGGGAGGAAAACCGTAGATGAAGAAACTGGGTTCGGATGCTGTGAGGATACCGGAGGAGAGATGGAGTCTTTCCAGTGTTGCCAATGTCTACAGAAGTTCCATTGGAAATGTGAGGGGCAAGAAGAGACTTCAGTCTCCACTGCAGAGTCCAGATGCAAGACTTGCTCATCAGTACCCTTGATGGCTTTCGGACAAGAACCAAGTGCTCCTAGTACGACCCCATCAGACCATTGGTTATTAGAATGGCTGATGAGAGATAAAGAAGAGAGAAAGAAAGAAAAAGCGGAGGAGGAGAAGCAGAGAAAGAAAGATATGGCTCAATTAGAGAAAGCTAGAAAGAAAGAGAAAGCAGAAGAAGAAGCTAAAAGAAAACTAGAGACACAAGAATTTAGGTCGCTAATAGAGTCTCTAGAAGAGAAGAGAGAAATGGAAAAACGTGAAGCAGAAGAGAAAAGAGAAATGGAAAAACGAGAAGCAGAAGAGAAAAGAGAAATGGAAAAACGAGAAGCTGAAGAGAAGAGAGAAAGAGAATTAGAAACTCTCCATGCCTTAGTTCAAGGTCAAGAAGAGAGGAGACAGCAAGAAGCTGAAAGAAGCAGAACAGAGATGCGAACACTTTTCTCCCAACATAAGACAGACCAGTTAGAAAGTCTTAGGGAGGAATTAGATAAAATTAGAATCTCTTGTCAGCTGGAAGTAGTGGAAGTAGTGGAAGAACAATTAGAACCTTTAGCTGTCTGGCGTGGTGAAATGGAGCAAGAGCAGGAACAAATGAAGAAAAATTTAGAGGTCTGTCTGCAATTGGTAGCCCGGTCTACGACGGAAAGCGGAAGTGAAGAACCAGAGAGAGTGAAGCAGATAGAAGCATCGATAGAAACCATAAGTTCAGCAGTAAAGACTCTGAGTGAGCAGGCCGTAGAACAGAAGGCAGCTGCAGAAACGATGGCCAAAGCAACCGGCGAAAAGGTGAACTCTCTTCGCGGAGAGACACAGAAATTGGAGGTATGTCTTCGGCAAGAAATACATGAGCAGACTGGGTCTATAGTCAGAAAAGTAGGCGAACTGCAAGATAAAATTGAACGGTTGCAGCTACAACCGGGAGTGCCTTCTGATGTTCTCCCAGATTCCATTGAACGGGATAAAAATCTGAATCCTGAAGCAGCCTCTTATGAACCTCCTAGGGTGGTGCAGAATCCTTTCTATCTGGGAACCATTCAATCGGATAAGCGTAAGCGGCCTAGAGAAGCAGATAGTTCCGACGGGACATCTCCTCGGCGAAGAACCGAATTTAAGATGCCTAGAATGGCTGACATCGCACACATCCCCAAGTTCAAGGGTGATATCGAAGCTCAGTCAGCTGAGAAATATCTTCGTGAGCTCAATGTAAGCTTCGAGCTTATGCAAGTGCCTGACAATTACAGACTCGAATTGCTACCTAGAGTATTCACAGGTAAAGCTGAACATTGGCTGGCAGGTAACATAGACAGTTTTGTTAGCTATGCTGATTTCTGCATAAAGTTTAAAGAAGAGTTTGCCTCCGAGAAGGCTAAGCAGAGACAATTAACAGCAGTAAGAAATAGAAGATATTCCCGTCCAGTACATGAAAATATGGAGAGCTTCGCTTGGAGCATTTACGCCGCCTATAGGAATCTAAGTGACAACTTCAGCGAGAGCGAGGTGCTGAATTTAATCATAGGTCAGTTACCCTATAGAACTCGAAATCTCTGCCTTGCGCACTCTCCCAGAACAGTCGACGAATTGACCAGTTTCCTCAAGGACTTTGAAATATATGATGATCCCGACTTCTGGAGAAATAAAGAGGACTTCAAAGGTAAAGAACTTCCCAATAAGAATTTCAAAGTGCGAAGCATTGAGACCAAGAGTGATACTAAACCAGAAAACTCTTGGAGAACTCGGAATTTTAATAGAGGTGGAGGTAGCAGAGAACTGAGCCGTAACCAGAATGGTCGATGGGAACCTTATCGACCAAATCGAGGGCCAGATCGCAGATTTCCCGATTGGAGGAGGAACAATCAGGGACGCAGTAGTCCTAATTCTCCTAGGCGACCCTCACCTAGAGACTCGGGACCAAGTGGAACACAGTCACCCTCCAGAGAAGTTTTGACCTCTGAGCAGGAGGAAGCCCTAGAAACAACCCGGGACTTCCTGCATAATCAAAGGTCTCAATCCTGCCAAACAAACTAGATCCTTGTCTAGGTGCTTCGTTCCCATTTAGGCAAGGGGCCTCGGAGGAGCGACCTGATACAACTATCCAAGAACTAAAGGTTAACTTTCAACTATCTGAAACAGAAGAAGTAAAATTACAGAGTGAACTGAAATCCGCAAGGGAATCAAGGATTAGATATAAATCACCAGCAGTGGCTGCAAAGTTAATAGATATACCAGTGACTTGTGTAATAGATACTGGGAGCGAATGCTCTATTTTAAGTTATGAAATTTGGACTAAGTTAAAGGAACAAATTCCAGGTATTCAAGTGCAGAAGGTTCCAGAGATAAGATTGGTGGATTTTTCTGGGAACCATAGGAAGCGTGTCTTTGGCAGCAGACGTGTGGAACTGGAGATTGAAGGTATGGTGTTCAGTACTGAAGTTTTTATATTGAGAGGGTTTGGTACAGATCTTCTTTTGGGCATGCCATTCTTGAAGCAGCACGAGGCCGAGATAAATTTCAGAAGACACTCGGTAAAATTGTATTTTGGAAAAACTCCGGATCAAGATGTAGGGAATCTACTGGATGTTGAAATTGTGCGGTACATCCAAAAGGTCCAAGAAAGAGACGAAGAGTGGATGTATAAACCGACAGACCTCAAGGAGAAGGTCGAAACTATAGACATTCTGAATGATTCCCAGAAACAGGAGTTGCTGCAAGTGCTGAATCGATATATAGCTGTGTTCTCAGAGAAGCCCGGTACCATGGAAAGTGCAGAATGTGAGATCCTTTTAAAAAGTACCGAACCAGTTCATCGCCCGCCATATCCAGTGCCGCTCTCGAAAAGGGCCGCTCTAGAAAAAGAACTCAGCTTGTGGAAAAGCTGGAACATTATTCAACCATCGGTATCACCCTATCTAAATCCATTACTAGTGGTGGATAAGCCCGATGGTAGTGTAAGACCGTGCCTGGATTTTCGACTATTAAATGCTATTATGATTGTTCCTAAAAGCTCAGTGCCACCTATTGATGAGTCATTGCAGAGATTTAAACAAGCCCAGTATTTTTCGAGTTTAGATCTAGCTTCAGGCTATTTACAGATTCCTTTGAAACCAGAATGCCGAAAATACACTGCTTTTTCGTACAAAGGTCGCCAGTACGAATTCTTGAAGATGCCTTACGGCTTATCTAATGCTGTGTCTACCTTTGTGTCAGTTATGCATACCGTTTTTGGACCTGAAACTGAAAGTTATCTGACAGTGTACATAGACGATCTTCTGATTTTTGATGTGGATTTCGACAGCCATATCCAACATATAGAAGAGGTGCTCCATAGATTAGAAGAGGTTGGACTTAAGGTGAAACTTCGCAAATGTAACTTTGCTAAAGGTGAATTGGTTTATTTAGGCCATTTAATTTCGGGAGATAAGATTAAAATAGACCCGAAAAAGAACGAAGCCATCCTGAAGTTTCCACTACTTAAAACTAAGAAAGATGTCAGGAAATTTTTGGGGCTCGCAAATTGGAGACGGAAGTTCATAAAAGATTTTTCAATTAAGACAGAACCATTGCTTAAGTTACTCTCTAAGACCGCTAGATGGAACTGGGGTTCAATGCAACAATCCGCCTTCGACCAGCTTAAACAAGAACTGGTAACCGCTCCAGCCCTGGCTCAACCTGATTTAGACCAGGAGTTCTGCATACAGTGTGACGCTTCGACCAAAGGCTTAGGATGTGTCTTATTTCAGGAGCAGAACGGAGAGAAAGCTGTAATCCAGTATGCTAGCAGGAAGCTAAAGAACAATGAAGTACACTACTCCATTCATGAACTGGAATGCCTGGCCATACTTTTTGGAGTAAGCAAGTTTGAGATTTATCTTCGCGGGAGACATTTCAAAATCTACACTGATCACAGAGGGTTAGTTTGGCTCCAAAATTCCAGGAACTGGAACTGTCGACTCACCAGATGGTCCCTGAAACTACAATCTTACTCTTTTGAAATTATTTATATACAAGGGAAAGAAAACACGGTTCCCGATATACTCAGCCGTTATCCAGCCGAAGAGAGCGTGAAAGATGAGGACACCAAATTTTTCCATGTGAACTACGTTTGGCAAGAAAGGGGAGAAGTGGAGGATGTAGAAAATTGGATCCAGGCCCAAGAAGAGGATAATTTCTGCAAGCCGATCTTAAAGGTTCTGAGGCAAGAGGAAGTTAACGACTCCCCAGTTGAATCCAGGATGAAAAGATTGTATCAAGTGTATGGAAACCTCTTATTTAGGAAAACATCTGGAGATGAAGTCTCCTGGAAATTGTGTGTCCCTGAGAATCTGAAAAAGAGGGTCCTAAAGGAGAACCACGACGAACTGGGTCACTTCGGCATGGCTAAAACCCTTAAGAGAATTAAGAGTAGATATTTTTGGCCTAAATTGAAGATGGATATAGCCAAACATGTTAGGGATTGTCTCACCTGCGCTAAAACGAAAATGGACAAATTAGGTATTTTGAAGGATAAGCTACACATTAACCAGAAAAATCCTCATGAAATTTTATCAGTCGACCTAATTGGAAAGTTACCTATGTCTCATGGGTACCAGTATATTTTGACCATGGTAGATGTAGGGACCAAATTTGTCTCCACTTACCCTCTGAGACGAGGAACAGCCAGGGAAATCCTTAATGTAATGGAGAGAGGATATTTCTCCCATTTTCCAAAGGTGAGAGCAATTCTATCTGATAGAGGAACACAGTTTACTTCGGGATTGTGGAAGGAGTATTTAGGTAAGAAAGGGATTAAGTATTACTTCACCACTGCTTATCACCCCAGTAGTAATACCATCGAACGAATGAACCAAGAAATAGTGCGGTTACTCAGATTGTTCTGTCATCGTGAGCACCAGTCTTGGTCAAAGTATCTAACCGAAATTTCATGGCTCCTAAACAACTCTGTTTCAGACGTTACAGGATACGCACCTTCAGAGTTATTCTTTAACAGGCCTGTGCCTAATGAAGTTTTGGACCACTTCAACTGGCCCATCGACGAAGCCGATTCCCAAATAGACAACTGGGATCAAAAGTTATTCATGGCCAGAGCTAGAGAACGCTCCAAAAGTGAGAAAAGGAAGTTTAAAGTAAAAGGAAATGCTTTCCTGTTGCAAGAAGGTGACTTGGTTCTTGTCAGGAACCATAAGCTGAGTTCCAGAAAGAATAAGACAATCGCCAAGCTATTTGAGGTGTTTATTGGCCCCTATGTCGCCACGGATGTTCGAAGCAACACTGCCCTGCTGTTGAACCCGACGACCAAGAACCCAGTCGACAGAGTCAACTTCGACAACCTTCGCCTTTACAGATGTTCTCCGGAACGAAGAAGAGAAGTAGTAGGGGAAGAAAAGGACCAAGTGACTGAAGTGTAGAAGAGACAGAGACTCTTACCAGTTTGATCTTTAATATTTCCAGTAAAATTTTTCCAGAAATTGTAAGTTTTAAATTTCTACCAAAATTTTTGCCCGAGGAAGGGGCGTATGTAACGACCCTGCGTGGTCGCCACATTTAACGACCCTGCGTGGTCGCAATATTATATTTTGTTAAGAAGATATGGATGAAGAATGCATGCTAAATGTTTAAATGTGTTAACGGATCCACCTCTACGTTTATTAGTTTCGCTTATTATTATTTGACCCTGCGTGGTCGCTGTATTCTGTAAATGTTAACGGGTCCACCTCTACGTTTATTAACTTCGCTCATTATTAGACCTTGCGTGGTCGTTGTATTTGGTAAATGTTATAATTTATCGTCATTTACACTGTTCAACTCTATGTTTAGGATTGCAGAGTCGTGCGAGGCTCATTATTAATTGTATTGTCTAAATGCACACAGTTTTAGTTTATATTGACACGTGCAGCTAGTAATTTTCCCACTAGTGTTTTCTTGATGTCACTTCTTGGATGTTTCTCAGTACGAAGGTTGCAATATGTAAAAAAATGAGTTAGCAACGCGTACTTGTAGTTACTATTTTCACCACCCATGCGCCACCGCGAGTATAAAGCCAGCGCAGCGAGGCCCGAACTTCGGTTGGCTTTCTGGTCGGCTCACGATAAGATCTCTCCTACCAACTGACCTGGAAGAAGGATCACTCCGCTCTTGCGCGAGTCCAAGCATCCTAAAGAAGGAAGGAAGAAAGGTGCACTCCGCTCTTGCGAGAGTCCAAGCATCCTAAAGAAGGAAGGAAGGAAGGTGCACTCCGCTCTTGCGAGACACCAAGCACCCAAGAGAAGTTGTCCTCCGCCTGCGGGCGAGAGAAGCCGCACTCCGCCTTCCAGCGAGAGAGGTTGAACTCTGCCTTTGGCAAGAGAACCCACTCCACTTTCGAGTGAGAGATACCCCACTCCGCTTATTGGCGAGAGAGAACAACTCCACTTTCGAGTGAGAGGACCCGCTCCGCTTGCTGCGAGAGGTTTCCTTCCCCTATCAACCTGCGGCACCCCGCCAGGGTAGTGTGGCGTTGGGTTTCCAGACAACATACGGCGACCAGGCCCTAAATAAAATTAGGTCCCCATACTCCCCATTGGCGCCTCACTGTGAGGAATGAATTGGATGTTCCCTGCTACCCCCCTTATCTCTTCGAGTATAAAGGTGGTACAGGTAAATGCACGTGAGTGGTAAGGGTAAAGGTAAAGACACGTGAGTAAGTGTGCTAACAGACATCTTTGTGATACGATTATAATAAACTGTTACAGATATATATATAAACCTGGTTTAGTCTTTCTTTACACCCAGCAAGCCCTGAGATATTTCTGAGTCTTTGTACTACGACTGAATCAGTTAGCACATATGGGTAAACTTTTGCCGACCACCCAACTGCAGTGTTTAGCGTGTTGAACGCAGCCAGTACCAGTACTCCTGCGCCGTGGTGCTGAGCACTGCGTGGGTGGACGTTGCAAAATCTTCGAACAGAAAGTAATTGTATAAGCAACTTAGTTACTTTTCAAGTACCAGTAACTGTAACTGTGTTGTCTAAAGTAACTCTAATTGCAACTTGGTTATTTTTTGAACACTCAACACATGCTGGTCCCAAGGAAATTGGCGGTAGTGCATCTGCAAAGAAAGATCTTTTGTGCATGCCACCTGGGGACAGTTAGTGTGTGCCTGTCAAGTAGGGAGTCATTCAATGTGAAATCAACAAATGAAGAGGCACTTTTCAGCCACACACTTGTTGAATCATTTCAATTTGCATACTGAAAGGGCCATCCGAGGGAGGAACCTATGCAAAGTTGCCAAACCATATCTATTACCGAAATTACAAGGGTGCAAAATGTGCAATTTCGACCAATTGTTTCATCACATTGTTAATTTTAAATTGCAATATTTTGGCAATCTGGGAACCTATAGAAGTGATTCAGATGCCGTTGGAAACGTCTTGAATAACTCTTTCACACGGTATTACATGCAAAATATTATCTGGGGAGGGGGGTTAAGGTGGTGTAATCAAAATTTGGCTGTCCAAAACGGATCTTTGAATTTTTTCAAGAAAACATGTCTTATATGTACTATTACTTGTACTCAACAACTATAGAGTATTTGAAAATGGGATGCCAATGAGACCTAGAGTTGTTCTAGATTTAGGTCAGGTTAGGGTAGAAGGCTTTCAGTATCTTCTTACCTAATATATGAAAGACATTTAACTGCTAACCATTCACCATAGACACTTGATTGCTAGATTATATGTTATCTTAGGTAACAATTTAGATTTTTACCACGAAAAGGAGATTCAATTCAGACCCTCTCCACCCACCAACTAACTTTAACCTTTAGAGGACAAGAAACTCTCCTGCTTGTTAGTCCCTTCCAGACAAGCACTTTCCAGCCGCATGCTTTTCGAACTTGGAGCACAAAGTCCAAAAAAATCGTAGCTCGAGAACTAATTTTCGTAGAGAGATGAAATCAGCTTTGTATTTTTCGGAATGACAGGGCTTTTAGCGAAGGTGAAATTTATACATTTTGACTTCCCAATAGTGAAAGTCAAAGGAAGAAGAAAATCGAAAATTAAAAAAAATGTATGTAGCAGTGGTACATTTCTACTACAATGCAAATAAAGACATTTTGAAATTGCACTTGCTAATAATAGTAACAACAGATATATTATTTTGCAATTCGAGAATGTCATACCTTTATATGTATACAAATTCACAAAATAGACAACTGAGATATCATGTGTAGTTTTGAAGAAATTACGCATTAATTGTTACCACATGGAGGTGGTAAAACAGCTACCACTCAGCAGCCCAAGATTAAAAAAATAGAAAACAATTTAAGAAACTAAAATATGATACAGACTCTTAATTTCATAGTAAGTTGATGCAATTTAAAATGGTGTTGTGGCTATGGACCTAGACAGTTTTGGGGCAATGAAAACCCATTACAATTCTGTATACTTCAGTTTTTATTGAATATTTTAATGAAGTAATTCAAGACTGCTATTACATGGACAATTTCAACTTCAGATTCCCTGAAAGGTACAAAACAAAACAAGATTTTTTTATTAAAAAAATATATGATTCTATCAATCAAAATTAATTACAATTTGTAAAAGATTGAAACTAGAAATTAATCCAAATAAAGATTAGTACACTTATGCATGTTAATACATGTTTTACATGACTCTTAACAAAAAATCTGTTTTATATGATTTGTTCAGAAATCATGAATTGAACAGTATGGCTGATATTCTTTTAAACAGAGCTTGTATGTAGTCTTTGTCGAGTCCAAAGAAAATATGACTATCAGAGAGAAAATACACGCTTTTTCATATCTAGCAATTTTTGCACCTGCAGAAATTATGTAATATGAACAGCATATTGGCCAATGTTGACAAATAAAAGTAAGACTGACGTTTTTTCTGCGGTCTCTTAATATAGAAAAAATATAAGTAAAGTAAACAAATTACCAAACAGAAAAACAATAAATGTTCAATATTTCAGCTATGACTAACACCAGCATCATCAATATATTTCTATTAAACAGCCTTTTATTAACATTTCAAAAACGCCCTGTAACTTTACCTGAGTTTCAAAGTAACTTTATAACCATGTTACAATTGGTACCTTTCTTGTTGTGCTTCATACCTTTTGCCGTCACAACCTTCCTTCACAAAAATTTGAAACATGCCAAAAGCAATCTACATAACAAGTCATAAATACAACAGTAAATATATACATTAGCAACCTATGCTCGCTATTAAACATCTAATATATCTGAACAAAATTTACAAATATATTGTACTTTTTACAAGATGGAAGTAAATAGTTCACCTATTTTCATGATCTATCAAACTAGGTCTCATAATCAAATGATACATTTTTTTAAAGTGTCAATTTCCAGAAACATGTTTTACAATTACATGTATTCTAAGCTGTTTTCCTTCAACAAATGATGAAAACCAACACAAATAGGAATTTTAAAGAATACATATTCTGAATAATTGAAGCTGTATTTATCTTCTATGTTCCAGTACTCAAAGTAAATCCATTAATTTTGACTAATTATTGTTCATAAATGTAAAAAAGGGTGCAAGCATGACACATGCACACAACATGTTTAAGTATACATTCACATTTAAAATTTATATCTGTTGTGAACACATTAAAAAACATTTAAAATACTGAAAAATGTATACATATTTTTACCAGTGGAAATATGCAAGTTACTGCTATGGGTTACATAAATATATTTAGCCGTTTAAAAAGAGTAGATAAGTGAGAAAATCAGAAATGAAATTTGCTTGAAAAATTACTGGACTAGAAAATTATTCACATCAATGTGATCAGCAGAGAGCCTGTACCTTAGGCCCAAGCTAATACCATAATATCGATGTAATATATTTGGCATACTATAAAGATACAATATATCTTGAAGTACTTTTGTTTAAAAAAATATTGAAGGGAGGACATGTAAGCAAAGATTACTTTGACAAAGAAAGAACTGGGAGCGCAAATGATAAGATTTGCAGTCTACATGTACTGAAATTATCAGTAAAAACCATTGTCAAAATTACATACAATAATCACAACGGTGTGACCAATGCTAATATTTCTTCCTTGAGGTATCCGAACTCCTTGTTCGTTTGAAGTTGGACATCGTTAGCCACGGCCTCATCCCAGGCAAAATTCAATATGCTTGCAGGCACTAAGTGGAGATCCAGCAAGGTGGTATCTTGTTCATCCAGTTTTATCCCCGTTGAAGTAGACAGCATGAAAGGCATCCAGTCACTTGATAAATTTTCTCTTACAAATTCTATCACAGCCGAGAACTTTTCGTACACCCTGAAGGTTCCCTATAGAAAGATAACATTATTTACAACAAATTACTGTATAGTATGAAAGTAAATGTATGTATTGTGTCTCCAATTATTCACACGCACCAGGCAAGTCTGTAACTTTGTAATAGATAATGCTTTTACACAAACTATTAATACCACATCACGAAAATGCATGGCGAGTCGAAAGGTGACTACCTTGATACCTTGAAAATTTCAAATGGCAAAGGTCAGACCTCCCCGGATGACATAATGGTAACGTCATTGCTTCGTAAATGTGGTTCCAGGTTCAATACTCGGAAGGTACCTGGAAGAGGGGTGGTGGGTAAAGGCAGCTGGAGTGTTGAGCTGATCACATTAAATCCAAAAATGGTAGAGATCAAGAACAGGTGGGGCCCTACCTCCATGCACACTCAACGTGCCTTCATTTCACGGTGCAATGCACAGCTTCTACCTTTTTTTATGTTATTATAAATCATCGAGAACCAAAAGCCCATTATCAAAATTATCCAAATTTAAAATGCAAAAGTGGTGATGGCTACATATGTTTTCTGTCAAGTAAAAGGTCCTCTATCAGATCAACTCATAATCTCATACTTTTGTACACAAGGTTTATGTCTACGAACAGGACTAGGGTCAGAAATTACATAATACAAATTATAAACAACATAACAGATTAATTTAATGACCAATGAAAACAACATAATGCATTCATTTAATGTTCTAACACCGTGATGTGACATTGGAGTGGTTCAAAAATCCAGATGTACGAGTTTCCATTCTCCTCATGGATATTTTTATTCCTTCACATGTAACTAAAAACTCTCCAAAATTTATTCCAAACAATATTTAGGGGTCACCCCAATTTATATTTTTTATCTAATTAAGTTGCATTTAGAACCCATAAAGACAATAAAACATTTAGAAGACAATAAATTTGCTTTTGATAATATTGGGAAAAAAAAATCTATGGGTTTCTACTATATGAAGAAGCAACTATATCTCTTCTTCATCCCTTTTCTGAGTTTCATCATACTTTTGTAATAGGGCGATGCCTCGTTCCGCTGTGTTATTCACTACTTTCATCTGTGAGATCCTATGATGAAGTTAATTGGAAACAGAATCGTCCGTCCATTCCTTTCGATGTTTTTGCAGAAAGATTTGAGATCTTGTTTTACTTTCCTACATCAATACATCAAAGAATAAAGAGGTCATTTTGTCGCAAGGTTTGCTAACTTCAGATTATCCACTTCATCTATGATCTGCAGACGTCGAGCGGAGATCGAAGATCTTGTAAATTCTGAGTCATTTTCTCTTTTGTTTCCGTGGTCACTTCATCATTGAAAAAGGCAACTGCAACCAGGTGTCAAAGAAGCTAAAGACAACATATTGTGGCTGCGTGCATATTACTAACTATATAATATAAACAATACTAAAAATAGTATAAAATTAGTTTAAAAAAAACTACTTACGTAAGTGAGTATGCAATTGTTGAAGAACGATGTTTCAGGGTACAACTGCCCCCTTCATCAGGTTCACAATTCTTTCTAAGCACTAAAACATAATGCTGCGTTGTAAAGTGTAATATGAGGATTAGGTAGAGGGTTGGGATAAAAACACTTAAAAACTGTCCTTGACATATTTCAATTTAAAAAACCTCACTATTTAAAAGACCCATTAAAGCTAAAAACACCCGTATCCATCAAGATCCCTTAGAAACGGGAACTCGTAAAAAAGTTAAAAACATGCACGATTGCACAGCTGGCACTGGTAAAACAACTACAATCGGAGAAGAGGTGAAACTTATTTCCCCTCTATCCCATTCTTACTCTCCCCTCCATTTACGTCACCAATCCAGCACAAACTCACGTTCTACACCCGCAGCTCTGACGACTTCCAGAGTAACATGGAATCTAATGTTAGGTTCTTTTTTCATTGCTCTCAAAGCTCATTTTCAACTTTCTATGATATTCCTCCCTTCCCATTATGTTCTCTTTATCCGATCTCATTAGGTATACCCTTCTATCCTTAACCCATTTTTTTACTTTGCGCTAACGCAAAATGAGCTTTGAGAGTGACAATTTTGAGGAAATCACGGGGAACCCGATTAACAAAATTAAGAATGAGGTCAGAAAAGGGATCAAAACTAGTATTGCATTAGGAAGCGGGGAAAAAAGAAACTTATAAAACACGTCAAAGAGGGTGGGATTCCAAGGGCTTTCGGTATACCCAAGATGCATAAAATAGGTGTCCCCTTGAGACCCATAATCCCAACATATAAACATCCAGGTTACGGGTTAGCCAAAGTCTTAGTGAATAGGGTTAATAAAGTGAACGATTCCACCCAGTTCAGTGTCAAAAACTCGTTGGAAGTTAAGAAATTAATTAAGAGCATTGAAATTGAGAAAGAGAATGAAATTAGCAGCTTTGACGTGGTCAATTTGTATCCAAGTGTACTCAGAGGGAAAGCAGCCGATTGTCTACAGAGATGGCTATTAGAAAAAGGGGTTGATATATTAATAGCTTGGGAACATGTTAGATGGTTTACACTGGTAATTGGATATAACTTTTTCTATGTGAATGATCGGATGTATAGGCAGAAAGAGGGGCTAGCAATGGGCAACCAGGTTTCTGGTATTGTAGCCAGCATCTTCATACACTATATAGAAAAGGCTGCTCTGTTACAAACAGGGGTTGCTATCAAATTTTACGGGAGGTACGTCGATGATATACTAATTATAGGAAAGAAAGGAGATCTTGATAATGTTTTTGAAGAGTTAGAAAAACAAGACCCACGGATTAAATTCACAAGGGAAAACCTTGTAGACGATATGATTAATTATTTGGATCTTAGTATTACAAAATCGGATAAGGTAATAAAGACCGGTGTGTACCATAAACCGCTTAGCCGAGGACATGTACATAAATAAAAAATCAGAACATCCTGGGAAAATAAAAACAAACGTTTTTCTCAATTTCTTCATTAGAGCAAGAAGATTATGCAACAAAGAGGACAAAAAAGAAAAGGAAGTAGAATGGATTATGGAGGTGGGAAGAAAGAATGGGTTCACCAAACATGAATTGAATAGGATAGCCGGAAAAGCACATAAAATCATCAAAAGAGAGACAAACATAGACACGAATGAGAAAAACGGGAAAGAGGAAGAAAAAAGTAAGGGGATAGTTAGTTTTGTTGGGATCCCCTACTTCAAAAGGGTATCGGAGAAAATTGAAAAAACGGTAAGGGAATATGGGATTAAATGTGGGATGAAGGGCCCCCCGGAATTTGGAAAAACATTTTACAGAGTAGAAAAAGTGGGATAAAGGGAAAGGAAATCCCGAGGGATTTCAAGGTGAATACAGAATCATATGCGAATATGGAAAAGAGTATATAGGACAGACGGGTAGAAGCATGTGTGTAAGATGGGGTGAACATGATGATGACATTAGAGAAGAGTTCCCCAAAACAGGGCTATCAGAGCATATAATCGGGAGCAGGCATAAAATTATCAAGAGGGAGGTTATCAGAAAAGAAGGGAATAAATTGAAAAGAAATGTTTACGAGGCTGCAAATATTTGCATGGGGAGAAATGTAAAACTTAATCGGGATGATGGTAACTTGGAAGAGGGATGGCTAAGGCTTTTCAAAAAGTGGGACAAAGTAACCAAAAAAGAACCTAACATTGGATTCCATGTTACTCTGGAAGTCGGCAGAGCTGCCTGTGTAGAACGTGAGTTTGTGCTGGATTGGTGATGTAAATGTAGGGGAGAGTAGGAATGGGATAGAGGAGAAATAGCTTTCACCTCTTCTCCAATTGTAGTTGTTTCACCAGTGTAACTTTTTTACGAGTTCCCGTTTCTAAGGGATCTTAATGGATATGGGTGTTTTCAGCTTTAATGGGTCTTTTAAATAGTGAGGTTTTTTTAAATTGAAATGTGAAGGACAGTTTTTAAGTGTTTTTATCCCAAACCTCTACCTAATCCTCATATTACACTTTCCAATTATGTTTTAGTGCTTAGAAAGAATTGTGAACCTGATGAAGGGGGCAGTTGTACCTTGAAACGTCGTTCTTTAACAATTGCATACTCACTTACGTAAGTAGTTTTTTTAAAACTAATTTTATACTATTTTTAGTATTGTTTATGAAGCTAAAGACGTCCGCAAAATACTCCTTATGTCTTGGTAGCCTCAATCCCATTCATATATGTCTTGAGGACACTCAGAAATGGGATATCATTCAAGGAAACTTGAATTCCAAGAGGAGCGTCATTGCACTGTTTGCTGTAGACCAAGCTCACAAACAAAGTTTAGTCAGTTATATTCCTGATTTCTCGTGCAATTGATGCCAATATAGGAACATCTTTAGCACATAGGTACATTTGGTCATCCACAGATGAGTAGTGGTAATGTCGTCGCCTTGTAGTCAAGGGGTCCCAGGTTCGATACCTGGTAGACATACGTAGTAGTTCTGATCCTACATTAAACTGTAGATCCAGTCCCGTTAGTCTTTCTGTGCATTAAGTGGCAAAAAAAAAAAAATACTCATCCATTGAGCACGATGAGTTGCACCAGGAGCTCGAAATGATTCATTTCCACTTCTTCCTCCAAGAAACAGAAGATAAAGGAACAGAACTCCTTTATAATCATCCTTTGGTTGCTGGACATCAAGAGCAAGTGGCAAATAATTTACCATCTCTTGCTACAACATTCTGAACATCGGGTGCATTTAGGTGGCAAAGATCTCACAATAAGCGATGACATACTTCATCCTCAAAAAATAAAGATGTGTATAATAAGAGTCCATCAATTAAGTTAAAATTCCACCCACATTTAAGTCGGAAGTATAGGTGTGTATATATGTGTGTGTGTGTATATATATATATAATGGATAAAAGCAAGGAGGGCCAAAAGGGCTAATAAAAATCAAAGAAGGTAAAAGGAAACTCACCAGACAGTAGAAAAATTCAAAATTTTCGCTAATTTCATAGCATCATCGGTGTGAGGAGAAATAGACGGAACTGGAAGTTGGGGCCCTGCAGAGTTGCCAGGTCCCCATCGAAGAAGAAGCGGTGCATAGAACGAGGCCTTGTTCAGGCCAGGTGGAGTGGTTGCACTCATGGCCGTTATTTAGGCCCTCTCCCATCTTTTGCGAACAGAGGTGTTGGCTGGTTGGGGTAGGAGATGGATGATCGAACAGAGGTGTTGGCTGGTTGGGGTAGGAGATGGATGATCGCTACCCGGAAGCAGTCGTTGAAACTGATGTTGTGGTGGTTGGTAAGGACGGCGACAGTGAAATCCAGGTTGTGGGTGGAGGAGCGGTTGTTATTGAGGCGGAGGTTGAGGGCCATTGATGTTTCCCCCAGGTAAAAATCACCACAGATGTTGCAGGTGAGGATGTAGATAAGGTTTGAGGCATGGCAGGTCCCTTTGGGATGGAGGGTAAATTTGCCAGTGGCCGTGTGCACCTGGAGGGTGTGAGAAGTGATGAGGATGGGGCAGGTCTTGCACCTGGGGCGGTTGCATTTATGGGCAGGGGGGTGTTGGATGTGTGGTGAAGGAGTGTTGTGGACCAGGATGTTTTGGAGGTTGGGGGGGGGGGGGCGTTTGAAAAAACACTCTGGGTTTGTCGGGAAATATGTTTTTGGTTTCAGGAGCACTGTGGAGAATTGGGAGAAGAGAGTGCAGTGTGTGCCTGATTTTGTTGAGGTGGGGATGATATTGGGTGATGAGTGCAGGTGGGTTGGTGGCAGCAGGTTTCTTGGTGGTAGTTGTATGTAAGGCAGCTCGCAATATTTGCTTGGTGACCAGGATGGAGGGATATCCACGGTTAACCAGGGCCTGGTGTAGGCTGAGGTTATAATTCTGGCGGGAGGTGGGTGAAGTGTTCAGGTGCTGTCCCCTGAGGGCCAGAGAATGGCTTTTTTGGTGTGGAATGGGTGGGAGCTGGAGAAGTGTAGGTATTGCATGTGGTTGGTGGGTTTTATGTGGATGGAGGTAGTCAGGTGTCCTCCCTCGACGTGCACGTCCACATCCAGGAAGGTGATCTGGTTGGGGGAGTGCATCCAGGTGAATTTGAGGGAACGGAAGTGGTTAAGTTGGTCCAGGAAAGCTGACAAGGATGCTTCTCCATGTGTCCAGAGCATGAAGATGTCGTCGATGAAGTGGAGCCAGAGGAGGGGTTGGAGGGGTTGGGTAGCCAAAAACTCTTGCTCAAGTTTGCCCATGAAGAGGTTTGCATAGGATGGGGCCATTCTGGTACCCATGGCTGTACCTCGGATCTGTAGGAAATTTTGGTTTTCAAAGGTGAAGTTGTTGGTGGCCGCGGTGGCTCAGTCGGTAACGCGTCTGACTACCATGCTAAAGGTCCCGGGTTCGATCCCCGGCCGGTTCAAATCCGGGAACTTTTCTAACGATGGAAGCGGCCCCGGCGCCCACCCAGCGTCGAATAACATGGGTACCTGGGGGAAACCCTGGGGGGTAAAGGCGGTCAGGGGCGTGATGCTGATCACATCACCCCAACTCACGACCGGATCAAGAAAGTGTGGGGCGTTACCCCCACACCCCTTATACGCCTTCATGGCGTGGTGCTAAGCACAGAGGAACACTTTACCTTTTTTTTTTTTTTTTTTAAAGGTGAAGTTGTTACAAGTGAGGACAAGGTGGGCTAGGTGGGTCAGGAAGTTGGTGCTGGGGTTGCGAGGTTTGGGTCTGCTATTGAGATAGAATTCTATGGAGCGGAGGCCATGGGAGTGAGGTATGTTGGTGTAGAGGGAAGTGACATCAATGGTGGCAAGGATGGTATTTGGGGGCAATGGTGGGAGGGTGCTGATTTTCTGGAGGAAGTGGTTGGTGTCACGGAGGTAGGAGGGCAGAGCTTTCACAAGAGGCTGGAGATGGGAGTCAACAAAGGCTGAGATTCATTCTGTAGGTGAGTTGTAGCTGGACACAATGGGTCTACCAGGGTTGCCAGGTTTGTGGATTTTGGGCAATAGATAGAAGGTGGGGGTGCGGGGATTGTCAGGTATTAACATGGCGGTGGTACGAGCTGTTAGGCCTTCAGGGGGGCCACGGGTGTGAATGAAGTCCCGGATTTTGGTGAGGTGTTCGGCAGATAGGTCAACTGTGGTGGGTTTGTAGGTGGAGGGGTCAGCCAGCTGGCGGTTGGCTTCCGCCAGGTAGTCTTGAGAGTTCAAGACCACCGTGGTGGACCCCTTGTCAGCTGGGAGGATTTTGATGTTGTGGTTGTTGCGGAGGTCTCTGAGAGCTTTCTGTTGGGGGGGGTTTGAGGTTAGGTTGGTTGTGAAAGTTATTTAAGAATGAGCTGTCAGAGGTGGTGGAAATGACGGCAGTGATGTATCTTTCCAAGGGGTGGTTGGTGGGCAGGGGGTGTGGATCTTGGGAGGAGGGGGACTAAATTGAAGGAGGCTCGGGTGGGTTTCACTGGTAGTAGTTTGGAGTGAAGGATTTTTGGCCCAGAAATGTTGCCATCGGAGGTTGCGAGCAAATGTGTGTATGTCAAAAAGTAGGCGGAATTGGTTGGGGGGAGTTGTGGGGGAGAAGGTGAGGCCTTTGGATAAAACAGCTATTTCATCAGTGCTCAGTTTATGGCTGGATAAATTGAGTACAGTCTGGTTGTTTTTGAGTGGGTTAGGGTCATTGGTGGTCATGGATCTGGTAGGGGTGGGTTTGTCCGTGGACTGGAAAACCAACCAACCCCCCCCCCCCCCCCACCACTCACAGTTTTTGACAAGCCAGGCGAAAGAACCATTTTTTTTTTGTGGTACTGTCAACCCTTTTTTTCCCTTCGGGACCTGGCAACACTGCAGGTCATGATTACTCTTCCCTCTAGTCACTTAGTTATACAACGTCTCTGTACTCCTGAAGATGTGATATACCATCACGAAAATTTGAATTTTTTCTTTGTCCGCTGAGTGTTTCCTCTCTCCTCTTTCACTTTTTATATATATATATATATATATATATATATATATATATATATATATATATATATATATATATAAATAATGGGGAAAATATTTTGGATTACTTTCATTATTTCCACAAACATTTTGGAATCTATCCGTTGAGAAAAAAAAATGTATACAATGGCGGAACCTCCAAATATGCATCCATCAAGTTAGCATTGTACAGACAAGTAAGTCAGTACTAGAGGACAAAAATAAAGTATGTGGAAAAATGTTTTGAGCTACCTCACTTTTTGCTATCATAATTTGGACCACCTTAATATGGCATGTATGTCACATTTGGTTTTTTTCAAGTGTTGAAACATAATTCAACTCAAGTAGGTACAAGTTTTGAGTGCTACATGAGCCATGAGGCATCCTATTAGTAAAGTTTAATTTAATTCTGGCTATATTTATGGGGGAGAGGGAAGAATATTCTGCCGAAGAAAATAGCACGGCTTTTATGTTAGAAATTATTTTTCTCCAAAAGTATAAACAGCAAGTGCACAATTCTTGCCACAAGAATTGAAAACATATCAGGAAATGTGCAGATCCTGTTTGAACCCTCATGTTCTGGGTTCTACGTGGGGCCTATGATTAAATTTCTTTTAAAAAAAAATAAGATTTAAAAATTTTGTCTTCTACTTTTACTTAATACATGGAAATTGTTTTTTTCTTCAACCATAGGCTTGTAGCCTAATCTGCACTGAAAAGCAGGGCTAAAATTTGTAACTCTAGTGATCTAGTGATACTAAAAATTTGTATCTTGGTAACTATGAGCACATGCGTAATTTTAAACTTCCCGCTGAAAATACGCCCGGCATGGGTAAAACAGCCACGACATTTAAAGGTTAATGGCCAAAGAAAATAAAAACGTTATGAATGAAATTGGAGCTATAAACAATAAAGAATATTATAAGCATGCTACAAGTTTATTGCAATGAATCAGAATTTCCAATCACAAGAAAAATGATTATGTTAAAATGCAGAGGAAAGTTACAACAATGTAGAAACATATGAATTTTCACATCTAAATTATAAATTACCTGTAGTAGTATTCCATCTGGAAATCTTACTCTGATTAAGGCATATCTGTACCTCCTCAATTCCCTCTGTTCTTCCCTTTCCCTCATAGCTTTGGTTCGTAACATCAGACTTTTCTCCACACCTTCAGCCCTACAACATAACAAAAAAAGGAATAAATAACTAACGTTTTCCTCACCTCTGTAAAATCAGGTGTGTAAATACACACGGGCACCGCAGAAATAGTTAAAAAGCCAACATTTCACTAGCACATAAGGAGCTATTTATATACTTAATGAAAGTAATATTATTATTATAGGGATGGGCCGATATGAAATTTTGACCAATACCGATATAAAATTTACTGATACCGATAATCTACGGATCCGATATAAAGTTAAAAATGGTCCTTGAACCCGAATGGTTCATTGACCTCTTTAATAAATGTTTGTTTCGAGGCGACTTCAGTGCAAAAGAAGTTGCATATTTAGACATTCACTTCTTTCAAAAATAGGGCATTGAGATTATCCATAAAAATTATAACAAAATGGCAGAAGTTTGCACTAAATTATAAGATATTTATAGATTTATCAGATCGGTAAAACAATCGGTAATTTTATCGATAAACCGATATGCCCATATCCAAGACCCAATAACTGGCCTCTATTAAAAATAGTGCTTAGCATAATGTCATGTGAAGGCAGGGCTCCCTGTTTGAATCATAACAGTAAGGAAAGTAAAACAAAATCATGTGTGTAAATTGCACGAAAACTTTACGTCTCATCTTTCTTTATTGTGTATTTGCCTATGTCTAATATGAGAATGCATCAGCAACAAGGTTCACACTTATTTTGTCAAAACAAATTCACCATTTCATCCAGATACCTTGAAATAGATCTCAAGATGTGTAATGTTTTGTCCTACCAAATGTATAGTATATTTTTATAGCATAACTATGAAAACCACGACTCCAGACTCACCACATGGACAAAAGCTAGGTACGTAGGTTATTTTATTGGTCGATAAATGTCAAGTCTTTTCTTTCATCTGGTTGATTGATTTGGTGTTTTAAGTCCACTTTATGCACAGTAAGGCTAATTGGGACTGGACCTACAGTTTTAAAGTGAAATCCGAATTACTTGTGCCTCCACCGGGTATCAAACCTGGGACCCCTTGATTACAAGGCGACGACGCTACCACTGTGCCATCAGGGAGGCCCCTCTTTCACCTGGGAATTGATTGAATAAGATAGCCAGATGTCTGGCACACTTGGTGCTGCTCTCTGACATGACCAATGTTGCCAGTATACCTCATAATTTTGAAAACACATACTTTTTTATGAATATGTCGTAATTAACCCCATAAATCATCTGTAATGCATAAAACTTTATCCTTCCTTTTTCAATTCAATAAATACCCACAGCGACCATTGATACACGTCGAAAATTATTGCAGGCGACTCCATAGCCATCTTATATTCATGTATTTTTTTTTTACTTCATACAAAAACTTTTTTTTACACCTTAGTAACTTTTCCCCCATATTGAAGGTTCATGTAGAGAATCATTTTCTTGCTTAATGTTTAAAAAATACTCACATAGACAAAGTTAATACCAGGTGCAAGGTTCATGCCTCTATTGCTTCTTGTACGAAAGTTACATGTGTTCAAAGTCTCGGTTGCATGATTTTTCAGACACCGGTTATCAAAAACATAAAAGTTTAACTTTCATTGAATTTATCAGAAATTGAGATATCTGTTTGGCGGTTATGCGGAGATAGATATCTCATTAGAATGAATTAACACCAGGTAAGTTCTGGAAGGATTTCCAAGCTTTCAAGAGCTAACGTCACTCTCGTCTTCAGGGGTAGTAGTGACAGCCTGGTCAGTAGTCTTATAGAATCTATTCTTCATTTGTCACAAGGAAAAGTTATGTCATATGAGAGTTATATATGTGAAGTTTCGTTCATGTTATATGTAAAGTAACATAAACAGAATAAGGAATGGGGTGTAACATGATCAATATAAACAACTGCCAACAAATGAAAAATGTATACATTAAAATTGAAATGGAATTGGAAACTTGAACTGCAATTCAAATGGTTTACGCACTTTAACTGCTGCTCTCGCTTCAATTCTTCAGGAGATATATTGAAAAATACTGGTGGCAATTCAACCTGCTTCCTGGCTTGTGACGGCAGTAAAACCCTTACATTCCTATCTAATTCCAACTGAATTGGTTCACAGGTTTTCAATGCATCAGTTAAGGCCTATAAATAATACATAATTGATTAATAACAATTTGCCATAAACTGCAATCACATATACCACATTACTAATAAAGATTTGCAACATAAGTTTTCATGAGGAAACACTGGAAAACATATAGAGGTGGACTGACATGAAATTTAGCAAAACCTGACATCCTACTGATCAGATACAAGTTGCAAATGATCCACAAAGAAATTGAATGGTTCAGTTCCTTCTTTAATTAACACATGGAAACAGTGAAAACAACATGCTGTGTCTTACAAAAGAATATCTAGATAGTTACTTCAGAAAACTACAATACATAAATTGTGACCATACTAAGAAAACAATACTCTGTCATGTCCCTAATAGAAGGTATGGTGCTAGAGTTATTTACATAGCAAGATAGAATATATTTTGTGTGAAATTTGTGCACTGATGAGCATTTTCCAAAATGAATAAGCAATAACAATTTAATATATATTTTGTTAGGATGCACCTCCATGAATTTTTTATCAATGCTCATAATTCCATGATGCAACAGCCCTGTGAGGGTCACGCCCTGCTACATGGCTTTTCATTGGATAACACATGGTTGGCATGTCGAGCCCATTCACTTCTTTCTTCTGGATTTTGAGACTAGTGTGTGCTACTACTGAAGTCAAGTACTTCCCCAATTGTCCTCACAATAGGAGGTCAACATCGAAATTTTGAAACTCCTACAGGGGAACCCTAATACCCATGAAGTACATATAAGATGTGGCAGGTGGTTACCCCTACTTAGAGCCCTCTGAAGCCTGTTCCAAGCATCGGATTTTAGTGAAACTTGGTATAGAGGCTATGCAGACCACGTGGAAGTAAATGCCTATATAAAAAAGTAGTTCCAATTTTCACCGTTAGGTGAACATGTGGCACTGAAATCTGGTGCATGGTGAACAACATCCTGCTGCTGAATCATTTATCACACTTCACCAAACGGTCATTCAAGTTGAAAACTGCTGTACCAACATGTCCTCCTTCTGGCTATTGTAATTTAAGCACCACATTTCCACCTGGTGGTGAAAATTTGAACTTTTCTTTTCTTATCAGTAGAGGCATGCATATTTTGTTTTTGACAAAAACATGAAATGTGAAATAACACATTCTAATGTTAATTTTTCATGTTTCTGAAAGGTGAGAGGTGCATCTTCCTACCCTGTTTTGTTACGAAATGATGCGAAATGAACTGCAAAATGCGAAATAGACTCTTAAACACGAAATTTACCGTTTATATACCGACACGACACTTTCTGAAGTCTGAAGTATCCTGTGAGTTATGCAATTCACGGGAAATTGATTAATTCTGCTGTAAATATTTGAGAAGCAAAATTGGACTCCTTTATACAGGAATAAACTTAATATTCTGGTAATGATTTAATGTGCTATTGGAAGGGATATGTTTATTTCGTGTAATAGTACAATTTTTAAATCAAATTTTGGATTATATTCACATTTTTAAAACTAAAATGTAATTTTATATATTGCTTTTTCACCGCTATAACAGCGAAATTTCATTTTATTTACCACTTTTGAACCCTAAATTGACTGTTTTTGTACACTTCACATCATCTTATTTGACCGCCCCGAAAGAATTCTAAGTCCCAAAATCGTAAACTTAGCAACATTGCACTTCAGCGCCAGCTGAAAGTAGCCAACTTTGAGTTCGTCATTCAACTAGACGAAAAACGCTGCGGTGAAAGGATTCAATTTCGCACTTTCCATGAACTTATAAACTATCAATCGCTAATATAATACACACTGAAACTGAAATAGTAAATTGAAATAATAAGAAGAATGAGAATCGTGCGAAATTGTAACAATCCTGCGTGCTCGACTTGATATCACATAGGTTTGAAACATTGAACAGGGGTTTTCTCCACCTGGAGTAAATCGCCATCAAATTTCAGTAGAAAGAGGCAAATTTCTTAGGAGTTTATGTGACATTTTATTTACAATGCCCTGCACAATATCGAACAGATCTAAAAGAAATCATTTATTTCACGACTTGTGGAGAAAACGTGCTGGAACACAGGAAGATCGATTTTATCATAAACATCTACGTGTTTGTAAGGGAATGTTGTCATTAAGTTAACGTAGAGCAGTTGGTTAGACGCTGGTATCCATATTTTTCAACATACTTGAAAGGTCGCGGGTTCAAATCCCACCCTCTATTTTTTTTTGTGTGTGTGTGTGTGTGTGTGTGTGTGTGTGTGTGTGTGCTAAACAGAGACAATTGATATTTCAACACTGTAAAAATATCCGATGCACACTTCAAGGGATGTCTCTTCTGCACATTTTCTCCCTAAGAAGGTTAATGCTTATTCAGTTGCTTGCCAGGATTTAAGGTTAAAACTTTTTGTATTTTAGCTATTCTTCATAAGCTGAGTTAACACACATTATGACTAATTTACATATAATATATATGCATTCAGGATGCTGTAGGTAATGGTATTTAATCCTGGGTTCGAATCCTGGTCAGGCATGGGTGTTCTTTGTAAGTGTTCCTTCATCAATTTCATCATCCCATCACCCATTCTCATCTTCGCGATTAACCAAAAACGTCACAAAGGCGAAGTAAATTAAACCAAATCATCAATCAAGTAATGGAATTTAAGATAAGTATTGTGTACGCTCTTCACTCCACACCTAAAATATTAATTATTTCAAAATACTAACACACAAACACACACAATTATAATAGGAAATAATCCACTACATTGATGTATTGAATTTTTGTAACGAACGAGAGAGTTGAATGTATTCAATTCGCTAAGACTGGTTATGTTATGTCGTTTATTTAGTAATGACAGTTCTTGTTCCCCTCACTTCGATCTTCCAATGCATCTAAATCTAATAATAAATCCCCAATAAACGTAAGTAAATACCTTTTGCGACCGAGGCCGATGCAATAAAAATCTACTAATAACTATTTATATATTACGTGACATCTAATAAATGCAAAACTTGAGAATGATCATTAATTCGGCACTGCTTTATATCCAAAATACTTGTCTAATTTCAACAAAATAATACTGTTATTTCAACAGAAAGTATATCTAACGAACTTTCCACCAAATTCGCAATATTCAAAACAGCCACCCTCAGACTTGCTTATACGTTACTTGATTCTGCCATTCCACGTGGCACGTGATTCAGTAATATCATTGAAATGGTTTCCGAAAATTCTAAACGCTTCATCATTACTTCCACCTCCTGAAATACACAGAGAGATCATCCAAGAACAGTATATATATTTTACGTCCGATGCCATACTCCTTCCGAAAATAAAATTCGGCAGCATGAGGAATCGCAGTTACAACCACGCTTGCCAGTAATAAGCACGTTATCCGTCATCCCTTCAATCCCTGAAGATAACACAGCTCTCGAAACCTCGGAAGCCTATCCAGAAATCACCTCGTTGATATCCCGGTAAATCCTCTTCATCAAAGTTCACATGAGTTTAGTCAAAATTTGAGCTAAAATACACTGCAAAATACCGGGCATTTCTGTAGAGAGGAACTTATCCACAATCTGTGGCAAAGAAATGTTTGGAGCACTGGCAGGTGGTTGTTGCCGCAACCATGTTAGGAAACTTTTTGTCTATTTCCTTGTAGAACAGTTGGTAAGACGTGTATTTTTTTTTAATCTAAAATGAAAGACCACAGGTTCAAATCCTAGCCGCTCCATTTCTTTTCTGTTGAAGTGAACACAGAAAACGATATTTACTGAATACAAAAAATTTGAAATAATTAACCTTGAATATAACAGATTACTCTATGAAAAACAAATCGCATGATCACAACTCTAGAGTTTCAAGAGTATTCCTTACGCATACTTTCATTCAACTTCTTGTGTATATTTCTATAATAACATGAGGTTTTATATAAAGCAATGTGTCCCCAAAACTGTTTATTGTTCAATTTCCAACATGAACATTGAAACTTGAATGTTTCGGTGATGTTGCATTAAGACCCGAAGGAATCAATTTTATGAGTGGAATAGATTTAGTATGTGAATAAATATGATGTTTCAATCATTATTTTGGGGAGAAGATCGTTTAATTATTGTTTTTATTGTTTTTTTTTGTGGACGAAAAAATAGTGACAAAAACTTTACTAGGTATTATATAAAAAAAAACGTGAAAGCTGAGCCGGGTTTGAACCAATACCTCAAAGAGAAAAGAAGAACGTAAGAAGATGTATGCTTGTCTGAAACGTTACAACTACGCTACAGATGTTCTGAACGTGTGTGCGTGTTTAGTAATACCAAATACTTTTACACATGGATGTAAAGAGCACTCATTGTAGCACATTTGTCATAATTATTCTTTATTTATTTCTTAAATGAAAGTAATGTAATTGTAAATAATGGTTAAATTTATTTTATTATTCTTGACATCCTTTTCTGGTATGAATTCGTACGAAACTTTTCATGGCTGAATGTAATTGGAAGTCGTCTTTGAACCAACTGCAGCATCACGTGATTAACTATACCAATAGAAGACCTTATTTCCTTTCAACTACGCTCTAAACAGAGGCATGCAACATTTCTTTCTTCAACCTCGCGAAGAATGGAGCACTACAACAAATCCACAAGATAAAGGGTGATCGGTTTGATCGAGGGAGCTGGATTGTCACCTGGTTTAGCTGGCGAGCAGTATGGCATTCCAGCACGGACAGCAAGGAGGTGGTGGGCTCGATACGAAGAAACTGGTGAGGCATCACGGAAAAGACGCGAGAGCTGGGGCCGTGTTACGAAACCAGTGCAAGACGATCGGCTGATAGCAGAGTGTGAAGCCAATCCATTCCAGTCAGCCACTCATCTCAAGGCAAGGGCCGATTTTCCTGGTTGCCCACAGACAGTTTGGCGGAGGCTGGCTGCTTCTGGTTTGCGGGCACGAAGGGCAGCAAAGAAGGAGGTCTTGACGGATGCACACAGAACTGATAGGCTAGCATTTGCTGAAGAAAATATTGATAGGATTTGGGATAGAGTAATCTTCTCAGACGAGAAAGTATTTTCTACTGCAAATGATGGTCTACCGGCATCAAGGACAACGATTTGATCCCAATTTTTTTGCTAACTCACGTCGGCATGGACGCGTGAGCATGCCTGTCTGGGATTGGATGTCTCTCAGTGGCGGAGGTGACCTACACCGCATAGAAGGACGTCTCAACGGGATACAGTATGTGCACATTTTGGAGCATGTTATGGTTCCTGGCGTGCGAGCTTTGTATCCCGAGGGAAATTTTGACTTCCAGCAAGACCACTCCTCCATCCATGATTCAGCCATTGTTCAGCGTTGGTTTTCTGAACGAAACGACATACATCTAATTGACTGGCCACCCATGGGATGCGACATCAACCCAATTGAAAATATGTGGGCTGAGGTCGTTCGATGTTTGAAAGAAAGCTGGCCCGATCCACCACCTCGAAGAAGTGAAGAACTATTTGACCACGTCAACAATGCCTGGAATGAAGTGTGCACTTCGAACAGGTATATTCGACATCTTGTGCAATCCGTTCCTCGACGCCTGAGACATGTCATAGATGGAGGTGGCTACTGGACAAGATATTAAATAAATGTTCAATTTTCCCAAACAGTCCTTTTCAGGACTAACAAATTTTAAAAAAATACACTCGTGTAAGAAATATTTTGGAACCTTTCATATATTATTGTCTTACAGGCCTCAATATAAATAAAAATATCCAGATGAAGTGAGGCTCGAACCCTAATCAAAGACACAAGTGGAACTGGAAATGGGTACCTTTACCGGATGTGCCACAAAGCTACAACAGAATGAACTCCACAGCTAATACAATATCTTAATTTTTGTTTTCTATTCATGCATACACCTATTCTATCTGGAAAACGGTTTTCTTTTAAAGATTTAGATCACCTATTTTTAACCGTAAAGATCGTAAAGCATAACCATTCATTAGTTATTTCCTTGCTTTGTTGGGGATTTTCCTGTAACGAAGGCACTGATTTGCAGCTAAAATCGAGCTTCCCTTACCTGCTGATCTCACCGAATTTAACACATGTTCGTTTATCGTTTGTGCAACAATGGCCTTCTTAAATTATGTTACATTGCACCTCTGAGAGAGAGAGAGAGAGAGAGAGAGAGAGAGAGAGAGAGGAAGAAGTTGTGTAGCTTGTGGAAAGCAGGCTAGAATTATATTCAACACTTCATAGAAAAATATATTGAGAAACTGGAAACTATGGAACGATGTTTTCGCGAAAGGAAAACTTATGTAAGAGGAAAGTGAACATGCAGATAAGAGTTATTTTAATCACAATGCCGAGCTGGACACAGTAACAACGTTACAAGAAAACAACCTCTAGTTACCTTCAGTACAGAAACGTCATGTCGATTTCTTAACTTATTATTATTGACTCATAATGTGTGTTAACACAACTTATGACGCCCAGCTGAATGAATTTGATTGAATTTCTGACGAGTATATAGGGCCTTGGCCTATCTCCCGACTGCCAGTCTCCTTCCCACAATCCTACCTAGAGGTGTGAGTTCTTCAACTGGTATGAGGTGACGTGGGGTCAGCACGTCGAGCCCTCAGCCGTTATAGAAGATTTTTATGACCGGGTTACGCTACTCACTCGTAACTTCCAAGCAAAGAACATTCTATTTGTATATGTTTCTGTATTGTTGTTTTAAGTCTACTTGCTGCACAGACAGACTATTCAGTACTGGATCTATATTTTAAACTAGAATCCGAAGCAACGTGCATCCACCGGGTGTTGCGCCCGGGACCCCTTGATTACAACATCCTGTTTAAGAACAGATATTAATGACATATAAGTTCTTAAAATACGCGTATGTGTTAACATAACTTATGACAGCTGAATGAAAGGATAAGTTTTTCCTACATCCTGCCAATCACTGAAAGTTTAAGAACATTAGAAGAAATATTACTTGAGGCATGCACAGTGGCAACGATTAGATGGGGGGGGGGGGGGGGGTAGAGGAACAGTTGCCCTCCCACTATGCTCAACCTTATCTCCCAAGGGAAACCCTCAGTTTTGACACCTTGCCCCATCAGTTTTGGAACCCAATCGCCGCCACTGAGTATGCATCACATAAATATTTACAGTAATATCATATAATCTTATATTACGTTATTACAACACTTTGTATTCGGTAAATAAAAAAGAAAACATAATCAGGAAGGGGTGGGATTTGAACCTACGATGTTTCGATCTTGACGAAAACAGTAAAAAATGAAAAGTGTTGTCATCTAACCAACTACTCCAGGAGATTTCTGACGAAAAGATCAGTAAAGCACGTTGATCTCAGTTGAAGAAACCTTGTGCCGGAGTTTCGAACCATTTTTCGTCAAGAACCAAGGAAAAGACACACTTTGCAGAATCGTTTGGTGTTGTGCAAGGTATCTTTCCTAAAAATTTCGTATAAAATCATCATGAATTTGCCTCCTTGCATTCAAATGTGACGGCAATTCTTTCCAAGTGGATGAGAACTTGTTCAGTGTTTCAAAATGCACATAAATTTACCTCTTTTCAAATTCAGAGCGAGGAATCTTGAAATATTTTCAACATTCGTATTTCTACTTAACATTTTTTTGTCTACTCATGTATTTTTATTACTGCTTTAGGGTATCTTTACTTTATGGAATGTGAAGGAATGAAAAAAAATCACAAGAGTGTTTTCATTCAGGAAGAAGAAATGTTGCAAAGTTGGCTACTCTTAGTTGGCTCTGAAGCGCTATGCTGCCAAATTTACGAATTCCGGACTTTGAAATTTTTCAGGGCGGTCAAATAAGATGTTGCGAAGTGTACCGAAATTTTGCTTTTTTATTTTCGAAAAATATGTGCCTCTACTCATCAGCATTAACTTCCCCATGGTCTCTATACGAAGTCTCACTAACAATCTGTTGCTTTGGACAGGCTCCAGAGCTTTAATTCTGATCATCCTGTACTAATATTGATAACAGATGGTAAAATGATCCGATGTATCAATCTATGTGAACAGTAATTAATTTTGAAAACCTTGTGCATGTTTTTATATGCATAAGAAATAACTTCTGAAATCAATTTTAGTTAATATATTTTTAGAAAGACCACTTACATAAAAATGACTAGCAAAGTCTCTAAATATATGATCTTGAGCAAAAAGAAGCCTGTTACATAGACATGTTTGCATGCATATAATAACCATGCCAAGAAAATGTGTAGGAAATGTGGCTGATGAAAGCAATGACTGTCTTCACTACACACAAAATCTGTAAAGTACTTGGGGCGGAACTAGCGATTTAGGTTCTCTACGACAGTGATACTGAACGCAACTCCAACTGGCAGCTGACCTTGACAGCGATTTTTGGTCCTTTCTGTCCCCCAATCATCTTTGGGGTGTGTGGCTTGATGGGCGACAACAAACTCAGTTGCGAAGTAAAAGCTGAAGGGGTCACATTGCTCTCCCAAAGCAACGTTGTCAAGCGTACTTCTGTTTTGCCAGTTGCCTATTTGCGTGTTTGTAGAGCGTTTGCGTGAAACTCCCTCATGTAGGACCACATGTGCAGTTGTACCATTAACACCCTGCTGATTTCTGGTGCTGGCAATATCGTTGCCCAAGAAGACTCTCTTGCACTTTACAGTACATTTGGCAACATGTGGTGACCCAACGCTCATTTGTTTCATCCTGTGAACAACATTCGGTACCTTGTGACTCTAAAATGCCCGATTTCAGTCTATGAAAATTCAACTGATTGCTGATTCGCTGTTTCCCAGCCACCAGTTGGAGTTGCATTCAGTATAATTGCATTTGACTTTTGACAAAACAAATAAAGTGTAATATAATGTCAATGGCATACAACTAAAGTCATTAATTATTAAATAATTAATCAACCCTTTCCAAAGAGTGTAGTTACCTGAAGAGTGTCTATTTGATCCAATCTTTCTTCAGGGAATACTAGGAATTGCTCTTCACCATCTTGGTATGGCAGATTTTGAAAGTCAAAGCCTGAAGCCATTAAGAATTCCAGAGACCCTTCTAAAGGTGCCACACGTTCTTGGAACACTTTATTTGACATCCGTATCTTCCTGTACTTTTCTTCTGTAGGATTCATCCATATATTCTCTAAATATTTACTTAATGTTTCTACACAGGCCTCTACCTAAAAAATAGCAAACACAGGTATATACATATAAATATTTGGCACAAACATGGAAGCAATGCTTTTAAGAGTCACGTCTGAAACACACATACATGGACCATGAGATGTGTGTGCGTGTGTGAGTGGTTGTCAATACACCTGTGAAATATGCATTTTAAGATTCAAATGTCTTTAAAATGAATTGGTATACATAAACATAGCTGAAAATGGTAGAGACAAGTTTGTTCTTACATGATGGCAGATAAAAACTGAAATCGTTTCAGAAGGATATTTTAAAAGATACAAAAAGAGAACAAGAAATCATTGTCACATTAAATGCAAGTGTATGTGTGTGTACAAACCCTTGTGGAAGCATTAAATGCAAGGGTTGTTTGAGGTTGACCAAGACTTTTTATTTCTAGGATAAGAATGGAAAGTCCTACAAGCACCAAACTTGCTCATTTTTTAATAATATTCATCCTGAGCGCTCACGCAGTGCTGCCATTGTTGTGACAGTTCCCCAATTCCATTGACACAGGCTGCTGCTGCAACAATGCCAGGGCATCTTGCTGTAATGCTGCATTTGTGTGGAATTTCTTGCCTCCTACATGGCCTATAACAAACCGAAGCAAGTGGTAATCACATGGGCCTAAGTCCAGACGGTAAAAGAAACCTTCCAGTGCATATCAGTCAGAGTGGTTAGTGTAAAAATTACTGAGTGCGGCCAAGCATTGTCATGCAGAAGAATGACGTTTACGCAACATTCCAGGTATTTTCTTGCAAATTACATTTCGAGTGGCACCCTGGGCAATGTGAATAATACTAAACATTAACCATGGCCCCTTGCTCCAAAATATCTACAGGGATGACACCCTGCATGTCCCAAAAGAAAGTTCCCAAAAAAAACTTACCGGCAGACGGTTCAATTGTCATCACTAACCACCAACTCTTGTTCACCAAACTGCTGACACTATTCACACACTCTTGCCCATGACAATTTTTGTTCCCTCTACAGTTTTTGCAATCTTCTCAAAAACTTTCAGTGGGCATGTGCCGTCCTGCACCATGGCTGTGCATTCTAAGGCGTCAGGCTACAGAATGCATGCTGGTTCAAGTCTCCTGGGGCTAAGCGTAACAACTTTCCCCTGAAATTTCGGCCGGTGTATGGGACCAGTGGCCACCTACCATCGTGAGAAAATTGGTAAGCTACAAACGAGTAGCGTAACCTGGTCTTGGAGGGGATTGTAATGCTGACCACACGTCACCCAGTAGCTGGGCGGATGATAGCACACCTCTGCTGATGCATGTGGGAGTGAGGTTGGCGGTTGGTAGGTACACCCTGGCCCTCAACGGCTGTTACTGATCATGTGCCAGCGGTATCAGGTCAAACGTGCAATACTCACAAAAGTTTTATCGCTCTCCACTTATTTATGCACAAATGTTTTGGTATATGCTGAGTGATGCTTGTATCAGAAATGAAGTTGTTTACAGACTACATGTATCTTCTGTAACTTATGGCAAATCAAACTTCACAAATTTTTATCATGAGTCACACATTATACAATGAGTGTTCAAATGAATGCCATTTTTGTATGGCAAAACTTGAGCACTTCAAAGTGAGGCCTCACAGGGAAATGAATCCAGTATCCCTTGTTCCCAATGCAACAGTTTTAACCATTAAAATATCAGGGAGGCTCTTGTTGCTGTATGATGTTACTTCTCTGTTTCTTTGTGCTATTTGCGATGAGATGAAATTGATAATGCAAAACTCATGTCCAAGTTGGGATTCAACCCAGAGACTTAGAAAAGACCGTGAGAAAGTTGAAATGCTTAACCATTGAGGTGGCTTTTTTTTGCTGTAATTAATATGTCCCATAGCTATTACATTACATCTTTATTCTTATGGGACATTTTATCATTGTTATGCAGCTTGTTGCCCTAAGTGAATAGGGTATTTTCATTTTAGAATTTTCTTTCAGATCTTCTCAGATCTCTTTGGTTGCTTAGATATACAAATTCGACATCCCATCTCTGTAATATGCTTTTCATGTCGACCTTCTAATTTTTACTTACAAGGCAACAATAAAATAATTTTACATTTGGAGGGATATTTCAATTTCTAAATATATTTCTTTGGAAATTTGTGAACACATGAATAAATTACTTAACTAAACTCTACATGGGAAATCAATATTCAGGAGAATTCACTGTAATGTTAGGATTCTCAATCATTTTGCATGTCCTTTTAAATAACTTTTCATGTGATGCTATAATGCTCTACCATGGTGATAAAAAATGTTAAGATTTCAACTGCATGCATGAATCTAAAAAAACTGAACAATAATGAAAATAAACTAACGAAAATAACATAAGAATGTTTCTTTTACTAAATATCTCCCGTAAAGCAGCCAGTTGAAAGATTAAAGTTATATTTGATTCCAAGTTTTTCAATGTTTCATAAAAGTTCCTGAATTTTTTTTTAAGTTACAGGGAACCCACAATGTCCAATATCACAAAATAATATATATATATTTCATGTGAAGTTATTTCCAGGAACCCAACGTTCTCAAGCTAGCTGTGCATAGCTTTCAACGAAAGGGGTAAAAAATCTGATTTATTTCCAAGTATATCATAAGAAACTCCGGAATTTGTAAACCACATTTTGCAAAACATCAATTGATCTGATCCAGTGTTCAAAATATACATCTCTTTTAAGTGTGGCTATTATAAACATTTATACCAGAGTCCAAGGTCCAAGAACCCACAAGTTGTAAAGGGTTCTATTGGGTTCCACACCACGACCGGAACCTTTTTTTCTCTCGCACAATTTGAATTTGGTCCAAGTTGCATATTGTTTCATTGAAAAAAGGTTCCTGGACCGTACTTAAATTCATGCAGAAAAATGATTCCTGGACAGTATTTAAATTGATCTGGAAAAAAAGGTTCCTGGACCAAATTGTAATACAGTAAAACCTCGTTAATCTGGGCCAATGGGGGGGGGGGGGATAAAGTTGACCGGTTTAACTGAAATAACCTTAAGAACAGTACAACATGCATTATAACTCAGTTTATAGCAACAAAACACATTTATTATGATGTATTTAAAGGGCATAGGCCTAAATACACTATACAGTACAAAGTCTACAGGAAACAGAATTTCATCAGTGGTTGTATGCCTTTTCTTTGGGAAGTTCTCTTCACATTTAAAACCTTGCATTTTTGCCTGTCCGGATTAAGCAAAGTCCGGTTTATAAAGGTTTTACTGTACTTTACACATAAAAAGTTTCTTTACGGTCCAGAAGCCATTTACGCTTTCTGATTTTCTCTCCTGGACCAGAATTGAATTAATTTAAAATTCTTGGACCTTTAACAACACTGATTTATACATATAAATATAAACACAACATTTACTAGCCAATAGTAAACAGAATCTTAACTGTCATACAATGTCATCCTTCTACTGTTATTATGGTAATTTTCCATTGACTTTCTACCTCACAAGGTTAATTGACATTATGATGAATGATGGGACCAACACAATGACACATTCATGACTTATCCAGGATTCAATGACTGATCTCAGATTGTCTACTATTACGGCATTCCCACTTAATTTGGCAATACATATGCTCTACGTTTTCCAGGCAATTTCAAAATAACTTTCCACACTATTTGGTGGTGCAAATAACAAAGTTTCAAATTATAAACTGCACTTGCTATTAAAGAGATAATGCTTATTCAACATTCATCAAAATAAATTAACAAAAGTAAATTGTAAAAATAATAATTCTTACACAGAAAATCTATCAAGATAAAACGAACTTATTTACATTCCCAACCAGACGTGTTAATTTAATATCAGCATCCCTCACCCTCATGACTCGACCAAACATGCCCTAACAAGTCTTATGGGGGATGTGGGGGAAGGTGAAATCTGTGAACACCTCTGGAAAAGTAAGTGTAAAATTTTGTGACTTGTGACAACAGTATGGCTGTTCGACTATTGAGCCTGTAGCTTACAAAGAGATAACACCATCTTCCGATGGAAATATTTCTTGTTACTTTTAGTTATATATATCTCATCCACAAGGTTCACCCTCACAAGTTTTCCAGGGAGCAAGGGTGAATTCTGTTCTCATGAGGGGTCACCCTCTGGTCCAAAGTCCTTCCAAGTACATTTTTTTCAAATTATTCCCCTTAACTTTCTCACTCTTAGGTTGTTTTTTTTTTACTGGCATTCTTTCCAAGTTTTGTACGTCAGTGGAAACTTATTACAGGTAATGGTTACTGGGAAGGAAAAAAAAAGACAGAGTTGAATGTTATAATTGCAGCTTTGGTTGATTCTCATAATGTTCATAAAAGTGGAGGTAGTTTTATTAATGTTACTTCGCATTTCTGCACTTTTGGCTAATCGCAAAGATGAGGATAAGTGATGATATGATGAAATTGATGAAGGAACACTCACGAAGAACAACATGCCCAGGGCGAAATTCAAACCCAGGACCCCTGGCATTGTAGTGCGCAGTGATAACCACTCCACCACAACTGAAGGTAGGAATATTTCAATAAGTATACATTACAAATTTTGAAAACTTTATTGCCAGACTAACTCCTCCTATTACAAAATACTGATATGTACTTGCAAAAATTCAAAAAATAATAATTATTACAATGACTTAGAAATTCAAATATATATATATATATATTGTCTCACTTGCAATATGTGTCTGCACGAATAGTATCCTTTCAATATCAAGATAAGCTAGGGTTACAATTTGTTATTAAACTTAATTTTAATTCAAAACATATTAGCATTTGAAACAACATACTGTACTATGCAAGTACAGATACATGCCACACTGTGCAAAAAAGAAATATGTACAAGCAGAAAATAAAAAAATGTAAAAAATTCAATATATTACCTTTTGTTTGTGTTTATTTAGTGTATGTATAATCAAGCATGATGTTAAACCTCTTTCTTCCTCTAATTGCTGGTAAAGAAATTCTTTGAGTCTGGCATCCCATTCTTCTCGTGAGAGAATATCAGGTCCTACAAAAATAAATCAAACATGTTACTCTATATAAAATTATATTTTTACCAATTATAAAATTAATTTTCACTGTTACAGTAAAACTGCATGTACAATTCTCTTTCATATAAGTTTCTACATGACTGTGCTTGAAAAGACAGTGGAAATCGTAGCTCAACCTGAGTTCCTGATATTCCATTTCAAATTAATCTTCACTATATCTTCCACACCTTTTGTTACTTTGTGTGTTATGTCTCACTGTGATCTTGTTTAGTCAAATAACAGATTAACAATACTTCTAGCAGAAATAATTGCTACTGTCAACTATTACTATTACAAAAAAAAAGAGTAAAATAATTATCGATATCTGTCCCTTTACAACATTGCCCGCACACCACCATCCACATACTATGTGGATTGACATACTTGTCACATTCTCTTCATGACAGTTTGGGTCATGCCACATACCACGTAATATTGAAAGAAAGGTATGCTGGCACATCGAACATGTATGTTCCAATATTTCGACAAGGTTTCTTCAGGGATATTAAAATAGGAGTGCTCACATGTGGAAGGGAGAAGAGCTAAAAAGTGTTGGCTCCTGTGGGAGAAAGAGGCTTCTACATGTTTTGAAGCTAAAAATAAAACTCAATCTTTATAGAATATGTAATTCTCGTCTGACAATTTGTAACTTTGTTGCCTCTCTGTTGGATATCTGTGTTCCCAATGAAACAAATAGCATGATTTCATTATGGATATACAGTGCGTTCGAAAAATCCCCACACTCAGACTTTGAAAATATGCTACGAGGGCAGTAGGCAACATGAGTTGGCAACGTTAGTAGGAGGGAAGGGTATAACCTTGAAGAACGAGATGACGTCATTGGAGAGCTGTGCTGCTATTACAGCGTCCGGTGCGAGTCAGACAAATGCAGTCAGTCGATAATGCATTTTACGCAAGCATATTTTGAGTGTAAGTCATATTCAGGGTGTGTGGAGAAATGGAGACATATATTCCCTGATGATCCGACACCAGGAAAAAGCACAGTGTATGATCTTGTGCAATTCCAGCAGCAACATTGAGAAAGGTGGCGCAGAACATGTGTAAGCGTGTAGACATGTGTTTACAGGAACATGGTGGCTATTTTCAGCACTTACTATAGACTGGCAAACCGTCCATAGAGTGTGCAGCAAGACCCACCATAGTGTTTCCATATAATTGTGTTGCATTGTGTTGTGTTTGGACAGCTTTTTTTGGGTGCGCTTAAATTAATGTGCCATCTTGTTCGTGTCTTCGTGACCATTGCCATTACAATATTATGCACCTTTGGTTTACACATTATTTTCTGTGTCATACTAGAATTAGTGACTTATGTACATATTCATTACGTTGCCATGTGTATCACATTCTCCACAATAAATTCTTCAAAAGTGAGTGTGGGAACTTTTCGAACACCCTGTAGAATTTGGTTCAATTTCTTTTGTAATTTTCTCTTTTCCAAATTCAACTAGAAACATTCTTCTATATCTTTTCTTGCTTTGCATAAGCCTCACTTTTTCCACAACAAAAAAAAAATATTAAGGTCTTACTATTATGTGCTGTTGTCAGTTTAAAGTCAAAGCAAACATGCAATGTGAATAGTTTGAATAGTTAAAAAGATTGTGAAAATACTCACCCACCAATGGACACTTAAAGTATACTCCATTAACTGCTAACACTGGTGAAGCTTCCAAATTCACTGGTTCATTCTTCCTCTCAGGGGTAGAAACAGTTGTTCGTTCAGCTTCCAGTTCCCTTTTCACTTGAGCTTTAATAGCACCATATGACCTGTAGAAATGTAACATAAAAAAATGGTGTAAAAACTAACAATTTTAATGAAAAAAAAGCAGCTTGTGTAATGAATAATACTCTTGACTCGTGTAAATATTGTTTTGCACTGCATGAAAGCAATGAGGAAGACTGTTATCAAATTTTTTATTGGTAGCACTTTAAGGTTATTAGCTCACATTTTTCGAAGTCTATCTTAGAGCGATTTACACTGACTTTCATATCCTGCCTCTGAATAAGTGGCGTTACCACTATCCTGGGTTAAATAGTGTGGTAAATTTTGTCATGGAGAGAGAACATTTTCAATTTGTGTTTGACAGGTCACAGACATTTGAATTTCCCTAACAACAAACACCCAGTCCAGATTCTATTGTCAAAAAACAAAAGAAACACTAATATATTTTTTTGATTTTGTTTATCTTACTTTAACTTTCTGCCACTTTTGGCAAACTAAAAGCAAAACTAATATATATATATATATTTATAGCAAAATTTGTGCTACTTATTACCTACATTTATTGCATGTAGAAACAATATTGGTCAACATATATTTTAATAATTCCTATTCAGAAATACATACGTATTAAAAGCTGATCTTTCAGACTTCTGTTCTAATCGTGCCAAAGCTGCTGCAGCTGCCTGTCTAGCTTCATCTGATGGAGCTGAACGGTTAGAACTAGTGGATGACCTTTTAGAACTAGAAGATGACTCTGAAAGTTTAGCTGCCCTTTCCTCATTGAGACGATGACCAGGTCCAGCTAATTTGAATTTGGCATCTGCCTTCTTCTTTTCAAAGAATTTCCTGATGGCTGCCATGTCCGTTGAGATTACAGCTAAAGTCAGCCAATCACACCCTGGGTGAATGTTCTTTTGGTAATTTCAGTTCTGAAAAGCTCTTGCGCAGATCTTCGATCAACTTTGAAGATGCTAAAATGCAAAGCATAGTGTATTAAATGTACATACATAACAACAGAGTTCATACAATTAAATGCATATTACACGGAGCAATTCATTGAAGTGCAGACTGTCGCACCTGTGTCTGTGGCCATATGTGCGACACTAAACTGTATCAAGCACACACATTTCCATAACTAGTTTAAAAAGTTGTCATTATCCACACATTTTTGACAGCTCTTGATGAAGTTAGCCATAACTTGCTGCAGTTCCCATTGATTAATGTTGGTAATTACTTTGCGGATGGTACATTTCAGTTCTTCCAGCGTGCGTGGATTTGACTTGCATACAGCATTTTTTAATCTACCCCAGAGATAAAAATTGCATGGAACTTTTACACCTGGGAATCTTGTTCCATATCGCCTTTGAACTTCACGTGTCAATTGAGTTAACACACATGAATCATAAATAAATACACGCTGTGCAATAGAAAACATTTCCTGAGCCATAACACACTTTGCGGTTGAACACACTACAAAAAACAAAATATGTAGCAACTCCTCTATTACTTCACAGTCTCATGTCTACTTTCAGGACCTCATGTAACTAGCACCCTTCACCAGCTTACATTAATAAAGATGTATCAAAAATGACTTGTGCACATTGAAGGCAACTAGTTTGAACACCACCTTTCATAAATCTGGTAAGTTTTTGATTGATTGATTTGCTTTGTTTTACTTTGCTTCTTGTGTCACTTTTGGCTAATTTGCAAAGATGGGGATGAGTGATGATATTGACGAATGGACACTCACAAACATCCATGCCCAGGCGAGGATTCGAACCTGGGACCCCTGGTATCGTAGTTCGAGAATCTGGAAATTAAATCAGTTTTTAAAATACGGAAAGTGTTGTGTGCTTGCCTCATCGACACACTACATACAATGCCATCAAACAGCGCAAATGCCTCGCTTGCCGATAGCGCAAACACTAACATGATGCTCTACACTTCAATGAATTGCATTGTATCATAACTGATACACATGTAATTTCTACATTAATACACACACATATTCAACAGGTTTTCTGATTACTATCTACGCTTTGTGTGCAGAATATTTTATAATTCAGATCCTGTGCATTACATGTTAACTACATAAAAAAAATTAATGAGTTAGGACTGTTTTGTTCCTCCTGCATGTGCAAAGGATTTGGTGGTTCAGAGTTCTGGAGTAATGTGATTCAAGTAAAATGCTTTTTTTTTGTACTTGCAAGCATACACACAAACATATATGCATAAGCACATACATAAGGCAGCCAAATCTTGCATCTATGTTCCACATATTCTCCCAAACCTCCAAAACGGTGATTAGGCTAACTAGACTTTGTACTCAAATTTAAAAAATTTAAGAACTTCAAACTTAGTAGGGCTAGACTCTACTTTACGTCCTTATTGCCTTTTGGTGGTAACCGATGGGAGTTAACAACACTGAAGGCTCATCTTTGTGTCTGCATTGTGAATGAGTGTGCTTCCTTCGTTTGCGTTTTGCGTGGTGATTGCTTCTTTGCGTTCACGGTGTGTTTTGCGTGAAGAAAAACAGGTTCCAAAAACTTGTAGATAGTGTAAAATATGTTTATCGCAAGTAATAATTTACTGCATCGTTCAAAACCGTGTTTGCAGACAGCCGGCATCTCTTCGGGTAAGTACCTTTTTCTTTTTACACTTTCTGTTCACGATAGCCCCACTAACCATTCGCGAGTAGCCCCATGAACCATTCACGTTAGCCCCACAAACCATTCACGTTAGCCTCAAAAACCATGCACGGGTAGCCCCACAAACCATTCACGTTAGCTCCACAACCCATGCACAGGTATCGCCACAAACCATAGAAGTTAGCTCCAAAAACCATGCACGGATAGCCCAACGAATCATTCACGATAGCCCACACAAACCATTCACGGGGACGAGGTATGCCTACGAGGTTAGGTTAGGTTCCATTAGCACTCATTTCACCCCTAAATATGTGCATTATCGAAAAATTTTCTCAGTACGTTCAATTACGCATATCCGGACAACATCGGTTTTTATCGATTTCCTCCTCCAGGTAATTTTTCCTCGCTTTGGGATTTACGTTGTTGAATTCCTTATACAATACCCTTTCCAACGATATATGACACGTATTCCTTAGGAAAAGGACGTAAAATAGAGTCTTACCCTTAGTAGCGACATAGATGTGATGTCTGGTAATACGCACCTGGTTTCATAAATTTATCAGAGATTCTGCTTCCATAGATCTTCCACGCCAGAAATATCAGGAAAATATTTGCTGCGAGAATAATCAGGAAACCTTTCAATAACTTCAGTTGGAAATCATCAAATGCAAACCAACTAAATAATTCCTCACACAAACGACCAAATATTGTGGTTTCCTCGTCTACAATCTTATTTGCTTTCCAGCCTAATTTTTCAAATAATATACAATAAAATCCATCTACGAAGTAAAATATTACATCAACAAACGATGAATTTTCCCAATTTCCTGCAGTCACAGATGTCATCCCATTTACCAGTTAATACGTTCGCACGTAAATTCACAGTCACCTGACTTTTTAGTACATTAAAGTCACAGACTCACAGAATATTGTGTCTTCGACAAGGAACAGGTAACCTGCTTGATATGTCGGTACCATTTTCTTTGGCCGAGTCTGCTGCCACGCACGTGTCAGCAGTAATAAGCATCAAATTTGCTGCTGCCACGTAATTCGTCTGCTAAGAGGATGTTACAAATCTTAAGAACAGATTAAGATGAGAGAAATGCAAGTTTATGGTTAGTGGGAATGAATGTACAGGTAATTTAGAACCTTTTTCTTTAGAAAGCATTTAACGATATTATTTTAATGCTAATAGAACTTAACCTAACTAGGAGAGCATTCAGGTTTATTATTGGCCGAGTCTGCTGCCACGCACGTGTCAGCAGTAAGAATAAGCGTCAAATTTGCTCCTGCCACGTAATTCGTCTGCTAAGAGGATGTCACAAGTCTTAAGAACAGATGAAGACGATAAAAATGCAAGTTCGTGATTAGTGGGAATGAATGTACAGGTAATTTAGAACTTTTTCTTTAGAAAGCATTTAGCGATATTATTTTAATGCTAACAGAACCTAACCTAACTACGAGAGCATTTAGGTTTATTATTAGAAGAATGCTAAGGGACCTAATCTTAAAACATTTTTGTGAAAGTAATCGCTACAACTTCACAGTATGTGTTACAGACGTAATTGCATACATAGCATGATGAAATCACGATAAAACAAAGACCGAGTCTGCTGTCACGCGCATCTCTTTTGAGGCTCCAGCAGAAAAAGAACGTGGCAGCAGACACTGCCTTTATTTTAGAAGAATGCTGAGGGACCTAATCTTAAAACATTTTTGTGAAAGTAATCGCTACAACTTCACAGTATGTGTTACAGACGTAATTGCATACATAGCATGATGAAATCACGATAAAACAAAGACCGAGTCTACTGCCACGCGCATCTTTTTTGAGGTTCCAGCAGAAAAAGAACGTGGCAGCAGACACTGCCATTTTCTTGCCGTTGATGTACCTCGAACAGCCAGGAAATTTTCGGAACGGGGGTTGTTCGAAATTTCCAACACAGTGTGTAGAATTCGAGATTTTCACCCCAATGTTTTCTTTCTTGTTTCTGAAAATCATTTCCCAAAGTAAGTCCGGATCGGGATAGGAATTTTCTTTCTGGGAAAACAAGAGGTCCGCGTTTGACACCCGGTGGAGGCAGACGCATAAACTTGTCTTTGCACATAGTGGTTCGGATTCCACCGACTTTAAACTGTAGGTCCAGTTCCGATAATCCTTACTGTGCTAAAAAAAATCAATCAACCAATCATTTTTTTTCTCGACAACGGTAGACATTTATTTTAGGGATATCGCGTGAAATTTCAAGTTAGTGTGTACCATTGAACTATATATAACATGGAAGGACTGCTTTATGGGGCAAAAGTGAAGCCATTCTCTCGCTTAGTTACGCCAGGGAACGGAGGAAGAAAAGCTCAAGCAGACGAATTTTTCTGTGGAGGCAAATGGATTTTTACGGCAGTCCGAAATAAAAGCCATAATTTATGAGAAAGCATTGCATTGAGTACATTACCTGCATTCAGACACCAGTTTTTATGCATATTGTTGTTATTTGTGAATAAAAGGATATAAAACGCTTAACATGTAAAAGCATAGAATAGGTAAAAGTCAGTGGCGTGGCGTGGATTTTTAAAAGTGTTACCGGTTATCAGTAGGACATTTAAGGGAGACTTGGGCGCCTCCCCACCTCATGCCCCCCCCCCCCCAATGTCTTCCAAGTAGTTCATATAATATTAATCTGGTACGTATGCAATTCAATACTAGATTTTGGTAAAGTTATTGATCAGGAAAAAAAATGTTGACATAACGTTGGTCCAATGACGTAACGACCTATCTCATTTTTTCCAACTTTTCAGGAGAAGCAAAAAACGTTTTCGCACACACTTTCGTAGATGTTTGTGAGAAAACTATTTATCCCATAACAAATTTTGTTTTATCATTAAATTGTATTATGTTTCTGCTGTAAAATAGTGTGGTTGAATGTTACATGTGTTGCGTTACGTCCTTGAAATTTCATAATTTCTTAACATACGTCGGTATGTCACATCAAAATAATTACTCACACAGAAATATCTTTGAGATACGCCATACAAATTAGTAACAAGTTACAGCTTCATGATTTGAGAAATTTTCTTTTTTAGTCAAAATGTGAGCAAAACTATTTAATATTTATGATTTTATTGTTCATGACGCTTTTTTTTTTCAAAGTGAATGGTTATTTTTATTTTGAAGTTCTTTAGATTTACATGCTTTAAGTACGTGTACAAATTACAAAACTCTTCACCACAAGTACAATTAAAAAGCTATACATGCAAAATTACTACATAACAAGAGTACAACATTAGGAGATAATTTGGCTACATTACATAAACATCAATAAAACATTTTTGTGGAATAGAGTGGAAAACAGATTCAGTGATTTAAATTTGCTTAAAAGTTTTTGCAGTCACTGTCTAGAACAACGGGAAAAGGACCTTCACACATTGACAATAAATCTGCATATTTCTCTTGCGCTATTTTCACAGATTCTGTGTTCAATGGAGGTGGCATTCTCGCAGCTATATCTTTAGTATTACATCTCTTTACTACGATTTTTGCGGGATTCTCGTGCAGTAAACTTGTTGTTATGTAGATAGTATCTGCCTTGTTGCTCTGCAATCGTAGTTCACGAATATCTTTCCAACTGAACTTAATACCATCATCGGTCTTCTTAAGCTGGAAAAGCCTCAGATCTTCAGCAATTGTCTTAAAATTCAGAAAATCTTCCATCTGCATTGTGTGCACGATGTAAGGATGGTTTCTTCGGGCTAGTTTTATGATGGGTGCAAGCTGAGAGGGGACAAATATCTCTCCAACTTACCGTAACGATCTGGAGATTGCACTGTGCGCAGTCTCCCTCGTTTTGCCCATGATGAGGCTAAAAAAATCTGAGCACAATTTATTTTATTTTCTCTGCTTTTAGCATTACATGCATAAGCGCAGCCACCACAATCCTATTCTTGTTTTGACCAACACAACTGTCAGCATATAAGTGAACTGTATTCTTCTTTTCTTGGTCCACTTTCATTAGATACTGGTAAAGACATGTTGCTATTTCACATGATCCACGCTTGCTGATTCCTTCATGCCACAAGAAACAATGACAATTTTTCGTGTTTAGTTCATAGACAGTGAAGTTGTAGTTAGCCAGACGTCTGTTCTAGAACACGGATGACTGGTTCGACATAGGCAAGTGAATAACTTGTTGCAGATCAAAAACAGCAGAAAAAGTCGCTGTAGTCTTACTTATTGCTTTCGATTCTCTCACTCTACTTTTCTCTGCAACAATTGCTTAAATTTATCTTCTAGCTTCATACTTCATACTTCTTACTCAGAATTTTCTTCCCTCCTTTTCTAGAAGCTGTAGTAGAGCCTTCTTTTGGTGATCCGTCTACATCATAACTTTCAGGATTTGTTGCAATGTGGTCTCTAGTGATGGCATTGCTATCACATATTAAAGAATTGTTATCCTGCACTTTGTTTACCACACATTTTGAATTGTCAACAACGCCCCGTTTCTTGTGTAATGAACAGTCATTATCTTGAACGAAATGATCCCAGCAAAGCAGGATGTGACATCTGGAACACGAGGAGAAGACCTCATCCTTGCATCCTCTTGCTTCACAATGTTGCGATTTTCCTGGCAAATAATCTGGATCATCCGGGTCACTGACATCTTCAAGATATTCACTTTCGGCATCAAAGTCACTCTCGTCCTGTTCTTGTGTAGGGGATGATACATCGTCCTTCTTCTTCAGCAGATAAGACAGAGGTACATCTTCGTCAGATGATACGGCAGATTCTTCATTCAATGTTTCTGTGACAGTCCCTTTGTACCACTTCCTTTCAAGAGGCCAGTAAAATTTTACAGATATCCCGGCTTTGATGTTATTTTTCCTCTTTCCGATCACGTGTAGTTCTCTTGATGGAACAATATTTCTTGAGACATCTTCCCAGAGCACTAAGACGTCCATCTTATTCCTAAGGTTACTGATCTCAAAATGATCGGGACAAGTTGAAAGCTTTGAGAGTATTTTGACAACGTTGCATATTGCCTAACAGAGCTTACAAACAATGCTTAATATACAGCTTTGACCCTTCTTCGAAAAACCGTGCCGCTAATGTTAAATTGTGCTATATCCGACATCAACAAAAGGTATCTAACAATTAATTTTACCTCTTTCTTTCCTTATACTTTGTTAGACCGTTTCGCTATTCTTAAGATTGTGACCGCTGATTTGTAAACACTGAAATATACATTTCTGCATTGCTTTATTTTCCTCTTTGTGAGTCTATTGGCCCCAATTGTTGCATTTTTCTGCTGTAAGCAAAAAGAGATACGCCAACTTGCGAAACAGTTTTGGATTTACTTTATGTGACATAACGACGGAAGTCAAGATACGCCGCTATGTCATACCAAATTTTTTAACAAATTGAGATACGCAAAATCAAAAAATATTCATAACTTCCTTATTAATTGAATTTGAGTTACGCCGATTTGCCAGGTGATGCAGGGCACCAGTATGATCACAACGATGTTAATAACTCAATTTCGCAAAAACATGAAATACGTCGTTATGTCATTGGACCGACGATAAGGACTAAAGTGAAATCGCAAACATTGGTTGTTGACACAATAATACGTAATTTGATACTTACAGAAACATCGAAGGCTACTTATAGAGCAGATCAATCCAACTTTGAAAATAGTTATATGATGCTGGGATCCCGGGTTCGAAACCTAGCTTGGGCATGGGCGTTTGTGATGTCTATTCATCAATTTAATCATATCATCACTCATCCCCATCTTCGCAAATTAGCCAAAAGTGGCACAAGCGAAGCAAAATCAATCAAATCAAGTCAAAAAACTTCTATAATGCTGTCATAAAGAGAAGTTTTTCATTTGAATTTGAATTTTTGGGTGCGTCATGGTCATGGTCCACAGGGGTTTACCCAGGATTTTTTCCTTGGGGGGGTGTTGGAAAATTTTGGGGGTGTAAGTTTGGGGAAGTTAAGTGCATATTTTGGACCGTTTAAAAAATGTTCGCCCTAATTCAATTTGTTCATGGATGTTTCTAGAGATTAACCCCCCTTCCTCCCTTTCCTTCACATAACATTTCAGAAGAAAAAAGATGTCAAATACAGGAAAAGATGAAAAAAAAGATTAATGTTAACATTTCAGTTTAACATTTCGATTATTGCTTTTCTTCCGATAATGTTCAGTACTTGATTTAATCAATCGTTAGACAAAACACAAGGGATGACATTAAAAAACACAAAATTTTAACATATTATTACCAGGAATCATTTCATGCAATTCTTAAGCTAGTTATAAAGAAATTAGGAACACTTGCGCAATATTTTAACTGTATTTGTATCGTTCTTGCCGTAGGTGTAACTCGGAGTTCAACTTGGGGGTGCTCAATTGAAATATCAGTGAGAATGCATTGCATGGGTGTGCGCGCACTTGCCTGTCTGAAGTAGTAGTAATAAATACAGATATAATATGACACTGCCAGCGAAGCGAGCAAGAAAATTTTTAGAACTATTTCTTTGCAAACTGATTATGCATATTATTAGTTAAACACAGCGACAGTATCCCATGATGTTTACTCTTTACAATCTTGCTTTGCTCATTCATTGAATATTTCAATATGAAATTCCTTGACCGATTTAGTTCAAAAGCAATATCAGGTATCTATCAAACGTGCATCCCAACTTCCCACTATAGTTTAACGTCTTCATGGCCATGCTCTAAATATATCGAGTTTCATTACTTTATTTCAATTTTTGAATCATCGTTTAAACAGAGATTTGAAAACATCAGCAGAATTTGGAACTCACTCGCTACATAGAACTATTAAAATTATACATGCATATTTTCTAACTGTTAGAACAGGCGGGGGCAGGAGGCATGTGGTGAGGTAAAGAGGACGCCGAACGAGCAAAGCAAGATTGTAAAGAGTAAACATCATGGGATACTGTCGCTAAGTTTAATTAATAATATGCATATGCATTATATCCTTACAAAACTTTGGAAAATACGCTTGGCGCTTTTGAGAGTTTATCTTTCAAATACTAAATGAGAGACTTTAGGGAATTAGGAGTCACGTGCCTCTTTGCCTTAAAAGAAAACGAAATAACATGTGCAAATAAACGCATTGCATGTTAACTGCAAAAGGAAGGCAAGGAATTTTCACTTTTAAAGTGAGGCAATACTTTATTTTCAATTATTTAAAAATTGAATAGCATTTATTTCACTATCCAACACAACCAAACAAATGCTCTCTCTCCACGTTTTCCAGCAGGCAGTGGCAAGCGCCATCGTGCCCTCACTGATGCGCCTATGGTCAGATATAAATTTGGGACTTAATGTAAATTAAATTTCTTTTATGTTTAATTCCTTACACATCAGGCCCATAGCCAGGAATTCTTTGTAGGGGGGGGGGGCAAATTTTTAATATATTGTGTCGCATTGGCAGATATAGCAGGGTACACAGAGGCACTTGACACCTCCCCCAAAAGAGATAAGTAACAGACAGTGACGTGCACTGAGGAGTAGCTAGTCTAGCAGAGATAGGTCAATCAATCTCAAATATCTAATTATTTTCAAATCACAATATTTATTGTATTGTTGAAACCACAGTTCATATGCAACACTTTTTTTTTCACGCGCTTCTCGTCCCTCGATGCGTTCAGCTGGCCTAGCTCGCTCTTCCTCCGCCTCACAGTTCCAGGTAGAAACGAGTTTCCGAAGGGAAAGGAAAGATTTCTGTCTCTACCTCCCTTGCCCCCTCGCCCCCGCTTCAATGGTTGAAAGCCCATGCTTGCAGGTCCTCCAGTCTATCTCCTGTAGGGCAGATAGGGGATTGGGTTCCCTTCGCTTCCTTTGTAAATCCTCTAAAGAACTAAGGGGAAATTTTTCTGCAGTACTTATGTTCTCTGTATTTACACTACTTTTTACACGTTGTACAATATGTATGTGTAATATGGGATGTAGTTTTATTATTTATGCAATTGGAACGTCTTAGGCTGTGTCCGAAAGCTGCAAAACCATACTTGAAGCGAGCATACTTCGAGAGCATACTCGCAGTGCGGTCTTGAAGCCTGGAAGCGGAAAGCTTTCGAACTGCACTTCGACTTCAGCGCCAGCACAAGTGAGGATTGCAACAAAAGTTGCTTCGAAACTAAAATTATCAAACATCGACTGTATGTGCCACTCTTGTTTTCCGTGAACAACACACACATGACTCGGCGTGCAGTTTATATAACACAGCACGTTATTAATTATAGAAATATGAAAGAAATTTGCTCTTTCAAATTAATTTTCACACATTCCGCAACATGGTTTACGATCGCGGAAAAATAAATTGTTTTCTCACTTTTAAACACTTCTCACTATAGAAGAAAGAAACCACGCATACATGAATAAAACCAATAAATAAAATTACATAGTATTTTAAAAACTTGTTTACTTACATTTCCACACAATGGAAGAACTACAACTACCAGCTGATTGACTTCCGACGTCCATTTTTTTAACAAATGAAAAGCAAGCACAGATCGCAAGTGTGCACTGCTCGTGTGCTGCGTGCTCTGGTCTTGTACAATCGTTTGCTTGGCGCTTTCGAACTGCACTAGGTGACGTCACTTCCGTCAAGACTGTACTTCAAGTATGTACTTTGTACAGAGGAATTCGAAAGAAACGCCTCCCTTACGGTTATGCAACCCGGTATTTTATATCGTCTAGTTTCGCCTGGTAGAGTAGTTCCCGAGAGGAGCAGTGTTTCCAAACCTATAACCGTAGTGTTTCCAACCCCGTATTGGTTGGTTGGCTGTTGATTTGGTGTTTTAAGTCCACAATGAACAGTATGACTAATCGGGACTGGACCTACAGTTTAAAGTGGGATCCGAACCACTTTGTGCCTCCACCGGGACCCCTTGATTACAAGGCGTCGACGCTACCACTACGCCATCCAAGCCTGTATTGCTTCGTAGAAGACGAAACCTTCACGTAACTTCTTCATTCGTGATTTACATTTGGTTTACAGACTCACATTACAGGACACTCTTTTCCTGTATTGCATGTTTTCTGGAGCATTTATTTTTCCTTCTGTGGAGAAAATTCTGTTATTATTTTACATCTTATTTTTCGCAGCTTCTCTACCATTTATTGGCTAATCGCAACAATGAGGACGAATGATGACTCGATGGAATTGATAAAAGGACAGTCATAAAGGAACCATGGGGAGCTAGATTCATATTTTTATTATTACTAATATATTTCTCTTTTTTTACTTTACTTTTGGCTAGTCGCAACGATGAGGATTAGTGTATGATAAAATTCATGAAGGAACACTTATAAACAATCAGCGAAGCTGGAATAAGGTCTATTTGCCATGACAAATAGTGTGAATTTTCAGTCTCGTGGTGCTTTCTATACGAAGTGCAAGCAAGTTATCTAAAAAAATTCAAATGTGAGGGTGAGTCGAGCTATGTTTCATTCAATAAGACTCTTCACTTCAAACATATTTTGCTCTATAGCTGCCGATTTCGAATGGGCATCTAAGACTGGTTGCTTAGCGGACCGGATTTGGAAAAAATCACGGACTGTCATTGTTCCAATCACACTACAGACATAGCAAAAATTGATCGCCTGAAGATGAGAGAAGAGGTGATCTCTTGATGTGTCTCGAAATATATAGATAGAATATATAGTCAATCAAAAAGAAAAACAATGGATAATGTCCAATTAAGTATAGAAACGCTGTTAGAACCGGTGTTCATTCACAGAGCAGAAGGGTTATTTTGACAAAATTCTGTTTCCCGGCTGGCTGCTTCGGAGAAGAGGGCTTTGTGAAGTTGCCGCTTCTTGCCCAAGCGGTAGACCTAATTCGTTGTTTGGCCACGAGTTCCTTCGTAGGTAAACGCGGCAACAGAGGATCACTGCCATAAAGGTGGTTCCCGCGCCGGCTGAAAGAGCGACGGAAAATTAAAGAACCATTGTCACTAACTTCAGACAGACATCTAATCATTTCCTTAGGTTTCGAAGCTGATCCGAAGGGACAACAAATACCAAAAAAACGTAATGAATTAAATGATCGATTGGTCCGTCCTTCTGTTGATGGATGGCAATCCATATTAACAATAATAATCGCAAGCTTATAATTAAAGAGTCAACAATCAAAGCTAATACGCATCTATTGATCAGAAATTACTAGAGGGTTAAAGTTGTTTTTGTACCTCTTTGTTATTTTAAGTCGCTCTTCTGCCACTTTCGGCTAATGAGGATGAGTGACGATTAGATTAAATTGACACCATGATACCAATACTGAAGCCGTGACTCGAACCCGGAAATTTCGTGGTATCGGAAGTGGACCATTTAACGCGCTTGGCCACCAAAGAGAACCTTCTCTGCGGCCAAGCGCAGTTAGTGATGGACTAACGATCCAGACACCGAATGTTCCGGGTTCGAGTCCCTTCACAATCTAAGACATAACACTTTATCAAAACTTTATTCACCTCTCCTCCACCTCAAATTTAATACTCAATCTTCCCAACCAAATTTCCAAGCCAATTTTAGACTTCCTGTTGATATTGCTCCCTCCAAAAAAGCAATCTAAGACGTAATAGTAATACACAAGAGTTGGGATTCCCTGCCCCCAAAATAATTATCAATCCAGCTACCTGAAAATCCCACTAACTTCATTAATCGCCCACCATAATTTCCCTATCAATCTAAGGCCTAATATGTAAGAGTTGGATATCGCCCCCCCCCACCAATATTACTTATTACCCGTAACAATTCCCCTGACAATCTACAAATTACTATTTGTATAACAGCAATGGCTAATTGATAACGTAATTAAACTTGTTCCCTGTTTACTCAGTCAAATTTCCATCACAGTCTGTGCCATAATGCCCCTCCCCCTGGGCACCACTGATTTAGAACTGTGACAACGTGATAGGTGTAATGTAACTAATAGTTAAGTGTTAGGAATGGGTGCATGTGTGCTGCGCATTTGAATTTTATGTGAATCATATCTGTCAATAATGTGAATATTAATATTATAGAATATAATATAATGGTGCAGGTGTGTGAAAAAGTAACCATGAGCACCAAGGTATCAATAAAAAAGAATTGGAAACATAAGTTGCATATGGAGATGTGTGTAATTAGTTTTGTTCTGGGATGTAGCAAAGAACATCGGTTAAACCGTGCGGGGTTTCAATACTGTGTCCACCCGCCGTTGGATTCAAGCACTGCATCTAGTCGACGAGGCAAGGATTCCACGAGCAGATGTTTGGTCTTCTCCTTAAACTCTCCCAAACATCAAACACGTGAAAATGTTTTCGATTGGGAGACTTCGCTGGCCAATCTACTCTTGAAATTCCTGGGTGCTGATTAAACCAGGTGGTGTTCGCTTTCGATGTATGGACGCTGCTGTTGTCTTGATCGAAAGTCACGTGCGAAATCTCATCTTCAAGGTGTCTCTCTCGCACGCTGGGAAGCGTGTGGTTTTCCAGCACTGCGATGTATTCCTGCGAATTCATTCTCGAGGACACTTCCACCAATCCACCTACTCCAGACGAACTGATCCATCCCCACACCGCCACGGATATCCTGCCACTCCTAGCATGGGTAGAAATGTTCTCGGGGCCGTAGCGAGTTTTGTTGCGCCTCCAAACATAAACCTGACCATTTTCGTCAGACGAAAATACTTTTTTGTCGCTCAAAATTACGTTCTGCCAAAATTCTTGAGGAGCTGGTAAATATTGTAAAGAAAACTGATCCGTGCTTCGTGATGGAAATGCGTCATTGCTTCATTCTTTGCCGCTCGACGGTGCCGAACTGTTGCAGCATGGCACTCCAGTTTCAACTCTTGGCGAATCTTCGTTGTAGCCATGAAGGGATTGCCCTCGCTCATCTCAATGATGCCTGCATCTTCTTCCCTGGTTGCCTTCCACGGCCGGCCTTTGTTGGGTCTTCACTTCATTCCTTGGTCACCTTCTTCCTCGTAACACCGAATCCAACGCCTGACGCATGAATCATCCACACCAAGGGTCGTAGCAATCTGTAGTGCAGCAGATCCGCCGCACAAGAACATGCGGACTATCTTCTCTCTTGTAAATTCCGAAAGTAAGGCATGATGAAATGATATCGTAAAGGAACATTCGGACCGAAGGGACATGCTGCACGTGGCACATGCCTCTTGAAAACACCTTATCATTGGTGCATGTAGAGTTTCACGCCCATTCCGGTGCAGAAAGTTTCATTTTATTGGTTCCGTTGCAAGTGGCATGCTCAAGGCATAGATACGAGTAAAACTGCTGCAGGATCTCGAACGAAGCACCCACCGGGGCTCGAATTAAAGCCAAAGCGTGGTGGCAAAAGGCAACCGTGAAGTTACTGCATCTGAGATTTACGTCAAGCAGGGCCTGCGTGGTGTGTGCAAATAAACTCATGCTTGCTTTAGGAAATAAGGATACTATTGAATCAATGCAATATAAAAAAGTATATACCGTAAAATATACATTATTATTGACTCATGCATTCCCTGAAAAAAATGCATTATTTTCTCGCACATTTCTGCCCGCAATGAATATAAATGTATAATCTATTAAATTAAGCAGGTGCATGCAGATTTAAAAATATTGATAAGATAATTCAATTGAATTGAATTGAATTGTTGTTTTTTTAAGTCCACTTTATGCACAGAAAGGCTAATTGGGACTGGACCTACAGTTTATAGTGGGTTCCGAACCACTTTGTTCCTCCACCGGGTATCGAACCCGGGACCCCTTGATTTAAGGTGACGACTCTACGATTGCGCCATAGGGGAGGCCCTAGTCCTCTTACGGAGATAATTCGTTCGGAGCAATATAAATGCCCTATCAAAACAATTGGGGAATATTATTTTCAATGTGGATATTCTTCGGAAAATATGTTTCTAACAACAGTTTACCTAAATAGTGGGGACTTGGGGTGAGAGAGAGGGACGGAGTTGGAAGAGAGAGAGAGAGAGGAAAAGCACACAATTTTCTGTTCAGTGTGAACCTTTGGGATTGCTTTTTCCTAGCGCACCAAAAACACAATACGTATAACCCAAATACAACCCAAACCTTCAATGGCAAAATTGTGAGTCAATCACTCAACTGGAATAAAAAGTACGGATTTAAATCTAGGCCAGAAGATAGTTATTGCGCTACCATGTGCCAAAGAAATCCACTTTGCCCGCGAGAATTGTCATGCCTGAGTGATATGTAGTTTACGTTAGTTGTGAGAGTTGCTTCAATTCCATTGCCTGCCAAGAATAATGATAGCGCTGAAAGCATAAAATACAGAAATGTGCATGTTTGGCGAGCTATGAGAAAAGCAGATCCTTGTGTTTTCTTTTCAAAATTTACTAATTTTATGTCAATTTTTACATATAGCCAATGGCGATAGAGGATGAATGATGCTTCAGGGAAATTGATGAAGATTGAAGAAACAACGAAAAAGAAAAACTCATTATCAGAGGCTAGGACCCAAGAACCCTGGCTACGCAGCATGTTATGATATTTAAATATATCACGGATTGCTGCTAAATCCATTCTTAGATATTTGTAATGAATGAACCCCCGCCCCCGCTACGAGAAAAAGAAAGACTATAGGATGTGAAACATTCACAATGTAATTGCATTGCTTTACATCGCTCTTGGCTGTATTCCAAATGTAGTAAGAGATCAGCGATAAGTTAGATTTTTTTTGTGGCAAGGTATAAGTGTATTTGAGCGCAAGGGCTACCTATTGCATCATTTATAAAGAGTTAACTTCGTCGTTACACTAGCACCAGGCACAAATGCATCAATTTCTATTTCGGTTATTTTACATCACTCTTCTGCCTCTTGAGTTAATCGCGATAATACGGATGAATTATCAATTTATAAAATTGTGGCGGGACAAACTCAGTGATACATTCATGCCTGACCAGAGTTCGAATCTGGAACATATGACCTCGCTTCGCTAGAAAGGCTGGCAGAAATGTATCGGAAAAGTGTAGGAGCACCAAGAACCGGTTTCACCCAGCACAGACAATGAAATCATTTAGAGCGACTCGCTGTGGCAGTGTTGCTCGTCACCCCCTCCCCCTCACTCGCAGATAGCATAGCCTTCTCAGCACGCACCTGCTGATGGAAGAGTGGAACCACAAGCAAAACAACCTGCGCAGACCCACGACTCCTGTGCACCGTACTCCCCCGAGGAGGGGCGGGGGAGAGTGGACCATGCTTCCTTATGGCCCGAACTGAAGGGAAGAAGGGAGATCTGCGCGGGTACTTTTCGTCCCAAGGATTTTTTTCGTTTTGGTCGATCTATACTTTTCGTTTCAGGCATATTCCGACTGGAAGGTTTCTGGCACCCCTCCGCCCCCTCCCCTTCCCACCATGGTTAATAAATGAGACCCTTGCACTTTCAAAACCCTTATCGCAAGAAAAAGCTGGCATCAATTTTACACCACCATACAATAAGATTTACACGGGAAACATTTCCCAACATATTTTCTTGATTCGGACTAAGAGCAAATTAAAAATAGTCAAAGAATTAAATTACTGAAAATATGGAAAAGCGCGATACCAAAATCTGTAATGAGTCCGAAGGGAAAATCGAGAAAAGGAAAAAAAAATTAAGTATAAAAGTATTCGAATAACCAGATTAAGAGAGAAAGTTATCACTGCTCGAACAATGCAAATGAAAAAAAACGGGAATACGAATTGAAATATACGACAATCGGAAGTAGGCTGAAGGAAGCAAATTTTAATAAACGTGGAAAGAAAACATAATGAAAGGAGCGCTGGTTCGATTCGCGACGGAAGCTCATATTTGTTGTTCGAATCCCACTCTACACTGTATGTCCAGATGCATTTACACTTAAAACAAACTTCGTGGAACTTTTTCCAAATCAGATGTCGCCAAAAATTTAAAAACAAAAAGAATAACTCTGAAGGAAAAATGCCGAAAGCGTTATTGCAAAATGAAAAAAAAAATCTTCACACATTCGTTCGGAAGTGGTAAAAGAATAATAAAAAACTCAAGCATAAATGTTAATAACACTTGTTATTATTACCAGAGACATTCTCAAAATAAACTTCTTGTCCGTTAAAATCAAATCAAGAGGAAAGCAAGATCTCCACCCGGTCGCGTGAATCTGTGGCTAGATTCAAGAGTTGGAAACACTACGCTTCTCGCGAGCTGATATTCCTGGCGAAACTAGATGATATAAAATTCCGGGTTGCATAACCGTAAGGGGGGACGTTTCATTCGATTTTGAGTGTACCTTTTGGACACAGCCCCTTATGTGCAGACAAAAATGTTATGCTTTTTTTCTTCTTTCTTTTCAAATATGGAATATATAATGATTAAATAGCAAATATTTGCTCACGCCCTCTCTTGCTCTCATTTTAGTAGTGTCTTATTTAAATATACTAATCTCTTGGCCCCCCCCCCCAAAAAAAAATGGATAAGCTAAACAATCATAAATACGGATGTACTTATTTGGGCAAGAGAACGCGCGTTCTAATTCTTGTTGTTGGTTTGATTTATTTTACTTCGCTTTTTTGCCACATTTGGCTATCGCGAAAATTAGGATGAGTGATGATATGATGAAACTGATGAACGGACCTCACAAAGAACAATTCAGGCCGGAATTCGTGATGAGCGTGCATTCTTGTTCCTGTGTGTTGTACTCTGCCTGCAGTAAATAATGAAAAAAATAGAAATGAAAAATGTATCCCAGAACTCAAAAAGCCAAATGAATATCATTGAAGAAAGTAGAAATAGGTGTGTTTTGTTACCGGTTTATCCTCCATCGCTTTTTCTAACTGTATAGATTTAATCGCAATAAGTAGCTAAGAGCTTATGAAAGTCGTGAGGGACAATCATAAACAGAGAATTCTAGGCTCCTGATTTCACAGTGCCCTGCAGATGCACTGGGAGGAAATTGTTTGTATTTTCTTCTCTCTTCCATCGCTTCACCTAATTTCTGCCATGACGATGAACGTTGATTAAATTAAACGGGTGAAGAGTGGTTGCAAAGAAACACTCATGCAAAGGCCAGGGCTCGAGCCCGGATCCTTCAGTAACGAGATCGTGAGATGGGGAAATTAGGGAAATCAAGCAATGCAAATTTTTTTAAAAAAACGTTAGTCATATATAAAGTTGGTATTTCAAAAATTCAATTGAAAATTACTACTCAGGAAAATGCAGTTTGCTTTACCGATACCCACGTATCCGAATGGTTAGCGCCTTCCTCTCATGTTTGTTGTCAGCCGACCTCCGTGGGGGAGTGGAAGTGGTCCCGGATCTGTACCCGATGGAGGCATATAGTGGTTCGGATCCCACATTAAACTGTAGGTCTGGTCCCGATTAGCCTTTGTGTGTATAAAGTGGACTTAAAACATCAAATCAACCAACCGTGGGGGAGTGGTTACCACAGCGCGCTACGACACCAGGAGTTCCGGGTTCGAACCCCTACCTGGACATGGGTGTTCATTGTGTTTGTCCCTTCATTAATTTTGTCGTATCATCTTCGCGATTAACCAAATGTGTGAAAAAAGCTAATCAAATCAAATCATTCATTGATTGATTGATTGCTTGATTTGGTTTCTTTTACTTCGCTTTCCGCCATTTTGGCTAATCGCGAAGACGATACGATAAAATTTTTGAAGGGACACACAAAGATCACCCATTGCTCTTTCCTTCAAAGGGGAGACTCTTGCATCACTACAGACAATGTTTGCCTACTGGTTACGTTAACCATTTTGCAAAATATTGTGTGAATTGTATTATATTATAGTTGAAATACATGTTTTGACACCTGCCAAACAAATAGGAATACCTTGATTGATCAATAACTTCTTGGATTACAATGTCATCCTTAATATTTCATATTAAGTCTCATAGAAAGAAATTGTTTTAATAAGGCGCAAATAATTTTACGGGGTGCCATGGCATTCTCTTTAACACTTTTTTTTTCATATAGATCGTTTGGCTCCCAGGGCCGACTCCCACTGCCCCATAGCTATGGCTCTAAACTTGGACTATAAGAAGAGAAGAAAATGCGAGCGAAGCGAGCATGAAAATTTTACGAAATGTATTTTTATTTGTATAAAATTTGAAATCAAAGGGGGGGGGGCAATTGCCCTTGCAAGTGCCCTTGGCCGTATCGAAGACAAATGCAAGGAACTCGTAAAAACTAGATTCTCCTAGCCTTCTTTTTTTTTACTTCAATGTTTGCTTCCCCTAGAATGGACTTCCATACAAGGTCGGGAGGGTGGAGGAGGACAATGCCCCCTGCCGCCCTGTGGTTGCGGCACTGTTTATGAGTGTCTCTTCATCAATTTCACGTCATCATTCATTGTTGCGATTAGCTATAAGTGGCAGAAAACCAATGCTAAGTAACAAAAATCAAATATCCACTCCCTCTCTACCACATGAATCACTATTACCAAAATGGAAATCCCCCCCCCTATCCTGATACGACATTATACTTAATCCCACACACCTTCATAAATCACAAAATCAATAAGTGTCTTTGTTATGTTGCTAGAGTAATTGTAAAGATTAGTGAGAATTCCAGGTGTTCTGTATTTTTCACAGGGGGGCAAAGCAGGCTCTCAGAGGGACAGTTGCCCCCTGCCCCCTCTAGCTATGGGCCTGCTTACACTTCCTTTGCTTCCTCTGAAAAGTTAAATAAAATTTAACATTTCATTATGTCAGGGAACCGACTAGATACAAAGAGAAAGACAAGTTTTACTAAAGCTATATCTTTGCAAACTGACAATAACTTTAATTTAATAGGGTGCCAATAATTTCACAGAGCACCACGACGTTAACGCTTTTCTATTGTTATCTGTTCTGCTTGTTCGGCACCCCATTTGTAATTAGCGCCCTGGCAAGCACCACGCGTGGACCCTCGCCCTTTTACAACTCTCTTTCTAATAGTACATTTATTTTACAAAGGTAAGAACTCTTGGAGCCACAAAAATGGTCATCAACTATAGACGTGAATGAATCACTTAGGTTCTTCATGAAATACTTGCCATTTTATATCGAATACTCAGTCAGTAAATTTTATATTGATACTTTATGAATATCGGATGGAAGAAATTATACCTACATATAGTGTCACTGATTTTCTACTCACCACTTTCAGTTTCTTTCTGTCTGGTTTTTCATTTTCTCTATCTTCTTCAGACAATTTTGCAGTAAAGTTTCAGACATTGTTATACACTAAACAGAACGACAACACACGAACGGAGATGCTACACTGAGACTGACCTAAGGCCAAAGGCATTTGACTGTTCTTTTCTCTACCATTCCAAAATCATTCATCTCGCCAAGTTACAGAAAATAATGTTGCTAACCATAGTAACAGAATTCACTAAAGCAGTCAAACCTGTATCTTTCAATTTCATCCCTTACTTTTATCGTACATTTTTCACATGAAAGAATCGAAAGGAAAATGCAACAAAATGCAAATTTCATTGACTCAGGGGTTCAATAATTGAATTTACGAATCTGTAACATATTTAAGAAATATATAAGGTATTCAAACGCTGAACTGTCAACACTGTGCGCGGAATGTGCTCCCTGGAAGGAGGCCGAGAGTGCAGTTTGACATTTTCCAGATGGCAGTGTCCCTTCCCTAGAACTGACCGAAGGGAGCTAGTGTTTCCAGGAAATGACCATGCTGCACATTCCACCTCCTTCCTTGACACTTTGGTTTTAGTTGATTCGAGAGATCCATTGGACTACGCTTCTTGTAGAGCTAGCTACAAATAGTTCCTTTCTGTTAATGTTGAAGTATTGTCATTCTATTGTTGATATAAAACATCCATATTTACACCCCCCTGTAGGGGGGTGTTCCACTTTTGTGCTTGGGGGGTGTTCACCAAAATTTGGGAGGGTGTTGGGGGGTGTTAGGGGTGTGTGGATAAATCACTGATGGTCCATGTTATCCACATCTGAATTCGACACGTTTTTTTTCACCCGAAAATAGAGTACATGGCCAACAAAAGAGTTTCGACAACTGCACACATCCACATAACCACGGATAGTCGTTATACCACGAAACATTGAAATGTCGGTCATATCCAGCAGACGACTTGGTTTTTAAATCGTTCAAAATAAGCTTTGGCCTCCCTTTCGCCACAATTTCGATAACGAACCGAAAGATTGCTTCAAAATATCTTCTATCGCACGATTACACACACTGTCCAGATAGGATGAACCCGCCACCTCGGAACTCGGAGCAAGCTTCATTAATTAATTGACAATGCCCGAAAACAACATAAAGACGAAAGACACCAGTCACAAAACTCCCACTGCACAGTCCCTCCCACAAACCGTTGTTTACTTTTGTAACACGTGAAGCACCCTCCTTGCCCCCTCCCCTCTCAGCATCGGCCCTTCCCCAATATTTCCTTCGGAACCTGCAAGGAGTCCAGTTCTACTAATGTTACCATCTTAGTTCTTTTGAAACCAGATTTTGCCCAAATCGCGAAACTTTTCGTTTCAAATAAGACGTATGTAGAATAGATGTAGTCTTCATCTGTTTCCTAACTACTCCCACTCCCATGTTTCGCTAAATCCACTGAAATCTCATTTCTGACACCACTACTATTTCGTATATTTTACGTCTTTTGCTACCTTTAAGGCTCTCGCTTTATAGGATAATTTTGACGATGAGGATGCATGGTGAATTATTGAAATAAAATTATTATTTCTTTGCGTATGTAATTATTAATTTTTATAATTATGTAAGTGAAATAATAACAACGAACATTGAAATAACCATTTCTTGCTGAGGATTCAAACCTGCCACACCTGACACTTCAGAGCGTGCTAAGATAACAATCGGGAAATTATGCTTGTAAGTATTGTTTTCACCCAAAAACAGTTCTACCACCTCAAAAACATTGCTTCAATCCGAAATTATTGCATTCCTGCGACAACGTATGTCAATCTCAATCACTATTATCAACAATTATCACAAATTCCTGTAACCGAAATAATATTATATGTGTGAAATATAGAATTTTAGGTTGACATTTTTAGAAGGACAGCGGACCCCTTGACCATACCCATCCCTCTCCTCTCCTTCTCGCCCATGATGTCGAAGAAGGACAAAGAGGACTTTCATAATCGCTGATATTTAGTGTAAATACAAAATATCACTTGGTAGTTTGCTTTTGCCCCAATGTGATTTGATTTTTAAAAATTTTGATTTGGCGATTTAAGTCCACTTCATGAACAGTAATGCTAATCGGGACAGTTTAAAGTTGGATCCGAACCACTTGTGCCTCCACCGGGTATCGAACCCGGAATCCCTTGATTATAAGGCGGCGACGCTACCACTGCGCCATCGTTCCCCAGTGTTACTGGACACCTTCAGAGTAAAGCCCCTATCACACGGAACTGGATTTCTAGTTGGAATGCTCTAGTTGACGCTGGACTGGCTACCCATTTGCTAGTTTTCGTCTCACACGGTACTTGTTATACCGTACTTGTCGATAGTCTTTCGTTCCCATAATGGCGGCCGCGCGAGATGTAAACAACGTAACACTTCACACTTTTAAAATACGATAACTATCCAACTGAGAGGAATATCGCATCGCGTTAAATGGCTTTAGGTAGAGAAGAACAGCGCTGATAAAATACGTACTTTAGAACGTTTACTATACACGTATGGAAGAATATTTTAGCTTTTTCAATTGTAAACATGCCTTTCGTGTTGTATGCATTCGAAAGTCACAGACAAAAAAAGGCTACTTTACAAACTCACAGAATATCTTCACATGGCCAAACTTTGCTCTGATTGGCTGTTCCACAGAATCTAGTCGTAGAAGTTAGTAGCAATTAGAACATGTCCTATTCCTCAAAACCAGTCAAGCAGTCAGCCAGGCGGCCATGATTACTACCCAGAAAGTCAGTTCATCGCCAACTAGGGCATTCCAACTAGAAATCCAGTTCCGTGTGATAGGGGCTTAAGATAGACCCGATTAGGCGACTTAGCTCTTTTCTGTCAATTGAATATGGCAACACTGGTATGTTTCCGGTAAGGATCACCGGCAACTGCGCCGGCTAAACAAGCATGCAAAAAACCCGCCTCCTCCTCCCGCGGTCAGTCTTTGCCGCAACGCGAAGTCTTCCTTGCGTGGGCTCAGGGCCCTTTCCTCATGTTGCCTGTGGAGGGTACCGGATCAGTCCTCCTCTTCGCTTTTGCCGGTGTCAGAAAAAATGTCAGTCTGCGATGTTTACTTTACGACAATATTACCAGTTTATGTACGTAATAATATTTTAAGACGGGTTCTTCAATTCTTTATATTTTGGTGTTACCTGCGGTAACAGCGGCTACATGCACGCCACGCCTCTGGTAAAAGTGATAACAAGAAGGGACTGTTGGAAAGGGTTACAGCATAGAATGATTACAGTATGTAACATTCTTATTCGTACACACGGATTTTCAAAGAAAATGCTTTAATATCTAAAAGGAAATACACTCTTCTGAAATTGTTTCTTTACAATCCAATAACTAAGATAAAATCTTACCCAAATTCTGTATAATCAATGACAATAATAAATTAAATGAACTGAAATTGAAACATGCCATTTTTTGTACAACTTTTTATTTGTACACTTAATAATATAAAAGTAAAAAGTATATTCAGAGCAAATTGACTGACAGTTCTAATACTTTGATGCGTATCCTTTGGCTTTAATTACTGTTTGACACCTGTTCCTCATAGAATTAACCAGTTTCCAACATGTTTCAGACCTTATTTTATTCACTCGGCTTGCACAACAGTTTTCAACTCTTGTTTGGACTTGACGCCTGCTTTATGGAATCGCCTCTTCAAAATTGCCCATAAATGCTCAATGGGATTTAAGACTGGACTTTGAGCTGGTGTTTGTAGTAGTTTGGGCACATTCCATATTAGCCAATTCATGTTAACTCACGCCTTATGCTTACTGTCATTGTCTTGTTGGAATCTGTAGATAGGCGGCATGTCCATTTTTTGGGCACTCTGCTTTACATTGTTCTTCAATATATCCAAATAGACGGTGTTATGGCCGCGTGCACCAACGCGGATTATTTCGAAGTTCAGATGAACGACATCAATTTTAAACCACTCTAAATGAACTTGGTTTAAAGATTTGCATTGCACCAACGAAAAACGACGTTCACGAGATTCCGTTCAAATGATCCGAGATTAATTTATAAGGCTATACCTGATTGGTTGGCTAAGACAAATGACAATCAAGAACCCCACCGAGTACCGAGTAGTGTGATGTGTTAAAGTATCAACGTGTAGGAGAAGAAAGTAATTCGGGCCAAAAACTTATCTGCATTTGAGAAATGCACTGATCAACCTTGTCGACGAGTACAAGGATGTAGTAGGGTGTAATGAAAAAATAATCTTAAAAAAGAACTGACGGCACAAGACAAAAGGATAAGGAGAAAGCATGGAACCTTCTTCTACGGGACTTCAATGCCTTACGAAATGCATTCGCGAGAGAACAGCGTAGGCTGAACCTCGCCCGCTCAATAAAGATATTTTATTATTATTATTATTACTGTATTGTGGTAAGTATTTAAATTTTTCATTTCTTAATTCTTATGTATTTATATTGTCTTGTCGTTTAAATTGCCAGTAACATGTATTTTCGTAAATTTATACAATCATATTTCCAACATCATGTAGCAATATCGTAACATTGCTCTGTTCTAATTTAATTTACCTTGCACTTACACATGTTTTGTGTTCTGGGATAGAAAGTACAGTATTTAGAAACATTTCGACTTTGCACCACAGAACCACAAATTATTATTATTATTTTGGCAGTTTTAAATTTACTTTACACATTTCTCGAATTGTCAGCACTGTACATGCAACATCTCTAGCGTTTGCACGCCCTCGATATCACTTTCCGCTCTTTTTATATTAAAAAACAACTGCCTACAGTGAAGCGTTAGTATTGTGAACCAGGATCAGACACCAAAACGGTGGCGAATGGCCGATCAGAAGATAAACTCGTTTTGATGTTCCTAGGCCGCGTCCGAATCGGCAGCAGATGTCACCTAGAGCACCGTTCCATCCGGGGATTCAACCAACCTCCGTTGTCCGAATTCGCGGCAGACGTGGAGTCTGAGGGAAGAGCAGAGAGGTGCGACTGATGCACGCTTGAACTCGCTGTGACGCTGCGCTTGGCAGCCATATTCTAACTTTCACTTTGTACAGACAACATTTACTGATTAGAGGATGTAAAACTCAGTTATACTTTAACATTTTATCAATAATACTGAATGTAGAAAAATTGTAAATGATGAAATATCGTGTTACATTTTTAATATGAGTAGTAACTAGGTGGAAATCATTGTCATGTTTGTTTGGCGTCTGCCTTCTGCTTCCGTGCGATGCGCCTGCGCCCCAGAGCGCGGTTGGTGAAGTTCGGGCTGACACCTGGCGGGAAAAGTGACAACCGTACTACAAGGGGACATGTAGATTCGGACGAATTGGACGTGACTTCTACAGCACGCGAGAGCAACGGGAGAGAACGGGACGGAGCGCTTGCCAATCCGAACACGGCCTAGCTAGATCGCGATCAAGTGTTGAACCGTCTTCGTGCAATGGAATCTTCCAGTGATCCTTTCCCGATCCGAGTTTAAAATCTGATTTTCGTTCGTGCACACGGCCATTAAAGGTGGAGCTACTGCGCACTCGTCTGGTCCCCCTCGAACATCCGGTTACGCTTAAGGTGCTATGGACGTAAATATGAAAGAGCAAGGTGGAGATTCTTTTACAAGGAAATAGGGTGTCAACTGTGTAGGATATGGTTTCACAGTTCGACCGGGAACAAATTTATTGAGTCAAGTATCACTTCGTAGGTTTCCGAAGGACGTAGAGAGACGAAACCTGTTGATACAAGCAGAACGAAGAAAGGATTGGTAACCGAAAAGTATTTGTACGACTTGCATTTTGTTAAGCATGTTCATCGTTTATCTGCGTATTGTGTTGTGGTGAAAAGCACGCCTCTTAGTGAGGTTTCAAACCGAAGCGACACGCGACAGCAGTGGTTCGTACCGAAGTGACAAGCGACACAAGCCCATTTAGTCTATAAATAAGCATTTACAGCTCACGGGAAATCAAGTCTCAGGCGGCACAATACACGCCATTGGGAATCTGAGCGACACGTGCAGCTTGTTGTGAAAAATTTCATTGATCACTGAGGATTCACTTTTAAGTGGCACGGAGATTACACACCGAAACGACAAGCAACAGCCCCTTTACTCTAAAGGAAACAATTCACCTTGCATACGAGTACAACAGACCGAGGCGACACGATGCATGGTGCTGACAAAACAACAGTCTGCATTTTCTCGTGATGAATTGGTTCGAAAGGAAGTTTTCAGACTGCAGCGATACGTGTTTCTTGGAAACCAACATTAAAAATAAAAAAACACCTTCCGAATTAATTTGGAGGTGTCGCTTGTCGCTCGGACTGGACCGTTTTATCAATACCGTGCATTGTGTTGCGCCGGCCTGTTATTTGCGCAAGCGTGGCTGGTGAATGGTTTGCTTTAGATCCAATGCTTCTGTGTGAAATTCCGATATCGCTTGTCGCTTCAATCTGAAAACTCCCTTGTTGTTTGAAGTATATTCGTGCAAGTGAAAGTGGCATGCCATATCATAGGTTTTCCCTAAATCCCTCAGGCAGAAAGGCGACGTTGAAAGCACATATATTTACTTTAGCATTTGTTATGTGTCATTATTTCTGCAGATTTGTTGGCAAAGATTCACTTAAGCTTTACTTTACTCTACTTTACTTTATAATATAATAATATCACTAGTTTTATAGAATTATCTTTCCCACTTTTCCATTTACAAAATAATTGAATATATATCTAAACGTTTGCCGTGCGTGTACATGAGATACATGTATACAACTGGCGGCCACAGAGACACGTCATATTTTAATAATCTGCTCTGCAGTTGATCATCCGACGGATTCTAGACGTCCACTCCTTCATAGTAGAACTTTAACAAATACCTTTCTTGACTATTTGTCGCACAACTGATGAAAACAAGCGCTCATTTCTTACTTCGTATGCCGGTGAATCTGCACTGGCAACAACGGGGACTGGCCTAAACCGGAAGTTCCGGGGGGACCGGGCAAGACCTCACCAATGTTTATGTTTACATTTTTAACACGGTATCCATGATACCAACAATAAACTGGATGATACCAATACCTTTGGACGACATACAGCCCCAAATCATTAATGACCCACCACTGTGTTTAACTGTTGGAACTGTGTTAATGTGATCATTGTCTTTATTTTATTTTCTCCCGACCCTATTTATCCCGTCTGACCCGTATATATTAATCTTGGACTCGTCTGACCATATGACACTATCCCAAAATTTCTGGTCCTTGTGGATGTGCTCCTTAGCGAATGAAAGTATATTCCTACGATTCACCTTATTTACATACGGCCTTTTTCGTAGTGTGGCCGCGGTGGCTCAGTCGGTAACGCGTCTGACTACCATGCTAAAGGTCCCGGGTTCGATCCCCGGCCGGTTCAAATCCGGGAACTTTTCTAACGATGGAAGCGGCCCCCCGGCGCCCACCTAGCGTCGAATAACATGGGTACCTGGGGGAAACCCTGGGGGGTAAAGGCAGTCAGGGGCGTGATGCTGATCACATCACCCCCACTCACGACCGGATCAAGAAAGTGTGGGGCGTTACCCCCACACCCCCTATACGCCTTCATGGCGTAGTGCTATGCACAGGGGAGCACTTTACTTTTTTTTTTACCTCTTTCCTAGTATTCTGTCATGATATCCATGCTTAGTCGGGGGTTTTCTCGCACTCTTTTTAAAATAAAGCGTTCATCACGTTTATTCAACAGTCTCTTTTTTGGTTTTCGCGGCACATTCTGTGTTGAACCATAGGTTGAACTTTCCTCTCTAAATTTGATTACTATGTATTGAACTGTGGAGTGTGATTTATTGACTCTTTGTCCAATTTTTTCTAACGAATAATCTCTAAGGGCCAAATTTATAATAACATCCAAAGTGTGACTCACTTTGACCTATGCTTCAACTCTCTTTGCACCGAAGCGTCTTGTTGGTTGTATGGTGCAACACCGAGTCGTCTAGTTCGTTGATTTGGTGTCAGCACTAAGTTACCTTCCGGACCGGTGCATGTATGGTGCAGGCGCGGAGCGTCCATGTAAGCCGTGTAAGCCGGGCTTACACTTTATTATTTCTAGTAAAATGTATGTAATTATATGGCAAAATTCGTAAAAACTTCAAAGTTCATCTCGGCCTGATACCAGTCTTCGAGATCCTGTTTGTTAGATTGCAACACTTCACACCAGAAGGCACATGAGAACTCCCGCCTTTTGCTTGGGGAAAGTTGTAAGCCGTCTGAATGTTGCCTTACAAATTTCTGACCGCGAAGGAGCAGTGCCTACCGTCGCCCACCGTATCTGGAAGGAGAAGAACAAGGAATATAGGGAGAAGAGCGCGTCGAAACCCTAGGTGTGTAAACCTACGGGCAGAGGTTGCAAACCTCATGTTTAGAAAAAGTGTTGTTCATGGACGTCCGCAGTATTTCTTTCCACCAGGGAGGATTAAGCAAAGTATTTTTTCAGGGGTTGGGGTAAACTAGGTATATTTCCCTTCTCAAAATATACTAATTCAATTTGAAGTTAACATTTTTCTGCAACGCCCTTACAATAATTAACAATTTAATGTGACTGAAATGAAATTATATGTGTGAAAATGGTTGACATTCATTTTTCAGGAAGTGCCTCCTCCCCTTGCCCCTTCTGGACATCCATGGTGTCGTTTAAACTCCGAAATTATGCTACATAGTACTAAATTGTTCTGGGATTTTCATATTATAAATATTAATTTATAACAAAAACAAATATAAATTTGAATGGTTCAACCAACGACATGGGTTCCACGTTATGTGAAAAGTTTGAGAAAATTCAACCACAACGAAAAGCGGCCCTGGGGCCTAAGTCTTGAACTGTCAACACGTTAAGGTCTAACGAGTTCGTGACGTTTTTGTCAAGAAAGGCTAACGAATGCCATTTAGTGTAGTCTCCACTCTTCGTTAACGAATACGGTTACGGACGCGCTAACAGAAAACGAGTGGAACCTACTCACAAGCCAGGCACCTACCGAGTTCGTTCACGGCTGCAGATTTTCAAGATGGACACTATCAGCTGTTGCGGATGATGGTTTTGAAGAAAGAAGAATTGCAAGCCCACTTCGTTTCAGTCGTATTTCGAGTAAGTACGTCATGTTAGTATGTCATTAATATTATTGGGTATGAACATAAGGACAATTGGAACAAATCTGGGGGAGAGTGAAATACGTATGTATTGTTGCTACGATGTACCTAACGATGTGCCATTTTCCTTCTTATTGTTAATTACATTGTTCCACGTACTTTGTAAGAATTAGAGCTGATATTTTTGCAACATTCCTTAAGCTTAGCAATCGTGAAATAAAATACTACTGCAAAATATATTTTGATACACCTGGGAAATGTATGCCAACATTCCACCAACGTCACATCAAAATGTAAAATAACGATGCCGCACAAAATAAGAACAATTAATTTTCTGCAACATATTGTCCTGTTGCAAACAATAAATGAAAATACGGTACTATAAAATACATCAATTAGGCACCACTACCATATGTTATATATAGGGGGAAAAAATGGTACACATGATTTATACAGTACGTGAACTGATGATAAAGATTTTAAAGGAAATTTTGACACTATGTTTTAAGTTGTATTAATTGCAGGTCGAGTGTACTAAATTACGTACTCCCTCGAATTTCCAGGAAAAATTCCCCATGGAAAGATTAACTGTTGTTAAGACTATATCAGAAGCTTGGGGGCATAGAAACGTATATTTACAGAGTTACGGACATTAGAATTTATCCCAAATCTATTTTTTTATCACGACGGGTTTTTTTTTATTGTAATCACAAAATCTAACCTAAACGCCTAAGCACCAGTAAAAGTGAAAGTACTCCATTCAGTTGCCCAGACACTGGTGAGAGAAAACCTTTTTTTGTGACAAAAATGTCATTAGTAATGTATATATGTGTGTGTGCATGGGAGGGGGTACTTGGTATACTGTATTCATAACCATCAATTGAAAAGGGGAAAATATTTTTTTTCTATATGAAACCATCAACAGAATGCACTCAGTTTAACTACCTTATGTCATGTGTTGATAGTGGGTAGCATGAATTTATTTTAAGCATGAAAATCTTTGAGTCAGTGGGAACTGTTTGATAGAAGTTTCCTTGTAAGAGAATTTATATTTATTTTTTCTGAAATAATTTTATAGGTGCTAGAAGCTCTCATTTTCACAACATGGAGGTACCAGCCAGATGGTTATAGGTCATCAGCCAGTGCATAGAGCAAGTGTGCAGTGCTATCGTGGTTATTGCTCCTCACAATGGATGAAGTTCCCAATGATACAAGCAGATCAGCTGGATGTTAAAAGGAGGTAAGATAGTGTACGTTATTTTTGTTTCATTATAATAACACCTATTGACATCCATCATGTGGTGGGTTTTAGACAGCTTCTACAATAAAATGTAATAAAACATAAATACTGAAATGAGTGGCTGACTGGCCATGTAGGTAGGTATATTGTGCAAGTGAACATGCTAGTTTATTTTCAGTACTATCCATATAGTTCTGGATTAGCAAACAAATTTGTATCACTTTTTATCTCGTATTCCTATTTGCATGGACAAAACAATACAATTATAATTGTTAAGACAAACCAAATCAAAGGTGCTCATGGCAATAACAGTTCCAGAGTGATATTCTTTTAATATTTTATTATTTTTTATTGGAACACAGTAAAAGGTGAATTTGTGTGGGTTTTCAAAACAGTTGCTATTTTCAAATAAATCAGAAGTAAACAACTGAGTAATGTGTAACATCAGATGGATGGTATTTCTCATTCAGAATAACATGAATATATATATATATTTTTTAAAAAAATCATTAACTTTGTGCAGTATCTTATTATGATCAATACCTCAACTTGTTAACCCAATTATTTGTGCAAAAGTTACAGTACTTTTCCTCTTTTGCAGATAGCCGATTAAAATGAAAATATTGTGACTACTCTCGGTATCCAGGGTGGACACATGAGGAATTCCAACATCAGATACTTTTGTCAATATAAGAATAAGGCAGGTACAAGGAACACTTGGCTGTTAGGTATGTAGATGTTCTAAGTCTGGAATAATTATTGTTAATAATTTTTCCATGAAGTATTTAAATTGCACTCATCTCATATATGAACTGCATTATTAAAGATGTGAAGTACTATGTTTATTACCATTACTGTATTATGAATACATGTGCAATGTTGTTTCATAATTATCTATATTCTACAATAAGTCTAGTATTCTCTTCTCTCACCTTTTTATTATTACAAAATGTGCATTACCCGTAAATTTTAAACTTAAACATTTCTGAGTTTTTCAAATGTTATCAAAACGTTTTATTCTTAGATACAAGTAGTAATAATAATAATAAGAAGAAACCCTACCAGTATACAAGACCATGCTAGGGACAATTTTATGTGGAAGCATTTTTATTAATAGAAATGTTACGTGAATGTTTCATAAAATCATATAACTATTTTTATTCCAGACAATACTTTTCATGGAAGCCTTCACATAACATTCACAGTTAGCATAATCTATAATGTTTGCCACACAATGAGCATGTGATTAAATATGATACATGTTTAATTTGGATATGAATAACAAGATTATTGAAATGTAATAGAATTTGTAGAATGTAAATTGAGGATGTTGTAGGCAAGTTTATAAAACACCTAGGAGTCATAACACATTAGCCCCGTCTAGTTGACTGCACTTTTTGACTCTCTTTGCACTGAAGCGTCTAGTTGGTTGCACAGTGCAACACTGAGTTGTCTAGTTTGTTGATTTGGAGTCAAGTAGTGTATTTGG